>NC_067200.1:19485201-20085201 GCF_000699445.3 Schistosoma haematobium
AGCAGCAGCAGCAGCAGCAGCAGCAGCAGCAGCAGCAGCAGCAGCAGCAGCAGCAGCAGCAGCAGCAGCAGCAGCAGCAGCAGCAGCAGCAGCAGCAGCAGCAGCAGCAGCAGCAGCAGCAGCAGCAGCAGCAGCAGCAGCAGCAGCAGCAGCAGCAGCAGCAGCAGCAGCAGCAGCAGCAGCAGCAGCAGCAGCAGCAGCAGCAGCAGCAGCAGCAGCAGCAGCAGCAGCAGCAGCAGCAGCAGCAGCAGCAGCAGCAGCAGCAGCAGCAGCAGCAGCAGCAGCAGCAGCAGCAGCAGCAGCAGCAGCAGCAGCAGCAGCAGCAGCAGCAGCAGCAGCAGCAGCAGCAGCAGCAGCAGCAGCAGCAGCAGCAGCAGCAGCAGCAGCAGCAGCAGCAGCAGCAGCAGCAGCAGCAGCAGCAGCAGCAGCAGCAGCAGCAGCAGCAGCAGCAGCAGCAGCAGCAGCAGCAGCAGCAGCAGCAGCAGCAGCAGCAGCAGCAGCAGCAGCAGCAGCAGCAGCAGCAGCAGCAGCAGCAGCAGCAGCAGCAGCAGCAGCAGCAGCAGCAGCAGCAGCAGCAGCAGCAGCAGCAGCAGCAGCAGCAGCAGCAGCAGCAGCAGCAGCAGCAGCAGCAGCAGCAGCAGCAGCAGCAGCAGCAGCAGCAGCAGCAGCAGCAGCAGCAGCAGCAGCAGCAGCAGCAGCAGCAGCAGCAGCAGCAGCAGCAGCAGCAGCAGCAGCAGCAGCAGCAGCAGCAGCAGCAGCAGCAGCAGCAGCAGCAGCAGCAGCAGCAGCAGCAGCAGCAGCAGCAGCAGCAGCAGCAGCAGCAGCAGCAGCAGCAGCAGCAGCAGCAGCAGCAGCAGCAGCAGCAGCAGCAGCAGCAGCAGCAGCAGCAGCAGCAGCAGCAGCAGCAGCAGCAGCAGCAGCAGCAGCAGCAGCAGCAGCAGCAGCAGCAGCAGCAGCAGCAGCAGCAGCAGCAGCAGCAGCAGCAGCAGCAGCAGCAGCAGCAGCAGCAGCAGCAGCAGCAGCAGCAGCAGCAGCAGCAGCAGCAGCAGCAGCAGCAGCAGCAGCAGCAGCAGCAGCAGCAGCAGCAGCAGCAGCAGCAGCAGCAGCAGCAGCAGCAGCAGCAGCAGCAGCAGCAGCAGCAGCAGCAGCAGCAGCAGCAGCAGCAGCAGCAGCAGCAGCAGCAGCAGCAGCAGCAGCAGCAGCAGCAGCAGCAGCAGCAGCAGCAGCAGCAGCAGCAGCAGCAGCAGCAGCAGCAGCAGCAGCAGCAGCAGCAGCAGCAGCAGCAGCAGCAGCAGCAGCAGTAGTAGCAGCAGCAGTAGTAGTAGTAGCAGTAGTAGTAGTAGTAGTAGTAGTAGTAGTAGTAGTAGTAGTAGTAGTAGTAGTAGTAGTAGTAGTAGTAGTAGTAGCACATTGAAACTGTTCAATATTGTCAAATGTCGAATGAATTTACTTTCTTCTTATTCACACAGTCACTGCACAATCTCAACCACAAACTCCAGCCAGTTGTCCCAATCGTTCACCATTATCCTGTTTCAACACCTCTGTCAATGGTCCAACATCAGCAGTCGAAACAAATAAAATATTGACTTTTCGAGAAGTTGATCATCCAACAAGTGTTATCGCTAGTAGGAAGATCAGTCAAAACATTCAATCATCATCAGCAGCAGCATCCTCTCTGACATCTTTGACAAACACTAGTCGACCACCATTGTCACTATTAGGTATTCTGGCTGCTAAACGAATCACACGGAAATTTTTATCAACATTGGCTGATGAGAAACATCAAAGACGTCTGAGTACATTCAGTAGACTATGTAAGTTATTTCAATCTGCATTTATAATAGAATTTACCAACATTGTCAACTCTAAAATAAATAACCTAATGTATAATTATGTTAAATGGCGACTATATCTTCTTATCCTAAATAGTCAGTATACACTATACGACAATTGTTTACGGTCAGTGTCGAATTCATTTCCTAAATATATCTCGATGTCAGTATTCCTTCCTTTCACATATGCTGTTAGATCTGTCTAGCGATCAACAATGATGTTTGGTTCATTCTAATGGTGGATTATAAATGTAAAGTCAACTAGATTGATACCCGCTGTCGATAAATATCTCTATCATATTCTTAGTTATAAATGTTAACAATGATCGATTAGTTACTGAGTATGTTGCTATGAAATATTTGATTGATCACTAAAGAGTAATACACATTTATAGGTTAATGATGTTTTGACAGTGTTAATGAAAACTGCTTATCGATCACAGAATGACGTTTATAAGCTGAACATGATGTGAATAGCTGATTTTCAAATATGTACCGTGTCGAATGAGAGACGGTTATCTGCAGCAGATAATAAACGAAAATTTGAGAAATATAGTGAAACGTAGCAGATGATCTGGCTCTTCTATCGCACGCTCAATAACAAATGAAGGAGAAGACGATCAGTGTAGCAGCAGCCTCAGCAGCAATTGGTCTCAACATAAACAAAGGGAAAAGGAAGATTCTCCGATACAACATAGCATGCAACAATCGTATCACACTTGATGGAGAAGATTCGGAAGATGTAAAAACCTTAACATATATGGGCAGCATCATTGGTGAACACGAAGAATCCGATGCAAGAGCATCATATTTACAACTGAAGAACATCTGAAACACAAAACAAATGTCAACTAACACCGTTGGTCAGACACTATCATCAACAACCCAAAGTGGGAGAGAACGAACCAAATTCACAAGGCAAGCCCTCACATGGAATCTTCAATGCCAAAGGAAAAGAGGAAGACCAAAGAACACATGACGCGGAGATATGGAGACAGACATGAAGAGAATGAACAAGAATTGGATAAAACTAGAAAGGAAGGTTGAGGACAGAGTGGGTTGGAGAGTGCTGTTCGGCGGTCTATACTCGGTTGGGAGTAACAGGAGTAAGTAATTAAGCAATTGAATCGATCGAATTTAAACATGTAAGCCATTAAAGCCCGACTCAGTGGTCGAGAATTCAGGCGTCCATGCATGAGACCAAAGGTCTTGGATTCGATTTATGAATATGGGGTGGTGACAGCGCTGCTGAGCATTTAGTGTCTTATCTTACGTCAAGCTCATATGGATTGTTCCAGCTTTTGGACAAGCCTATTTACACATTCCTTCCAAGTCAAATTTTGACTTTGTTAATTAATCGCTTAATAACCTTGACTGTCTTTATAGGAGCATGTGTGTGTGCATTGCATATCCTACTCATTACATATCTGCAACTTATTTTTGTCTGATTATAAATAACAAGTCACACTTGATCAAATCGAGTTGGCTTACTCGCCTTCTCCATTGCGCGTCACTTGCTTTCGATTCCCTCTCTCTCTCTCTCTCTCTCTCTGTTCTTCTCTTTCTTCACTCCATTTCTCTGATTGTCTGTTCTGATCAACGATTGTATAAAATTTACATATTCAAAACTTCATTCTTGTATTCGACTTATCTAATTCCGTTATTCAATAACACGATGACTGTATACGAGGATTGATGATATTTATAAGTCGATAACGATAATCATACGATCTAACTGGAGTCAGATTAAGAGCCACTAATTTCCTCTAACGCAACTCATAGTTGGCTTCTTATTACCGACGTTACACAAACGGAGTTAGCCTAGTTTATATACGAAGTTAAATGGAAGATTCATGTTCATAGCATATTCGTACACTTATCTAAATCAGAATCAAATTAGTGAGTTACAAAAAGTAGTTCCATACTAAGAAAAAAACTGTCAAGTTAGTCTATGTCTCAAATAGTAGTATAGAGGTTACTTTGTCAATTTCAACTCAAAACTGTAATGATCAGTTAACTGCATATTTGCTAACAAACTAATTTTTTATGCTTGAGGTGACGAAATGACTGATATTAGACCACCATCGAAAACCTGGAAGTACTGGACAGCCGTTTCGTTCTATTATGAGACTCCTCAACAGTGCAAATCCACGATTCCGAGAGTAGGATTCGAACCCAGGCCCTTCGTATTCGCGCGCGAACACTTGATCCGTAAACCAGTGAGTTGGTCTGTATCGGACAGTGTTAATGTCTAACCTTAACCGATCCTCGAAATTGTTCGACTACCTTCCATTCTATTGAGGTAGATACCTGTCTCTACACAACACGAACTAGCTCCATTGGTCACAGCTATGAGAATCCATTTGATCATATTCAGAAGTCAAATATACCAGTTAATAATTAATTAAATTCATAAGCATGTGATAACCAAGCTTACTGGGGGAACAAGTGAGTAAAGTGGGAGAATGTATGTGTATGTTATTCATTGAATACAGTTCAACATATGTATAAAGTTATTGATTTTTGATGTTGTTTATAACCATACACTCAATCAAAAAACTGCCACATTCATGTCAATAGCAGGTCAACTATCTAAATAATAACCTATTCTTGACCTTTCATTTAAAATAGGTTATACAAATGCAAAGTTAATGGAGACTTGCTATTATAATCTATTTACTTATTTGAACATATACATATTGGTACAAAAAAGGGTACCGAATGCATATGCACCATACAAGTCACTTGATTTATATGTGGTCAGTAATACGGCCCGGATACCCAGATCGAAGAAGATGGTTTTCTTAGGGGGGTAACATCCGGAACCTTCGACTTGAAGATCTGGTCCAAAAGGCAGTAGAGCAATGTCATGAGATGTAGTCACATGATAGCCGGTCACCAATAATTGGTTCATACGCCATTAGTTCCTTCAGGATACTGGAACCTATGTGCACCAATGATTTGGAATAAGAGATTTCCAACTCCACAAGGTAAACTCTCCATGTCCACCAACCCGGTTAAAGCAACGGACATTCACTTTTCGCCCTCTCATTTTTGTAAACAACAACCGTGATGTGAGAAGGCAGTGAGTAGGAATTCCCTGACAGTGGTTGTATGCACCTGGCCATGTGAGAACATTTCGAGAGGGAGAGCTGACACTCCTCACTATTGGTCGTACCTGGTAATTTGGGGGCTATTATAATCTACCTAAGATTATTTCATGATCAAGTGGTAAAAACTGTTGATATTCAATGTTCATTATTCCCCCAAATATGTATATATGGTACGATGTGGTCTGTTTGGTTGGTGTATAAACTCAGTATGTTTGAAATACAAGAATTCATATTGCAGAGACTCGGACTGATGTTTTGGAGTTAACAGGCTGGGCTAACCGGAAAGCAGAACCAATCAGGACTCTAGACTGCTCGCACGTGTTTTACGCGGCCTTGGTCCAATCGATAATTCACTGCCCTCTATATTCGACGGTCACAAGTTATAACAATTACTCATCAGAAAAGTATTTTGATCCAACAAAAAGTTTCGTGTAGAATAGTCATTTCACATTATTAAATTGGAAATGATTGATCTTCTGTCAATCAATGAAAGCGAAGATCTAGGGTTCTACTCTGTCTGATGTATGACGTTAACGAGATGTTTAAGTCAATTTGTATGTTCTTTGTTTACAACTGTTTCTGTGTATCTAACTGACTAAGTTATGTAGTATCTTACAAATTTAACGGAAGGTCTAGGGTTCGATTTTCTGTTTTAAGACGGTGATTCTACACTTTTTTTAAAGAGTCTTATACGAGGACGAAACAGCTATCAAGTGTTCTTAAGTTTTTTTTAATGATAGTTTAGCTAAGATGAATCCATGAAAGTACTACAATCTTTACAAATCTGTCTACAGTGGTAAAACTAGAATTTATCGATTCATTGAAGGTTCCGTCAAATTATACTTACACAATTTGGAATGAAAAACGGCTTTTATCTTTACCAATGGAAATTTGTCACTATTTCAAACATGGAAAAATAACTCGTGAAACAGTACAAAGTGAATGAATATTGATTTTAAGAATACAGGAGGGTAGAACTTTCGTAATCCTAAAGCTTCATAGAGCCTAACTACTAGCTATAGACAACTTCTGTACAAATGTGTTTCAAGTTAATTTCATAAAAAAAAACTCGTGGATTGATTGAGGTTAGATATTAACAGCGTTGAATGCCAACGGACTCAATGGTCTAGAACTTAATCGTTCGTGCTCTAGTCCGAAGGCTTTGGGTTTGAATTCCGCGATCTGGATCATCGACGTACACTGCTTAGGAGTCCCACAATAGAACAAAACGACTGTCCAGTCCTTCCAAGTTCTCACTGACACATTTAGAATGAATGGATAAATAGTAATGCAACTTAAGGACGATTTGATTTCATCGAATGGTGAATGTTCAGATATGACGACTGAAACAAATACTATTTGGTATATACGGTTTGATGAAAACCATTATGTGATTGTTTTCGTTAAGAGTTAGACTTTTTAGCACAAATCATTGTCCACTAATGATTGAACACTATCAGTCAGATTCACAGTCTATTTGTCCTTCATGATGATTCATCTTTATACACTCAGCTAACATAAGTATTAACTCTTATCTACCACTGAACCTAACAGTTACATGTATAACCATCATCAAACAAATTCATTATCCTATACTAGTTTTATGTGAAGATTGCCCAAACAACTTGATAATAGAATTGATTAACATTTCTAGTCTACATTAAAACGTTTTCAAACTGTTTGAAAAATTTACCTTAAACGCACTTTATCACAATTATATGAAGCACTAGACGACCGTTTTGTCTTATTGTGGGACTCCTCAGCAGTGCTTAGCCACAAATCCAGGACCTTCAGTCTCGCTTACGAACTCTTAGGCTGTAGACTACAGAATCAGCATCCATTGATGTTAATATCTAACTTCAACCAGTCCACGAAATTGAGCGAAAAAGTTCTACTGTACTGAAGTAGATAGCTGTCTCTACTTGACACAGGTTGGCTTCACTGGTCACGGCTTCACACAAAGACTATGAGAATTCCCTCATGATGCTAGTCACTAGTGTTTACATGGTAATTATAAGTATGGGATCGTGGAGATTATTAAGCTTTTGATTTATATATATATATATATTGCTATCCAATATTGTGAGAGATTTATGGTATCGTAGTGTGGTCTGTGGCAAGCCCATTTGACTATTGTATCATTTATCTAGTCATTGTAACTCAGACTCAATCCACTATGTTAATTTCAGTGTGTATGATCGAAAGCATGTCTGTACATTAACGCTTAAGCTATCTTCCTATTGGTCTCAATGTGCAGATAATCGATAATCTATTCACACCCGATTAACTCTCAAATATATATGGATTTTTAATAGACTCACACACTCTCCCTGTTTCATCGTGTGCTTGCTCACCGAACGCTTGTGGATTATTATTATTCATTATCAATAAACTATCTCTATAACTGGTGTTCAGGCTTTTTAATAATCTCGAGTAAATTCGCAATTCAACTAGGAGATTAAGCCTACCTAAAATACTCAGTTACGGGATATTATTATTTGGAGTCAGATATTGAGGACATCATCCTCAACAGGTCCTTCATTTAGACGTTAATTAGGTCGGACGATGATGGCCGATGTATCTGACTCTAATTCGATTGTATGAATGATTGCTATCGGAACATACACTCTACCAATCCTCGAAAAGAACTATTAACTTCAATCGCGTTAGAGAATAACAGAATTCAATAAGTCAAATAGGAGAATGGATTTTTGAATAGGTATATTTCATACAATCGTGGACCCGAACAGACAATCAGAGAAATGAAATAATGGAAGAAAAGAGAAGAGAATGAAACGAAATAACGCGCAGTGGAGAAGATATGCAGGCCAACTCAATGTCACTAAGCGTTACCTAGTATTTATATTCGAACATTTGATGATATGTCCTGAATTAGGGTGCGCACTGCTGAGAAGTTCCATAATAGGATGGAATGGCCATCCAGTGCTTTCAGGTTTTCCATGGTAGTCTAGTTTAAATCGACTCATGATCTCAATCATTAAAATTATTACTGCAATATCCACAAAACCCATATCCGATTAAAATCATCATATGCTCACTACTGACTGAACTCAAAAAGTATTTCGTAGAGTTATAGTGAGAAGCAATGACCAGTGGAGTTTAACCAGGTTTGTTGTCAGATAGTAACTCATTGAAGACAATGATGGATATATCACTCAATTTCCTGGATGAGTTGAAGTTAGTCATTAACACTGTTGGATGCCAACCAATTCAACGTTACTCAGAGAGATCAATATATCTTGGGTTTGAATTTCACGAGATGAGATTGTGGATATGAATTATTCAGGAGTCCCACAATAAGACGAAACGTCTGTCCAGTGCTTTCAGGTTTTTCATGTTCGTCCAGCTTCAGTTAACTCGTGATTAAGAAATGCACATACATACATACATTAACATAATAAAAGTCAATTTGAATAAGTAAATAATCCCACTCATTGAAATCATGAATCAATTACAGCTAGACCACCATGGGAAACTTGGAAGCACTGGACGGCTGTTTCGTCCTAGTATGGGACTCCTCAGGAGTGCGCATCTATAATCCCGCTCCCTACGGGACTCGAACCCAAGACCTGCTAGTTTCGCACCAGGCGCTTAACCAACTAGACCACTGAGTCGGCACTCAATGGTAATAATGTCTAACTTCAACCAATCCACGAAGTTGCTCCACCGTACACCATTGTCTTCAGTGAGTTCCTATCTGACAACTCATTCTGATAAAGTAAATCATTAACAACATCTAAATGGGACTACTGAAGAAGAAGGAGAATGAATGAATGAATACATTGTATTGTCCAATAACTAGAATAATCGATAGAGACTTGAATAGAGCACTTAACACTATTGTAAACTGTAATGATAATTTATTGATTAAATAACAAAATTGTTCAGTAATTTGAATGAAAAAAAATAAACAAACTTTGATAAATGAACTATGCTGAGATGTACTCAACATATAATATAACAAAACATCCTAGCCCACCCCTTTTTTCTCACCCCTTCCCCTATACACACATACACACATTGACATAGATCCTATAATATTGATTAATTCTAATCAATATTGATATATATAGGGAAAATCATGAATCCAAATCATTCAGGATATAAAGAAGAGGAAGAAGAAGTAGAAGAATTAGAATTAGAATTAGAAGAAGAAGAAGAAGTAGTAGTAGTAGTAGTAGAAGAAAAAGAAGAAGTAGAAGAAGAAGGAGAAAAAGAAGAAGTAGAAGAAGAAGGAGAAGAAGAAGAAGAAGAAGTAGAAGTAGAAGAAGAAGAAGTAGAAGAAAAAGAAGAAGTAGAAGAAGAAGGAGAAGAAGAGGAAGAAGAAGAAAGGAACTAATCAATCATTCGTTGAATAAATAAACTTCATCCATTCTATGATCTTTGATATTGAATAGAATCTATTGAATATTAGTGATTATATATTTTATTATGTAATGGATATAACTAATTCATGTATAACAATTAGTCCATATCAAAGTACATCTCATTCAGTATGTTTAAATAATGTTCAATTATCTACAAAACGTAAATATCCATCTATCAAGAATACATCAATTATTCGTCATAAAAATAAACAATATTTAAGTCCAAAATTAACTAAATCCAATTCTATTCTACGATCATTTCATCATCATCATCATCATCAAGATCAAGATCAAGATCATGATCATTATGATTCATATGATCAATATGTGCCGAATGCTCCAAGACCATCATTAAAATTGAATGAAGATAATATACTTTTTGTAAAGAGACAGAATTTATCCAAAATACAACGTCATTTACATGAAGAATCAATTCATAATCAATCACCATCCTCCTCATCATCATCGTCATCCTCATCATGCTCATCATCATCAGTTCATGATAATGATCCATATCAAATGAATCATGAACAAATTATACCAAAAGAAATTCATATCACAACATCAACACCATTTATTAAATCATCTAAAGGATCATATTCTCATAAAGGATCCATCATCAATTCAGCATTAATTGGTGCACCTAGATTAGCTCTTAATGTTTCATTACAAAATAATAATACTACTACTAATAATAATAATAATAATAATAATATAGAAGATTTAGATTTACCAAATATATCAAATACAAGTTTCTCCTATGATCAAAGAAATAGTAACCATAGTGATAATGATGATGATCATGATCCTAATGCTGATCATGATCCTGATGATAATCATGAAAACGATCAAAATCAATTATCCAATCTAATCAATAATCAATATTTAATCAATAATAAAGTTTGTCATACATCTAATGTCATATCAGATCATATAAATGATCCAAATTTTATGACATTTCGTTGCCGAATTTGTTTAGATGAAAGTCAAAATAATAATAATCATGAAGAAGAAGGATTATTATCACCATGTCGTTGTAAAGGTACCATTGGTTTAGTTCATAAAAAATGTCTACAAAAATGGTTATTAACCTCTGGTAAACTACAATGTGAATTATGTGGTTATGTGTATCTAATGAAACCATCGAAAAAGTATTCATCTTTTCATTCTATCCATTGGAATCAATTTAGACAATATAATGATGAATTAAGACAGTTTTGTCATTGGTTACAATGGCATAGAATAAGAAAACATTTAATTGTTGATATTATATGTATGATATTACTGATACCAACTACTTATATTGGTGTTTATTTTTGTGCGGTTAGTGCTTTCAGTTATGCTGAATTCAATCCATTCACATGGCAAGTGATTAGTTTATGGGGATTAGCTGTACTTTTAATTTTACTCCTTACTATATGGATTATATTAGCTATCAAACATCATTTAAATCATTATCGTCATTATCAACATGATCAACAACAACAACTCACATTGACAGAAACCAATCCATTGAATCGATTACCTAGATATCGATTTTCAATACAACCTAGACCACGTGGATCCTCTGTGGTATTATATACTACGATGATTCATAAAGATCAAGAATTGTCGACGAGATCGAACAAACATGAAACAGAAATATCAATGAATTCCAATGTAGAAAATATAGAAATGAATTCATCATTTAGCCAACATGATGAATTACCAAGTTCAAATAAGTATTCATCGAATGGGAATCAAAAGATTGTTGTTTCAGTGGAATTAACTACTGTACCTGAAGTCATGGAAGAATTATCTACATCCAATAATAAAGTATCTATTTAAGAAGATGGAAACAAACAAAAAACCATGTTTCATTGTTCAATAATATCGATTTGTTTGTTTGGTTGTTTTTGTTTTCAAATATAAACATTGTCAGTAATGATACCTACAGCTGGAATGTTTTCCTTCTTCAATATGTTTGCAGAAAGCGAGATTCTAAGGTAAACAGACAGTCAATAAACTTATTAAGTTAAATTAGGATCGGTGATGATTAGTAATGGTGGAATTCAAGATACATATCAAATAGATATATATGTATTTTAGAGTTGATGTTTATTACGGGACTCGAACTCAATATCGTTTGTATTAAACGTCATTATTATCATGTACTTAGTTACGGAGTCGAAAAACTCACTTTCTTGTGTAATGGAATGTATATATGGCCAAAAAGAGATTCATCAATTGCAGTCTTAAACATCAATGGGAAGATTCAAGCATTGCATGTACCTAAATTAATGGTTGCGCTGGTTGTTAGAAAAGGGTATAAGCCTCGTGATCTCTGAAGGAATTCAGCTTTCACCATGAAGCGTCATAACTTTTCCAAATGAAGAACTAACTAAATGGTTTGAATTATTTTCTTCTGGTTAGCATTTTTTTAGTTAGTTTACTACGGGATGAGGTCACTAACCCCAAGTCCAACCCTCCTTCTTTATCCGGGCTTGGGACGAGCAGTAGCCCAAGAGGGGCTCCAGGTGGAGTTATACGTAAATGTAGATTTTAATAACGTAACGGTATTTTGTTTTCGGATGTTTGAATTTTCCTACTGGTGTTATGGACTGCAATTGATCAGTCTCTTGATATATGTGCATTCTGTGTAGATTATCTCGATAATCCCATTCAGTAGGATCTAAAAAGTCGGAAAAATGAGAATCTCGCAAATGCGATGAAAATGATCTTGGTGGTATCTTTTCATAGTATTCCGACAGCAGACAATGGGTTTCAAGTGTTCTTTAAGCCCTAAAGCTTCAGGTTGGGCTATTTCGTTTACTACGCTACATATGTGTTATATGAAGTATATATATGAAGCTATATTGCTTTGTAGAGCTGGTCTCATATGAGACTGGAGGTTCGCCATTGATATTGTGGATAGTTCGACATTACTTTGGCAAGTTTTGCCAACTGTTCATGTACAAAATTGGTTTGCCGGTTAACCGATTTCATTCATACTGGTGGTTGCTGTTCAGTGTTCTCAAGGGCCATTGTCATTGGGACATTGTAAAGCATGTCACCATTGTTAAGATTATTGAGTTTGACTGTCGTGTAAGAGGAATAGTTCAACTTTGGCTTATTAATGTTGTGCATAATTGATTTACGCGATCAATTATGTGATGTAAATGTGTATATGAATAATGAGAATGGTGCACCAGGGTGCTTGGTACTTGTGTGTTTGCACCACAGTATTGAACTGTACTATTCAGACTGTAGCGTTAAAGCTTATATGATGTTTGGTTCTCCTGTGAATCAGGATTGAGTTATACTGCTCGAGTTATAAGGTTTAAGCCTGGATGGTGTCTGGTTCTCCTGTTAAACGAGATTGAGCTGTACTATTTGGATTGTCACGTGAAAGTCTCCATCTAAAAAAAACAGTTGAATAGTGGCTAGTGATGGAATCTATAAGCAATGGTATTAGAATATTCTAATTTATGTATCATCATAGATGTGAATAATCTTGAAAGGTATCTCGGTCACATGTTTCTATCGCACATGATTGAATGGATAATGTTCTTTTCTTTTTTTTCTTTCTAGAAATTGATTTTAACATGACAACCGCTTCACTTATCTTGAAAGTCTCATCAGCCATTGTGGTCAGATGTGTAACGAAATCTCAGCACGGATACAGAAGGCTCGACTAGCTTTTGCAAACTTGCGTCACTTATGGCGTAGGCGAGATATTCGTCTATCAACTAAGGACGTGTTTACTGCGCAGCAGTTCGTTTCGTCCTTCTTTATGGCAGTGAAACATGGCCGGTAAGAGTAGAGGATATTCGTAGGTTACTAGTATTTGATCATAGGTGTCTTCGAAATATTGCTCGTATATCCTGGGACCATCGAGTAAGTAATGCAGTTGTTAGGAAACGGGTACTAGGTAAGGATGGCAAATCAATTGATGACGTAGTGAAACTTGATCAGTTGAGATGACTGGGACACGTGTTACGTATGCCCAAAAACGACTGCCATGACGTGCGATGCTCAATGGTAAAGGAGTAGGTTGGAAGAAAGTTAGGGGCGGCCAGACCAAAACATGGCACAAATTTATGAAGTCATTGACAAGTGGACTGAGCCATGTTGGTAGGTGTAGACTACCTGGTTGGGGACCGCGAGATGATAGCAACCAATGGTTAGAGACCCTGAATGACATGGCTCAAAATCGCTTGCAATAGCGCAGGTGCATCCACTATTTGTGTTCTCCCGAATTCTAATCTCCTGAATCCTCCCTGTTTCCTTTTTTCTCTTTCCAAATTTATTTCACTGAATTATACTCTTTAAATAACATCTGAAAACCCTAATGTTTGTGATTACTGTTTATACTCTTACCGCCTCTACCACTACGGGATTTGAATCGACAACTGCATCTCTGTGCTAATGTGGTGTAGCAACTCGAACTGATGTACGTACGTACGAAGTTCTATGTTGTTACTGACTGACTAACAACTACGGTGTTTATAATAGAATTACTATCATGAATTCAATATGATTTGTATCTTTATTTCAATCTCACAACAATGAATCGATTAAATTAAGGTAAAAACTAACTCGGTCAGTAATAATTTTCAGTATTGATTTCGAAAAAATAATAGCTAAAAGGTAAGTGGAAAGGGACACCCCTTTCCACACTTGTTAAGAGGGGTGACATTATTATGACCTAACATGATAGCAATAAATGAACACTAAACTATCAACATGGAATAGTACATACTTTGAATATGAACATCTGAATGTAATGTGTTACAAAAATGTAATATTAAATTGAAAGTAACCCCTTTGAATGATCTATTATGATTGATGATATTCATTCAGTGAATACACTGCTAAAATGATTTTATTGTCTTAAGTAATTATCCTTTTAGGCTAATGAGTTATTATCACTGTGTTGGGTAGTCGAATCCCGAATATGAAATGTTTATGTTATTTGCTTACTGACTGATGTATGGGTCAAGGTGATAATGATTGGTTGGTTGCTTAATCAGATTTATAAATAGTCTGACAGGTACTAAATGATTGAGATCATGAATCAATTGATGTTAGACCACCGTTGGAAACCTAGAAGCACTGGACGGCCGTTTCGTCCTAGTATGGGACTCCTCAGCAGTGCGCATCCACGATCCCGCTCCCGTACTAGATGAGTTATATATTCTCCTATCCTTATCAACATTATTGTTTACTGATGGATTATGTCGGATTGTTGTTGATTTTATGGTGTGGAAATATATTTACGTTCTAGTAAGGATAATCACGTGTTCCTGATCTGAGTTGTGTTGAAATCCTGTAGAGTAGACACTTGGAGGGAATCTAGTGTAGATATTCGTTTAAGACAGATTAACCTCCTATTCATGTAGACGGCGAAACTCCGACTGTTTTAACAATTACGTCTAATACTCTACTTAATCTGTCAGAAAATATCAAGAGTAGTACATACTTTCAAGGATCGAAATTAGGTTAAGCAACAACAATAAAACCATGTATGTATGTGAAAAATTAGATATTTGAAACATGATATAATGACAACTAGACGCTACGCTTTCTCATACATAACTCAGATAACATGACGACGGTAATAAGAATCGTCAGTCAATCAGCTATAACATAGGACTAGGAACATTTTGCATCGGTTCAAGTTGCTATACCTCATAAGCACATCAACATGAACACCGGATTCATAGAAGTATTTAATTCAATGATGGTAATATGTATAGGAAAGATTATGTATGAGGATAAAGTAAAGAAAGAAGGAATTAGTTCGTAGGAAGAATGATTTGAAGCGATTTTAATCTCATAGTTTAAAGGAAGACAAAGAATGTATACATCGACGCCATTGTAATCGATTCTGAGCCATGTCATCCATAATCCTCAACCAAGTAGTCTTCATCTATCAACATTGCTCACATTAGAAGTTAGTGACTTCAATGACTGATGCCACATTTTAATTTGGCGGCCCCTAAATTTCTTCAAACCATCCCAAACACTAGTCAGCATTCCGAGTCGTGGTAATAGGAGTTCAGGCATACGTAACACGTGGCCCAACCATCTTAGTAAATGAATATTCACAACCTCATCAATTAATTTACCATCATGCCCTAATACTCTGTATCTGTCTATCCTGAGACAGAAGTTAAATCGGATATATTTCACATTATTAAAACTGTTTTTCCTTCTCTCAATGTTTACCTTTACTAATATGCCCACATTTTGATGATCCCTCTTATAGTCTCACCCTTATCAGTGTGATTCACTTGAGAAAATAAGTAACATAAATTAAAATAATGATAGAACCAGTGATTGTATGAAAGAATAAACATCCAAGAATATAATTAGGAAGAATGATGTATATGAAGGAATAGTGGAATTCAATAAGCATCAGGTAAAGAGTGAACTAAATCTGCACCACTTAGATAAATTTGAACTTACACAGATCGATATCTTCGATTACTAATCTCGCGAACTCCTAGCAAGTAGTACTAACACGACTATGTTTAATAGTTAATAATTTCATGAACTGACCAGAGCTTACTATTAATTAAATAGTATTGCTTAATAATCAATGCATATGTACAAGTAGTCAGAATGTCTCTGAATATGACCATGTAGTGGCTGTATTTCGTTAACCAATCGCTCTCGTGACCGTTATCCTCAACAGTGTTTGAAATCAGAAGGCAAACAGAAGCAGCGACTACAGTTTTATCAGTAGATAACTCAGACCACAAAGCGATGAGGCGAATGAATGAGTCAGCGAATCGAGAGTGTAGAGTGTTAAATGTACATGTATCTGTATAGGGAAATGAATGGATCATCGAATTAATTAAGCAGTTAATAATAAAGCTAGCAGAATGAATATATATGAGTAGGTGGTAAGTAAATGTTCAAGCATATATATTTCATACAAGCACAACAATAGTAAAGGTACAATAAGTTGTTATAGTACGGATGACTCTGTCCGCTAAATAAGTTAATAAAAGGGCTTAACTGAGTTAAATGAGAACAAACTCAGTTGCACGTGAGTTGCTATGGCCACCACCGTTAACACACTGAACAATCAAGCTGATCAATGTAATTCATTATTATGCTTATACATTTATTATACATTCCCAATCGACACATACCGCTTTTTCTGCTGAGAATTCTATATTGTACCAAAATATAATATTGAATAAAGCCATTAATAACAATAATAATAACACTACCAAAAAGCTTTGGTAAACGAAAGAAATACATTCACGATCCCGACTCGTGAGATCCGAACATAGGTCTCGCGCGTGAACGCCTAACCTCCAACTTCAACTAATCCACGAATTTGCGCTATCATCGACCATTGTCTTCAGTGGGTTATTATCTCACGACAGACGCGATTGAACTTCACTGGTCACTGCTTCTCAGAAAAACTCCAGGTTCTGGATTGTGTGTGCTACTGATATCGATATTTATACATAGGGAGTATGTAACATCGATCGAAAGTGAAATATCTGGCGTCAGAAGGTTAAAAAGATCGAAAAGAAATGGACGAGAACAAAGAATGATTGATGAGGAAACAAAGAAACAATGAAGTCTGAAACAATTGATTGACATTTTGCAGACGAAGTATTCACTATATGATTCTCAGATTTTACTAAGATGTTACGAAATTTATATTCGATTGAACCCTGCTTATGTATCTCGTTCACTGCAATAGTCGTCATGACATATACTAGCTATTAGATGGTGGTTGGAGGTAGTCTACAGGAAACCCTGGACCGTGGTTTAGTGCTACTTGGCACTCGTTAGCAAGGTGAACCTGTAATCTTGAGGGAACTGGTGATCCCTGGAGGATTCAATCCCGTGTCAACCAGCTTCACAGTCAGAGACATTACAACTGGGCTATCTGGGCCGCGACCGACCTCCTGTAAGACTAAGATGTAATCACAATTGATTGAGTGTCTATTCCTTATTAGTGCAGATCGAATGCTATCGACCATGTTGCAATGTGGCAACCAGCGCAGGGGACTCAACACTTCATGCACTATTGTGAGATTAGATAGTGGTTGAAGGTAGTCGACAGGAAACCGTGGGCTGGTCGCCATATTGCATCATGGTCGATAGCGTTCGATCTGCACTAATAAGGACTAGACATGCAATCAATTGTGATATACTAGCTATGTTTAATGTTGACAACAGTTTATTAGTTACCAATACATGAACTAAGAGAATACAAGTACAGAAACTGATGTTTTTGAAAAACAATTCGGCAAGTATACGAAACTCCCAAAACTTATTATATGGGTTGACAGAATGCAATTATAATAATAAATACAACAAATGTTATAAGTATGTAGTGTGGAGTCGAGTCGCGGTTGACTATGATAACCACTACATGAAGACTACGTGCCAGTTAACCGATAACATCCCCCGTAAGTCAAATATCAGAAGGTAGTTGATGGCTGTAGTCGAGATGTATTTGTTGGCGATTTCGTGTTATCGAAAGAATACCGAGATCGTGCCAAAGGAATACAAGTGTGGTTACTGAGCGTAATCGAATTCGTGCAAGGTCACAATCAACTGAAGGAATAATGTATATATTTTGGTACAGTTAAACAAACAAGTATAGCAAAACAATCCCTGGTACAATTGGTTATAATGATAATTGTTTCCATCAAACCAAAGGCGTTCTCTTGGTAAAAGTAGGCCACTACAAGTATATGTAATTATTTCACAATACACACATGTATAGATGGTTATGAATAGAAATGCCTACTAACTGGTAATAAGTAGTATAAAAGCAAGTACAAAAAGTTAATTGATTTGAAGTGAATAACATGTGAACAAAACACCATACAATAGTTACTATGATCATTAGTCGTTCATCTCATTTTTTTGATCTGTTTTTATCTACCATAAGATTGTTAAGCATAGAAATGCCTACTAATTAATAATAAGTAGTACTATAAAAGCAAGTTGATTTGAACAAGATAAACATCATTCCATTTTATCCATATAACCAAAAAGCAAATCATGATTAATCAAATCAGTCTATTCTTTGTATACAATAAAACAATTGACTGATATATGATACGATGTATTTGTTTGATTCACATAGAATGATCGATCATAATTCATATCCCATAATACACGATTAGTGAATCCAGCCATTTGTTTACAATTTTGCATGACTAAACAAAATACTAAATAACGATATCTGGAAAGAAATTTTAAAGAAAAGAGAGGGGATCTGTAAGGTAGCAGATGGGGTCCTTGTGGATATTATAGTGTATTATAGATTGATAAGTTTTGGGTTCGAATCTCGTGAGGTGGGATCGTCGATGCGCACTGTTGAGGAGTCATACAATAGGACGAAATAGTCGTTCAGTACTTTCAGGTTTTCCATGGTGATATAACTTTAATTGAAATATGATGTCAACTATTAAAATATCTACAAAAATTGCTTCTGATATTAATCAACCTATGCTCACTAGTGACTGGATTCGAAAGGTATTTCACGGAATTCTAGTGAGAAGCAGTGATCATTGGAGTTCAACCGAGTCTGTTGTGAGATAATAACTCATCGAAGACAGTGGTGAGTGTTTCGCTCAATTCCGTGGATTATTTGAAGTTAGCGATTAATATCTTTGGATGATAACCGATTTAATGTTCTAGAGATTAAGCGTTCGCGCTAGAGACTGATAGGTCCTGGGTTCGAATCTCATGATGTAGGATCGTGGATGCGTATTGTTGGGGAGTTCCACAATAAGACGACACAATCGTCCACTGATTCCAGGTCTTCCCATGATGGTATGGCTTCAATCGACTCATGATCTCAACTATTGAAAGAAAATTAATCATTTTACAATTGTTCATGTGAATACGACCCATGGATGAACTTGAGGAAACTCTAAGAAGATTAGAAAGAGCTGAAGATATTCCATCCAGCCATTTTTTGGAAGAATGTTTCAGAATCTCTACGTGTAGCTTTCCTATTAGATAAATGCTAAGAACAATTGTATGTGAATTCGATTACTATAATGATGATTTCGCTTTTGCTATAAACTATAGTATTTCTTTTCATTCATATACTGTCTTTTCATTTGCAACTTGGAGGTTTCTAGCAAACGAGTACTCAAGTTGTATGCAGTATATCAAGAATCTAAGCTCTTGATATAACAACTGACAACGAAGATGGGATTCGAACCTATGAGGGGGAAATCACAATGGTTAAGCAAGTGACCATTCTATATGAAATATCATTCCATAGCTATCAGTTTTGTAACCAGTAGTCAGTTCGATCAATTCGTTCTGTTCTTTGAGACTATTTTTATGTTTAGCTCACCCGTGAACACATTGAATTAATGAGTCGATTAAAGCTGGACCAACATGGAAAATCTGGAAGCACTGAATGGTCGTTTCGTCTTAGTATGTGTCTTCTCAGTAGTATGCATCCACGATCCCACATGCGAGACTCGGACCTTCGGTCTATGTGGGCGAACACTAAACCACTAGGTCAGTGAGCCTACAATCAATGTAATGTCTAATTTCAATCAATCCACAATATTGCACCACCATCCACCATTGTCATCAGTGAATCACTGCCTCACACAGACCGAGTTGAACTCCACTAATCACGGCTTCTCACTACAACTCCAGGAAATACCTCATGAAGCCAATCACTAGTGAGCAAATGATGATTATTATCAGAATGGGCTTTTTGAGGATATTGTAGTAATTTTTAATAGCTAGTTTTCCAATTTTTACAATTGAAAATGTATGCTATATGTTCTAGCTAAAGAGGAGACAACTTTCAAAAACCGAGAAGACTACCTTAAGAAGTTATTCATTCTATGACCTCGATGGAGTTCCGTTCTCTGAGCTGGATGGTTGAATCGTGGAGCTTTCATCGTTCATCATCAGCACAAACTTCAGGTAAAACTGAAGTGTTCGAATTTCTCCATATATGATTCACAACTTATCCTGTAGATCTCGTTGTAGATTTGTTCTTGTCAACCTTAAACTTCTTATTGTTTACTTCTTTGTTTCGGTTGTATCTTCCATTGGTTTCACCATACCATCCAGATCAGAGAACAAAACTCCATCTTAAAGCATCCATCTGAGCTACAAATCCTCTCCACTATCTCAAGATTCTAAGATCAAATCACTGTCCCCGCATAACATATACCACTAACTACACATGGTATTGTTTGGTTTGTATCTTCCCATTGAGGTTTAGTACTGCAATTAATCAGTCTGTTATTGTCATATGTGCATAATGTGCGTATGCCTAGATATTACCTTAATTCACAAGCTATTTGTAAGCAATGATGGATAGTGGTTAGCAGTGGAATCCAAGACGCTCGTTTCGTCCTATTTGGGACTCGTCAGATGGATGTAAAACTACAACTACACAGTTGTAGAGAATAACCTTGGTTTTCCCTTTGTGTATGCTGAGGCCTACTGATGCAGAGACTGCTGCTACACTGGCTGTCTTCATCTGCACTTGTTCGTGTGTATGCGATAGGAGGTCTAGGTCATCTGCGAAGTCCAAATCTTCCAGTTGGTTCTGAGCCGTCCATTGTATGCCGTGTTTTCCTTCAGATGTCGAGGTCTTCGTAATCCAGTCGACCACGAGAAGAAAGAAGAAGAGGAGAGAGTAGACATCCTTGTCTGACTCCGGTCCTTACTTGAAATGCATCTGTCAGCTGTCCTCCGTCGTATGAGTTCCGGATAGTATTGACAATCTTGTCAGGAGCTCCGTAGTGTCGAAGAAGTTTCCATAATTTCCTCCTATCTACACTGTCAAATGCCTTTTCATAATCAATGAAGTTGATGTATAGTGACGAGTTCTACTCAACTGATTGTTCGACGATGATCCGTAGTGTTGCAATTTGGTCTTTGCACGACCGGAATCCAACTTGTTGATCTCGAAGTTGGGCGTCTACTGCATCTTTCAACCGGTTCAGCAACACTCGACTGAAGACCTTCCCTGGTATTGACAGTAGTGTAATGCCTCTGTGGTTTTCACATTTGCTCAAATCTCCTTTCTTTGGAATCTTGACGAGGTGTCCTTCTTTCCAGTCCATCTACCAAGAACGATTTCAGCAGGTGAAGGCGTTTATTGATGATATCCAATTTTCTGATATATGATATCATTCATATATTATTGAAAAGTAAGTAAGATAAATGAAGACTATCATATCATCATTAATAAAGTAAAGATTATCATCAAACTGACCGTTCTTCTCCATGTGCTTTGAGCATTGCTTTAATTTCATTTGCTAATGAAATACATAATCGATTAGCTTTAAAACGTTCATAAGTTGATGGAAGTGATTCAATACGTGATTGAACTAGTTGTTCTATTCTAGGTTTTACATTACTAACATTGAATATTTCTTTTGGGCCTAATTGAAATGTTGGTAGATAATTGATTAAATTGTATGATGCTGGACTGTAAGAGGCTAAAGAAATCGATATCAAATAATAATCAGTCAGTCAGTCAACTACAACATAGAATCAGGCATATATATATATATATATACATCGGTACAAGTTGCCATACCTCATTAGCACAACAACATGAACACCGGATTCATAGAAGTAGTTCATTCAATGGTGGTAATATATAAAAGAAGGAATGCATATAAGGATATAGTACAAGAAGAACGAATAAGTTGGTAGAAAGAAAGATATGAAGCGATTTTAATCTCGTAGTTTAAGGGAAGACAGAGAGTGTATACACCGACGCCATTGTGATCGATTATGAGTCATGTCACCCAGAGTCTCTAACCATTAGTTACGATAACCAGGCGGACTCCAACCAAATATTCTGCATTTTTCACCATGGCTCAGACTAAAAGGTGGTGACTTCAGTGACTGATACCACATTTAGACTTGGATCTAAAACCTTTCATTTGAAATAAAAACGTTTCATCTAATGAGTTCAGATAGTTACTAGCTCGTTTAATACGTATGAATTTTATTCATGTTCCTCTTAGATTGGTCATTCTGTGATCGATAATCAGTTTTCATTAACAGTGTCAAACTGCTAGGTTTGAAGCTATCACGACTTTACTTAATCTGAGAATGAGAACAAGACCCGGTGACCAAAGACCAGTAAGCTAGTTATTAATGCGTCCCAGCCCCGCTAGATAGAGGGAGAAGTCCAAGCTTGGAATGGTGGGTACATTCTGCAAAACAGCCAGAAACGAGCGATCCCTACAAACACAATTCAAAACGTTTATATACCGTGCAAAACCGTCCTTGGGAGAGTTACCAAATAGCATACTAAAAGACGCAACGGACCAATAGCATTTAAGATATGTCCCAGTGCGTAATACAACATGAAGATAACAAGAGCGCTTTTGGCACGAAAATAAAGAAATTCAAATTTTCTAAATAAAATTACAAAATTAGATCCTTTCCCAAGTGAGTTATGGGGATCTAACGTCCCCAACACAAACATCACTAACCCATGAATGTGTATTACTCTTTAGTGATCAATCAAATATTTCATAGCAACATACTCAGTAACTAATCGATCATTGTTAACATTTATAACTAAGAATATGATAGAGATATTTATCGACAGCGGGTATCAATCTAGTTGACTTTACATTTATAATCCACCATTAGAATGAACCAAACATCATTGTTGATCGCTAGACAGATCTAACAGCATATGTGAAAGGAAGGAATACTGACATCGAGATATATTTAGGGAAATGACTTCGACACTGACCGTAAACAATTGTCGTATAGTGTATACTGACTATTTAGGATAAGAAGATATAGTCGCCATTTAACATAATTATACATTAGGTTATTTATTTTAGAGTTGACAATGTTGGTAAATTCTATTATAAATGCAGATTGAAATAACTTACATAGTCTACTGAATGTACTCAGACGTCTTTGATGTTTCTCATCAGCCAATGTTGATAAAAATTTCCGTGTGATTCGTTTAGCAGCCAGAATACCTAATAGTGACAATGGTGGTCGACTAGTGTTTGTCAAAGATGTCAGAGAGGATGCTGCTGCTGATGATGATTGAATGTTTTGACTGATCTTCCTACTAGCGATAACACTTGTTGGATGATCAACTTCTCGAAAAGTCAATATTTTATTTGTTTCGACTGCTGATGTTGGACCATTGACAGAGGTGTTGAAACAGGATAATGGTGAACGATTGGGACAACTGGATGGAGTTTGTGGTTGAGATTGTGCAGTGACTGTGTGAATAAGAAGAAAGTAAATTCATTCGACATTTGACAATATTGAACAGTTTCAATGTGCTACTACTACTACTACTACTACTACTACTACTACTACTACTACTACTACTACTACTACTACTACTACTACTACTACTACTACTACTACTACTACTACTACTACTACTACTACTACTACTACTACTACTACTACTACTACTACTACTACTACTACTACTACTACTACTACTACTACTACTACTACTACTACCCTACTACTCTCTACTCTACTACTACTACTACTACTACTACTACTACTACTACTACTACTACTACTACTACTACTACTACTACTACTACTACTACTACTACTACTACTACTACTACTACTACTACTACTACTACTCTACAACTACTACTACTACTACTACTACTACTACTACTACTACTACTACTACTACTACTACTACTACTACTACTACTACTAATACTACTACTAATACTGCTACTACTACTACTACTACTACTACTACTACTACTACTACTACTACTACTACTACTACTACTACTACTACTACTACTACTACTACTACTACTACTACTACTACTACTACTACTACTACTACTACTACTACTACTACTACTACTACTACTACTACTACTACTACTACTACTACTACTACTACTACTACTACTACTACTACTACTACTACTACTACTACTACTACTACTACTACTACTACTACTACTACTACTACTACTACTACTACTACTACTACTACTACTACTACTACTACTACTACTACTACTACTACTACTACTACTACTACTACTACTACTACTACTACTACTACTACTACTACTACTACTACTACTACTACTACTACTACTACTACTACTACTACTACTACTACTACTACTACTACTACTACTACTACTACTACTACTACTACTACTACTACTACTACTACTACTACTACTACTACTAATACTACTACTACTACTACTACTACTACTACTACTACTACTAACACTACTACTAGTACTACTAATACTCCTCCTACTACTACTACTACTACTACTACTACTACTACTACTACTACTATACTACTACTACTACTACTACTACTACTACTACTACTACTACTACTACTACTACTACTACTACTACTACTACTACTACTACTACTACTACTACTACTACTACTACTACTACTACTACTCTTTTCGATATGAATAGTTTGAATGAATCGTCTATATGTGAACGGAATTGGTTCAGTTTGATTTGGTGAGTAATATATTTCGTTTAATGAAACGAATCGTTTGACCGAATGGATGTCTGATCACAACGATATTCATTCCTTTCATTTGTTTATATTCGACTTGTATGAATCACTCTCACGTGAATATACGATTAACATCAGTCCCACAGATCGCTGACAAGTTTACACCCGCATGAGACTTACTTCCATTACGATATTTAATTCTGTCATTTATCAATATTCGATCAACCTAAAATCTCAGTTCAATATGGTGAAATGTTTAGAAGTGAATTACAGACAAACATTCAAGATTCTTCTTCTGTAGCTGATCAACACATGGAAGCTTCATATGGTCATTCAAATACATCCAATCTCGGTTGTTCTCTCTCTCTCTCTCACACACACACAAAGCGCAAACCTACATCTTCCTTCACTTTAACTAACCACATATGAAGTTACTAGATTCAACACAGTTTAATTCAGAACCATCAATGAATGTAAGAATCTGCACACAATTACATCATCGTTGAATTTCATGTTCCACAGTGTATTACGATTACTATAACCAATTTTGTTGAAACTACCCTTGAATCAAATGATTCATTATGTTGTATATGGTTGTTGTATGAAGTCACTTCTATCAAGTTGATTAATACAGAATTTCATCTGTAATTGTGATCGTTGATACATGATAGATTGTAAGAAGATCAATCAAAGCCGACAAGATGAAAGGGATGTATGTTGTTCTGTTCAGATAGATCCAACCTACTTGATTATCACTTAATATGACGTATGTATTGTATCATACACAGTTTTTGACAAATCACTTTATTCTCTCTCTCTCATATCGACATGTAGTTGTAATGATGCATCAATTTACACACAGTGACATGTACACATTTTTGAACGTATCGTTTACCAGTGATGTTTCTTCATGAGAATGATGGAAATGAATATTGTGACAGGGGAATATCAACGCGGTGAAAATGATACCACATCTTCTCATTTGTGATGATATGGGAAGTAGTCGGATAACTTTTCAGAATACTATGACATTGGTATTTATTCATGATTCGTCATTATAAACTCCTCTGTTTATTGATTATCTGTATATGTTGTGTGATTACGGTAAACCTTGTTCTATATCATGTGAATTGAATTATTATCAACATGGGGTTATGAAGATCGAATTCGTCGATACTCACTGCTGATGAGTCCTACAATAGGATGAAATGTCCTTCCAGCGCCTCAATGTTTTCAGTGATGGTCTGACATCAGTCGGTTCATGATTTTAATCAAAAACTGAGTTATATTTGTTCGGATCATTTCTTAAGATCACCAATATGTTATACATTATGATTCCCTTTAGACATGCATAAACATGTATATTATTTCAGCTCATATTGATAGATATAATCTAGTGTCTCCTTCAAATAATTCTGTTCTACATTTGATCAACTGAAACATGAATTTTCAGTCTTTACAAATACACATTGTCTTTATTGATTGATATTACGTCATCAAAATAACCTTATATTACAATCCGAGTGCCATTTTGTGAATATTATGGTAATTTAATAGTTAAATTCATGAGTCAATTGAAGCTAGATTACTCTAGAGGTTAAGCGATTGCGCTAGAGCCTAGGTTCGGATCTCACGAGGTGGGATCGTGAATGCAGACTGTTAACAAGTCCCATACTGAGACGAAACGGTCATCCAATACTTTCACGGTTAAGATGGCGGTTGGAGATAGTCAACAGGAAACCCTGAACATAGTTTTTGTGTTACTTGTAATCTTGAGAGAACTAATACTCCCTGATGGATTCAATCCCGTGTCACCCAGCTTCACAGTCAGAGATGTTACCATTAGGCTATCTGGCCTGTGATCGACCTCCTGTATGACTAAGATGTAATCACAATTAATTTATCACTGGATGGTGATCAATGTTATGTGTATCAAGTCCTTCTTATTGCAAAATCGAAGGCTATCAACCATCATCTTATCTCAACATAGTGCACGCAGTGTCGAGTCATCTAGACTAGTAACCACATTGCAACTTAGTCGATAGCATTCAATTTACACTAAGAAGGACTTTACACATATGACATTGATCACTACCTAGTAATCAATCAATTGTGACTTTCAGGGCTAATCCGTGTCGGGTAGAGACAGGTATCTACCTTAGTACAATGGAAGTTGATCGCGCAATTTCGTGGATTGGTTGATGTTAGACACTAACACCATTGGATGCCGGCTCAGTGGTCTAATGGTTAAGTGCTCAGGCGCGAAGCCAGTAGGTCATGGGTTTGAATGCCGCGGGGTGCGGGATCGTGGATGCGCACTGCTGAGGAGTCCCATACTAGGACGAAACGGCCGTCCAGTGCTTCCAGGTATCCAACGGTGGTCTAACATCAATTGACTCATGATCTCAACCAAAAACTTAACAATCTCCACAACCCCCATACTGATACTTTCCATAATAGTCTAACTTCAATTGATTGACGATTTCAACTATTTCAATAATATAACAATATGATATAATAACTTACTTGAATGTTTTATCAACGATAATCTTTTAACACCTTTAGCTTTTGATAATATATCTAATCTAGAATTTCTTTCTTGATTCATTACATCATTTGTATTTGTATCTTTTATAGTGGATTCTTCATTGACTGTTTCTAATTCATTTGAATTTGAATTTAGTTTCGATGGTGACAGATTCATTTTGTAACTATCTTATTCTATAGAAAGAAATAATGATGATAATAAATCAATATTTTTATGTCATTAGTTAAAGAGGTGAGGGGGATTTGTAAAGATTATAGAATGTTTATTGTTTAGATCACTAGTTTCAATTAACGATTAAAGTTTAGTCATTAGATGGTGATTGTAGTTAGTCAACAGGAAACCCTAGACCTGGGTTTCGTGCTATTTGGCACTCGTCAGCCAGGTGTATCTGTAATCTTGAGGCAACTTAGCCGACAGCATTCGATCTGTAATAAGAAGGGCTTGATACACATAACATTGAACAACACCCAGTGATCAATTAATTGCGATTACATCTCAGTCCTATAGGAGGTCGACCACGGACCAGATAACCTGGTGGTAACGTCTCTGACTGTGAAGCCGGGTGACATGGGTTTGAATCCATCAGGGAGTACTAGTTCTCTCAAGATTACAGGTACAATTTGTTGACGGATGCCAAGTAGCACGAAACCCTGGTCCAAGGTTTCCCGTTGATTAGCTCCAACTACCGTCTCATCTCAATATAGTGCACGCAATGTCGAGTCACCTAGACTAGTGGCCACATTGCAACTTGGTCAATAGCATTCGATTTGCACTAAGAAGGACTTGACACACATAACTTTCTTCCAACCATCTCCAACACCGGTTAGCATTGCAAGTCGTGGTAATCGGAGTTCAGTTATACGTAACACGTGGCCCAACCATCTTAACAGATGAATATTCACAACCTCATCAACTGATTTACCATCATTCCCTAATACTCTACGCCTTACCTCACTATTACATACTCGGTGATCCCAGCAGATGAGAGCAATATTTTTAAGGCATCTGTGGTTGAATACTAGCAGCTTACGAGTATCTTTTACTCTTAATGGCTATGTTTCGAAGCCGTAAAGTAGAACAGAACGAACTGCCGCGCAGTATACTCGTCCTTTTATTGATAGATGGATATCTCGCCTTCACCACAGGCGATGCAATTTGGCCAAAACCAAACGAGCTTTTCGAATCCGTGCTGAGATTTCTTCAGAAACCAACCCATTAGGGCTGATCAGACTTCCAAGATAAGTGAAGTTGTCGACGTGCTTGACTACTTCACTCCCTATCCTTAGTTCAGGTGTTGACGCAGGCCAGTCCTGAAGCAACAACTTGCATTTAGATGGAGAGAAGCGCATTCCAAACATTCTGGCATTGTTGCTCAGTGCTATCAAAAGACTGCATTTTATCAGCGTCTTCACCAAACAGGACTATATCATTTTCAGTAACACATGAACTATTAGAATTGCTTTATAACTGACTGACAACTTGTTCAGTTTATAATTACATTGTTTGTACATTTATTTTAATTGTCCTATTCTGTTGATTAACATTATAGTTCTTTATCTAATCTACTAAACGATTTGATCGATTTCTATATGTCTATTGATTGCTGAGTTACTTGAATCTCAGGATTCTAGAAAATTCTTGAATTTTCTTTAAGTTTTCTCACCCTATTGCTTCAATTCATTAGCCTTACTGCCGACATCCAAATCGCAGAGCACAACTCCTCCAAAATCAATTGAAACTCTCGTAAAAAGCACTATATTTTGTAACTCAATAGGTGGAGACAGTCGACTGATTGCTACTTGGCACTCATCAGGAAAGTGTACCAACAACCTTAGCGTAACCAATATCTCTGAGTGAATATGATCCCGCGCTGTCAAACACCATAGCTCGAGAAGCTGCCACTGGGCTATCCGAACAGCTGTTGATCAATTGTTCGACCAAGATTTATTAAAGCTGATCGATTACTGAATGATGATAAATGACGTATCTGTCAAGTACTTCTTAATGATGATCAAATTCTGTCAATCAAATTACATTGCACTCACATACATTGTGCTGAGATGTTAGATGGTCGTTGGACGTAGTCAAAAGACTAGTGACCAACTTTCAAATTAATCGATAAGATTCGATCCTCCCTAAGAAGTACCAGACAGACATGACGTTTATCACTATTCTAAGATCGATCAATTGTAAGATCCCTTTTACTTTTTATCCTAACTAACTTAATATGAAAATAATGTTGAATCAATTGATTTCAACGACCAGAATAATTAGAATGTAAAAGATTCACATTATCTGATAACTGATTGAAATTGCACAACAAATTCGTCCTAGTGCAGGACTCCCTAACAATGCTCATCCATGATCCCACAGGTGGGACTCGGACCCAAGACCTCCGGTCTCACGAGAGAATGCTTAACCGGCATTCAGTAGTGTTAATGTCTAACCTCAACCAATCTATGATATTGCGCCATCGTCCACCATTGTCTTCAGTGAGTAAACGCCTCACAACAGACACGGTTGAACTT
The DNA here is from genome assembly GCF_000699445.3 of Schistosoma haematobium. Taxonomy (NCBI): domain Eukaryota; kingdom Metazoa; phylum Platyhelminthes; class Trematoda; order Strigeidida; family Schistosomatidae; genus Schistosoma; species Schistosoma haematobium. Next base: position 19,515,107 of record NC_067200.1, read on the forward strand.
CACTGGTAACGTTTTCTTACTACAACTCCAGGAAATATCTCATGAATCCAATCACTAGTGAGTATATGATGAGGGGTTTTCGGATATTATAATAACTTTAATGGTTAAAATCATGAGTCCATCTAAGCTAAATACCCCTTGAAAACCTGGAAGTACTGTACTGACGTTTGGTTCCAGTATGAGACTCCTGAACAGTGATCCATGATCCCGCACACAGTAGCTTAACCCAGAACTTTAGATTTTGCGCTCGAACACTTAACCTCTAGACCACTGAGTCGGCATCCGAAAATGTTAATGTCTAACTTTAATCGATCCATGATGTTGCAAAATCATTCATTCATTGTCTGAAATAGATACTTATCTCTACCTGACACAGATTGAACTCCATTGGACATGGCTTCTCACTAGAACTCTAGGAAATCTAGTTTGACGCTAATCACCAGGAACTTAAGGGGGGGTTAGGTATAACGATGAAATCTAGAAAGAAACCTCTTTGTACAGTTTACCATGCATCTAATAAATAGAGAATATACTACTTAACCAAATTGTAGTACATCTTAAGACATAATGGCTTAAAAACAACAAAAACTACTTACGTAATTAATCAATAAGGATAATTTGTTGAATAAACATTGATTACATGAACGATGTATGAATATTCAAAATATCATTTTTATAAGATTTTACATGTTGTAACCATGGCAACAATCTATAATATGTCATGTAGTCAAGGTTACAGTTTAGTGTGGTTTTTTCAATGTGACATTGATTTGTATAAGTGTATGTGTAAATTACAACGTGGAACAAAAAATCAAACACCAATGGGAGATACAACCAAAACAAAGAAGTAAACAATGACAAGTTTGAAGTCAACAAGAACCAATCAACATCAAGGTGTATAGGACAAGCTGTGAAACACATGTGGAGAAATTCGAACACATGACTTCTATCTGAAGGTTGTGCTGCTGATGATGATGTTACTCGAAAAAACGATGTAAGCTCCAAGACCAAACCATCCAGCTTAGAGAACAAAAGTCCATCAAGATTTCAATGTGTTTACACTATGGGTTCATCTCATTATCAGGCTATGATTCGTAAGAAATGTTTAGGATTTACAAGTGAATTCTTCATTGTGATATGTGAAATTAAAACAAACGCCCTTATACCATGAATTGATACGATGACTGATGGCTTTGTTTGTTTGGTGACCAAATTATTATTCGACTGTTATTATTTATTTACTTATTTAAACACATAAATCTTGGTACTAGGAGGCAGCAAATAGATATGCGTTACATGAATCATTCGATTTTTGTGTAGGCTGGGATACTACCCAGGTGCCCAAACCAAGACAGGTGGTTTTCTAAGGGGGCCGAACCTGGTGCCTTTGACCTAAAGGTCTGATCCACAAAGCAGTGTAGTGACGTAAGGAAATGCAGTTCCACGATAGCCGGTGATCAATGATAGAGTTACACGTCATTTGTTCCATCAGGATACTGGAACCCATGTGCACCATTAGTTTGGAATCAGAGTTTTCCAACTCCCTTAAGTGAACCCTACGTGTCCACGAACCCGGTCAAAGCGCAGGATATTCGCTTTTCATCCTCTCAATTTCGTAAATAACACCCCCACCGCGGGAAAGTAGTGAGTAGGACTTTTCTGGTAGAGGCTGTAAACGCGTGTCCATGTGAGAGTATTTGGAAAGGGAGAGCTGACTCTCTCCACTCTCAACCGTACCAAGGTATTTGGGGGCGAATATGTTTCTACAAGATATTTTGATTAGTATCAGAAGACAATGGTGGATATGTCACTCAACTTTGGTGGATCATTTGAAGTTAGGCATTAACACCGTTGGATGCTGGACGACTCAATAGTCTAGAGGTTAAGGGCTCGCACGCGAGACTGATAAATCCTGTGTTCGAATCTCGCGAGACGAAATCGTGCATACGTACTGCTGAGGAGTTCCATAATGGGACGAAACAACCGTCCAGTACTTCCAGGTTTTCTATGTTGGTCTAGCTTCAATCGACTCATGATCTCAACTATTGAAAAATTTCAATAAGACAAATTTAATATCATAATTGACGTGAAGAAATTTCGCTTACAAATATAGATGAAGTTGATAGTCACATAGTTTGAATCAGTTATCAACCTGATAAATTTAAACTAATGACCATTCTATAATTTAGAATATTTATATCAAAGTTGTCCATCTGATTTTTAAGTTAACTGAAGTACATAATTCACTTGGTATTATTTGGCTTGTATCTTCCCATTTAGGTTTAAGACTGTAATTGATCAATCTGTTATCGACATATGTGCATACTGTGCGTATGCCTCGATATTACCTTAATTCACAAGCTATTTGTAAGCAATGATGTATAGTGGCTAGCAGTGGAATCCAGGACGCGCGTTTCGTCCTATTTGGGACACGTCAGCTGAGATGCAGGTACATCCAACTGACGAGTCCCAAATAGGACGAAACGCGCGTCCTGGATTCCACTGCTGACCACTAACCATTATTGCTTACAAAAAATGAAATACATAATCATAGAAATTATCGAAGTACAAATCGTTTGATCAGTTATTAATTGTATAGTTAATGAGTAATTAGGAATGAATTTCGTGTTTAAAATCAGTAGATTTTAGTAATCAGTAACCGTTCATTTCGAACGCCATTGTGTTACAGTAGATGAGTGAATAACGCGATAGTGTTTGAAGCGAACGGTACTGGGATCGAGTCCTGGAGTGAACACAACTCTGAGATGCAGATACATCCAGTTGATGAGTCCTAAACAGGACGAAACTCGACCCTTAGATTCCACTGCTCACCACAATCTATCTTTGCTTATAATGTTTGTAAATTGAGGCTATATTGAGGTAGTCTGCACAAGATGCACATATCCCGATAAGAGACTGATTAATTCCAGTCCTAAATAACAATGAGAAGTCACAAAGAAACAATACCAAGTGAATTAAGTTTGAGAAGAGTTTGGGAAACAAAACATATTAATTTGTAATCTCAACATGCAACAAATAACTCGTCTCTCATTGTAGATATTCATTCTAAGTAGATTATAATTAAGTCATAAGCATTTTGATGAAACTTTGGGTAATATCTCACAGTAGAATTCAAATTGCACGTCTTGTCTTATATGTAACTGATCAGCTGAATATGCATTGAAGTTCATATAGTGACTCGTGCTCAGTGTTATTCTTCTTGTATGTACAAAGTATTATTAAGAGTTGTTCTAAGTTCCAGACAGTTACATTTTGACTTTGTTAATTATCAATACCCTATTCATCACATATCTTTAGCTTATAATTGTGTATCTATAAATAGTAAGTTGCCCATTATCAAATTGAGTTAATACGCTTACCTTTTACGGTCAGACTCTTGATTTTGTTTATCTAACTTTCTGTTTAGGATCAACGACTATATAATAGATACCTATGCAAAATTCATTCTTGTATTTAGCTTATTTTGTTCTTTCATGTGAACTAAGTTGATCAGAATATACGAGTGTTAGTAGTACGTATATTTTGTTGACATTGTAGTGACCTACTTTTACTAAGAGAACGCGATTGATTTAATGAAAACAATCATTATTATAACTAATTGTACCACTGATTGTTTTACTGTGCTCGTTTGTTTAATTGTGCTAAAGACAGCCATATTACTACTCCATTATCCTTCGATTGATTTTGACCTTGTACGAATTCAGTTACACTCAGTAACCATACTTGTACTCCTTTGGCACGATCTCGGTATTCTTTCGATACCACGAGATCACCAACAAATGCATTTCGACTACAGCCATCAACTGCCTTCTGATATTTGGCTTACGGGGGATGTTGTCGGTTAACTGGCACGTAGTCTACTTGTCGTGGTGTTCATAGTCAACCGCGACTCGACACCACCCTACAACATCATTATTTGATCGAATTAAAGTCAGATCAATGAATCATTTTCTATTTACTTTTACAAAGGGAATGAGTCTTCTTTCATCTGTGTTTAAATGTTTTCCCTTAAGGCTCAAAAAGAAAGAAGAGGACGATCATAGAACACATGACGACAAGAAATCGAGACAGACATTAGAAGAATGAATAACAACTGGATAGAACTAGAAAGGAAGGCTTAGGACAGAGTGAGTTGGAGAATGTTGGTCGGCGGCCTATGCTTCATTTTGAGGTAACACGCGTAAGCGAGTAAGAAGGTAAGTCAAATCTTCTTATTTTTTAATGCTAAAGACAAGTCAAAAGCTATATGAACTCATTACTTAAGTAGATAACAAGTTAAACATTTAAGACGAAACACAATAGATTCGAGTCCTTGAATGAAAATCAACAGGTATCTAAGTAAATCCAAACCGATAAATTTCATAAAGAATAAGAAACACGATCTGGATCATGTAATTATTGTTTAGGCGAAACTATAATTCATGGACGATCTTGAACGAATCTCGGAGGACTTTGAAGAAGATTAACCTATCAGAAAACAGTCAGTATAAAGTAAAAATATATGATACAAAATCAAAGAATTAAAGTGGATACATTTCTTGTACGTGGTTCAAAAACTTGTCAAGGTTAGAAAGCGGTTCATAGGTTCTAAAATCATAGTATATACAATAGAGGATATCATCCATGTGACTCCATCATAGTTGGCCTCTGGAACCATGATAAGGTCGCAAAAACTATTTCAGACTCGACCATATAGCTTCAATATTGTTAGTGGGTACTCCGGTTTGTTTGATCCACAAAATGCCACTTATGGATAACAACAAGATTCATATTAACAAGTTCATGCAACCACACTCTCCAATCATCCTAATATATTGTAGTACCTGTCTACAATCAGTGTTACTGGTACTTTTATTATCCGGTTCGCAATTTGACTTAGTCTCAATCTGGATCGAGCGAATAAACTCTATTCTATCAGACTTCTTCCTTCAAAACATATCACATCGAAAGACAACATCATCACGTTAGTTTGTACAAGGTCCACAAGTCATTTAATTACCACAATCACAAATAAAGGAAATTCTTAGTAATCCGATTGGTTGTTGTCGCTGAATAATCATATTTTATTTCTTCTAAAATCCACTATGAACCGATTGTACATGAATATTAAGTCTTGAAGTTGGCGCCATGACCTTGAAATCCTTCAAAAACCCTTCTGATTGGCTTATTCATAAATTTCTAATCTCAACTTGATCTTAAATCATTTTTGAAAATACCTATTCTAGAAAATATTCCAATATGGTTTATGTGAGTGAGTGTTTCCCTTTGAAAAAGAAGAAACTAACAGAAGAAGAAAACTGTCTAGTTTATCATACTTTATTGTTATAAACTACAATGTAGAATTTTTTTTATTTTTTCATTCCAATTACTCATACAAACATACAATCAGTGTCACTCTCAATTAGCAATCAACCAGTCATTAGAAAATGTAGTGAATTTTTTTTTGTTTTTTTGCGTTTCGATTCTCTATAACAACTATCTTATCATTTTTAGCATGATTTATGTAGGTATTTAGTTCCGTTGTACTGTAACTGTTTTTCCAAATGTATCGAATCTTAATAAGACAAATCACTTATCATATGATTTGTAATTATACATTGCACACTACACAATTTCATCGATTTACATTATGCACAGAAAAACACAACATCACCATTACCGTCATTATTATCATTATTAGATTCATTTGTATGATTATAATTGTGATTGCGCTAGTGAATTCATTATTTGAGATAGTTTTGTTTAAATTGGATTATACTTTCTTTTTTTCCTTTCTTTAGCAAACAAATTCAATAGGATTAATCTGATGTTTCTCCTTGTTGTCATTTTGTTTGTTCATTTCGAAGGGATCAATGGAGGTGGAAGTAAGTTATTCTGTATCATGTAACTATTCATGATTATTATTACATATGAAATCATAATTGAAATATATTTTAACAATGTAAATTGAATGTAATGTATGTGTAAGCAATTGATACACCGGAAGAGTAGTTGTAGTTGAGATCATGATTCGATTGAAACTAGACTACCATGGAAAACCTGAAAGCACTGGACGGCTGTTTTATCCTAGTATGAGACTCCTCAGCAGTGCGCATCCAAGATCCGGTCTCATGTGATTCAAACACAAGACCTATCGGTCTCGCGTGTGAACGCTTAACCTTGAAGTGGCCCGTTTGATCTGACTCCAAGATTGTATAAATGTTTGCTGTCACCTATTCTCGTATATAATCGTCGACTTAATCGCGTTATCCAATAACGGAATTAAATAAGTCGAATAACGAGAATTGATTTGTGAATACATATATCTGTATATGAAGTGAATGAAACAGAGCCAAGCAAAACGACGCACAGGGAGGATGGCTGGGAAGCCAACTCCATTCTAGTCGAGCGTTACTCAATATTTATAGTCAGACAAAATTAAGCTACAGACATGTGATCAATAGGATAAGAAGGGCACACACATATACGCTCATATAAAAACAGTCAAGACTGACAAGCGAATAAATGACAAGGTCAAAATATGGCTCAAGTAAAATGAATAGAATGGAATGTCCGAAAGCTAAAATAAGGTATATGGGCTTGGCATAATAACTGACACTACAACCTCTTGATCATTGAGCTGGACGGTATCCAATGTTTTTACTGTCTAACTTCAACTAATCCAAGAAGTTGAGCAACACACACACTATTGTTTTCTGATACGAATAGAAAGGGGATTTGTAAAGCCCTGAATACAAACCAATGGTGCATATGGGCTCCAGGATCCTCAGGAATTGTTTGGAGTATGAACTATTTATTGGTGACCGGCTACAATGGGAGTGCATCTCCTGACATTGCTCCACTGCCTTGTGGGTCAGACCTTTAGGTCAAAGGCTCTGTGGGTGGCCTCCTAATAAAACCACCCCTTTCATTTTGGACACCCGGTTAGTATCCCAGCCCTCACAAAAATCAAATGAGATTTGTTTGGCACATATGCATCTGATGCCTCCTTGTACCAATATTTATGTGTTTAAAAAAATAAAATAAATATAAAGGGTAGTTGTAGAGATTATTGACTTTAGATTGATATTATGAAAATATCAATGTTTGATCAACATTGAAAACCTGGATGCATTGTACCGCCGTTTCATTCTAGTAATATAGGACTCCTCTAACAGTACACGTCCACGGTTCAGCACACAGGATCCGAACCCAAGACCTTTGGTCTCGTACGTAAATTCTGAATCTCTAGACCACTGAGCCATTATTGTTTAATGTGACACCAGCGAGCTATAAACTAAAATGTTTAGTTGACTATCTATCCCTAACTTTCGAGAAGAACATGTCAAATGACTGTGTGAAATTGCATCACGTTGATATTGCTTGTATGAAAAGTAACCATTATGATATTTTGTGAAATATTAGTGGAAAGAATATAATCTATGGACGAACCAATCAACTTTAGGAAAACAGGTCTAGGATATTGGCGCGAAATTCACTCACCCATTTGGCCAAATACTGTCTTAGGATTTTACCTGATGTCAATTCGCGATGAAAACTATAGATCTAATGACTAAAACTAACCGTCAACTACGAATCATAATCCTTATTCTTCAAACTGATTTATAACCATCATTTTGCCCTAGTAAATAGGTATACACTCTCAAAGTCATTTAGGCGTCGCTCAAAGGTCGTCCATAAATTATAGTCTTACCATCTGTTACACTTCCGTATATTATTTTGTTTCGGAATTTTAATACTAACAGTCTTCAAAGATTGGATCATTGAGTTTTCTTTCAAAGTTACCACCGTTTGTCTTTGTACACACCATTTAAACGATTACCGGCGGATTGGAAAATGCTGACATGTCAAAATTGTGTTGTCATGTAATAAGTAGCAAATAATTTAAAATAGTTTAGTATAATTTATTATCAATAGTTGAAACCATGAGTCGATTGAACGTAGACCATCATTGAAAGCCTGGAAGCACTAGACGGCCGTTGCGTCCTATCGTAGGACTTTTCAGCAATGCACATCCACGATCCCGCGAAAGACTGATAGGTCCTGAGAATGATGAAATATCACTAATTGGTTGAGATTTGTAACGTAGACCTGTGAAGGCTGATTTAATGTTGAAATTCTAACTTTTATCAATGAAATGTAAAGATAAGATTTATTCAGAGCACAAATGGATGCTACTGAAATTCCTTTTCATCGACTGTAAGATCATTCATCAAGTGGAATGTATTTTACGTACAGTAACTTGAAGTGAAGCGGTCTTGACTCTTATTTTATACTTTACATGATACGGACATTGATATTTACTTTTAATTTATTTGTATTTACAGAAGCGCCAAGTAAGTCAACTTCCATGTGTCTGTATATCATCACCATCCAATTTTGGATAGTGCTTAAATCTTAATATGTACCTCCTAAGCAATACAAATTCACAACTTTTTAATGGGGCCCTTCCCTTTGATATCAATTAGACCGCATGGTGTTGTCGATGGGCTCACCATTTCAGTGGCACGGGATCTGACTCCAGTAACATCGTTTCTGATTACTATTGAGATATACATATCGTCAATCCTCGTATATTATCATCGAATTAACTCGCATTAGTCAATAACGGAATTAAATAAGTCAAATAAGAGAATGGATTATTGAATGTGCATATTTCATGCACTCATTGATTTAGACAAGCTGTCGAGGAATGAAGCGAAGAGAAGAGGGCGAAGCGAAATGACGCGCGGTGGAGAGTGCATGTGAGCCAACTCCATTTAACCGAGCGTTACTCAATATCTACGGTCAAACAAAAATAAATTACTGACATGTGATGAATGCGATCAGAAGAGCACACACATATGCGCTCGTATAAAAACAGTCAAGATTGATAAGCGATTAATTAACAACGTCAAAATGTGACTCAAATAGAATGAATAGATTGGCCTATCCAGAAGCTAGGATAAGGTAATATTGGCTTAACATATCAACTGACACTACAACATTAAGATATCATGACGAACAAATGACCACTGAAACCATTGGATTAGACAGTAACGGAAAACATTTCCAAAATACAATCAATTCGCTACTTACCTGGACATTTATGCCGAATGTCTACGTAAACTTCAAATTCATCTAGGTGATTTCTAAATAAAACATCAAGAACTTATCTTAAATTCGGTCGTAGACGAGGTAAATGTTGTAGTTGAGATGAAAGTGCTTTACGAATATGATAATAATCTGTTAGTAGAACCTATCATCAACTGGTGTTTATACATTGCTGGGGGTTAAACTATCACTCATCCAAGTGAAATGGTTATCGAGGAGATACGTAGAATAAATTCTCACAACGGAATGAGTAGTGTCATATTGTTGGGTTGAAGAACGCTGGTCGGCGGCCTATGTTCCATTGGGAGTAACAGGCCTAAGTAACTAAGGAAGTAATTATTCAGTTATTATTAAGGAATCATTATACAAGCACATTGAAAAGAAATCCTGAATAAAGATACAAACACATAGACATGTTTAAGAGTAATACACTTGCCAATAAAGACAATTATCATTACAGTTTTAACAATAATACAAATTGCATAATTAATCATTAAGTGATGTGTACTACTTATATACATAAATATGAGTAGTATGCAGTAGAAAACAAAAATTGAATGTTCACCAAAGGAAAATTAAATTAATGAGAAATAGAAAGAAAACACAAATCAATCGGATAAACAACAGGATTGAAAGTATCATGAACTATGTAAAAGACAATTGAGAGAAGATGGATAGATGACGATGATGATGATGATCTATGATTTTCATCCTTAACAAACTCACAGTGCGATTGTCCGCACAACAATTCATCTGTGATCAATATATAGTGAATCATAATTATGTAATAAGTGAAGATAATGACAGTACAGATTTCGATGAGACAATAATACATGGACGAGCCTATCAGATTCGTTTGAGAAATTTCAAGGTCCCAGCGCCAACTTCAATACTTAATGCTAATGTACGATCAGTTCATAGGGGATTTCGTACAAAACGTAATAATTGAGCGGCTATAACAAATAAAACGGTGGGACTATAATTTGTGAACGAACCAATCAGGTATAAGATGATAGATCTCGGATTTTGGCTCGAAAGCCTTTCATCCATTTGGTTAAATAGATTTTTGGCATTATAGCTTATGTCAGTTCGTGATGAAAACCCCATATATATAATTCCTAACTAAGGCAAATTATGACAATTATTGCGAACTGGATAATAAAAGCACCAGTAACACTGGTTGCAGTCAGGTACTACAATGTATACGGATGTTTGGAGAGCGTACAGACTCCTACATAGGCTTCGTTATGTGCATCGTGTTGTTATCCATAAGTAGCATTTTATGCACTCAACAACCGGAGTGCACCTAAACAATATTGAAGCTATGTGGTCGAGGCTGAGTTTTTGAGACTTTATCGTGGCTCCAGAGGCCGACTATTCTGTAGCCGTATGGATGATTTTCTTTGCTGCATGCTTTACGGTTTTACAACTTCGGAACGTCTTTCTTACCTTGACAAGTTTTTGAACCACATATAAGAAGTGTATCCACTTTATTTCCTTGGTTTTGTATAACATCTTTTTACTCTATACTGACTGTTTACTGATTGGCTAATCTTTCTCAAAGTCACACAAGATTCGTTCAAAGGTCGTCCATAAATTAGAGTCCCACCGTTAAACTCTTCTAGAAATATGGAATATTACGTAATCAATTGATTAATTAATAGTTCAATCAGAGTTTGATACATAATCGATCAATTCTGTAGTTATCCTTGTACAGTATATAGATGGAGTAAAACGTTTTACAGCCTTTTCCTGGTTTCGTAAGATCTTATCGAGGAAATGATGTATGATCTCGTTGCTATGGTAACAAAGCTTGTAGCCAAGATTCTCCATTTTCTTTGTTTGTTATATGTTGGAATAAATTCGTCTTTAATAATATATAGATATCTATGATGTCTGCTGTAGGTATTGTCTAATAGTAGTATGGGCACCAACAGAACTTCCAAACATTTTCTGATATTAGTCTATATACTTTGTATGTCTATATTCCAAAACTAAGTCTTAAAACATTAATCAATATGTCCAATCATAATTGTTATATTGTAGTGCTCATTAGTATACCTAGAGGTAAGTACATAATCATCATTTTGTTTAGAACAAAATCATTCACTTTACACCCTACATTAACATTCATATATGTGTATCTTTATATGTTACAATAGCGCTTACAAGAATTATGTTTTAAACTCTTACTATATGAAAACAAATACAATAAATTGTTGAAATGTATGTGGAATCATTTATGTAACTAGGAAGCATTATCAATGCAGAAAGAGGATCTAATACAGACATAAAGGTAACGATTGGCAAAGGATAAGTCGCATTCATACAACTGAAGAATATATGGAATTCAATATGAACGTCAACACTCTTCTACTATTGATGTTTAGAACTATAATTGATCAGTATTGAGTTCGAGTCCCAATGGGAACATCAAATTTGGAATGTAAGTCCATCCAGCTGACGAGTCCCATATAAGACGAAACGCGTTTCACACTTCTATCAGATAATAGAATTTTAAATTCCCATCGAAAATCTATCATAGATGAATTCAATGCAATGGAATGAAAACAAACTTTTTGTATATTCCACTAATTAGTGCGAAAGGAATAGTATTTGATATGAATTTTTTATCATTACTTCGATGGTTAAAAAGAGAGTAATCCTGAATCTTCTAAATGAAGAAGAAGAAGACAGTTCTACTGTAAGGAGCTGAAACTTGGAGAACTACAACAACCACCATCAAGAAGGTACAAGTATTTATAAATAGCTGCCTATGCAAGATACTCAACATCCATTGGCCGGATACCATCAGCAATAGCCTTCTGTGGGAGACAACAAACCAGCTTCCAGCTGAAGAAGAAATTAGGAAAAGACGATGGAAATGGATAAGACATACATGAAAGAAATCATCAAACTGCATCACGAGACAAGCCCTAACTTGGGATCCTGAAGGAAGACGGAAAAAAGGAAGGCCAAAGAACATATTACGTCGGATAATAGCAGATATGAAAAGGATGAATAGCAACTGGAAGGAGCTGGAAAGGATTGCCCAGGACAGGGTTGGATGGAGAATGCTGGTGAGCAGCCTATGCTCCTTCATGAGGTGTAACAGGCGTAAGTAAGTAATTAAAATCCTGAATCTGTATTAGTTTAAGTCATCAACTATTACAAAGAAGCGAATGACTGAAATCCCATACTGAATACAATCGACTAATATTGTAATGAACGACAACACACAAGTAGAGACAATCGAATGTATTTGAACTCACAAAATGTCAATCAATTGTTTCAAACTTCATTGTTCCTTAATTTCCTCATCAATCCTTCACTGTTCTCGTTCTCTTTTCCTCGATTTTCTTAATCTTCCGCAACAAGACACTTCACTTTCGAATGATGTAACATACTACTTATATCTGTCGACTTCAGTAGTACACAGCACACTATTAGTATTATTAGTACTGTTACAATTACTGTAGTGAACGAGTTCACATGTGGGGATAACCAAACGTACTTAAACATAAAGTTACAGATTCTCTTAGTAAAATCTGAGAACCATACAGTAAATATCAGTCAATCATCTCAGACTTGATTGTTCCTTCATCTCCACAGCAATCACCTTCTGCCTCCCTCCCCCCAGGTATTTCACTTCCGATTGATGATACATCCTACTACTACTACTTATATCTGTTGACATCAGTAGTACACAACAGAATATGTTCATAATTATGTCAGGAATGAAATATCTGTATATTTTATTTCATAATTAGTCATTATTTTAAATATTAGGGAAATGAATAATTTTCTAATTGTTCATCAAATGATCCATATTAGAGTTTTTACCAAAAGAAACTGTAACAGAGTAAGTTTCAATGAATCATTTTCATTATCTTTTCTACTTATGGTTAGCATGTTTTTAGCGAGTTAATTTTCTGCGGGATGGGGTTGCTAAGCTCATGCTCAACTCTTCTTCTTTATCCGGGTTTGGGACCGGTAGTAGCTTCCAGGAGGGCTCCAGGCAGTTAACATGATAGAACACAGATTATCAATGTGTTGAAATATTTTACTTATTAAAGAATATAGATACTACTTATTAAGATGAGATAGCGGCTAAAGGAAATCCGAAACCAAAGTTTCGTGTTATTTGGCACTTGTCAGCAAAGGGTACCTGTAATCTTGAGGGAGCTAATGTTCATTGACGTATTTGATCTCGTGTCACACAGCTTCACATTCAGAGACGTTATCACTGTTCTATTTGGGTTGCGACTGAACTCCTCTAAGACTGAGATGTATTTACAATTGATTGATCACTAGATGGTGATCAATATCATGTGTGTCAGGTCTTTTTGAATGCAGATTGAATCTTAACGACCAATTTGCAAACCTAGGTCTTGACTTTCCTATCGACTACCTCAACATTGTGCACGTAATGGTGAGTCACGTAGACTAGTAGCCACATTACAAATTGGCCGACAGGATACAGTCTGCACTAAGAAGAACCTGACAAACATGATATTGATCACCATTCAATGATCGATTAATTGTAACTACTTCTTACATTATAGTATAGTCTATTTTTATAACTGGTGTAAGATGAACAGGGCTTCTTTTAAAATAGTTGAATTCATGAGTCAATTAAAGCTGGATTACCATGGAAAACCTGGAAGTAATGGACGGCTGTTTCGCTTCTCGCAACATCGCGTTCTCCACTTAGCTACTGAGTCCTAATATTCGCCTACTTGTGCAATGGGGTGAACTCGATGTTGTTTTACTTGTATCTTCTGATTGTTATTTAGGACTGCAATTAATCAGTTTGTTATTGACATATGTACATCCTGTGAGAATTGCCTCGATCTAGTGTTAAGTAATAAGTTTTTTAAACAAAGATGAATAGTAGCTAGCTATGGGATCCAGTTTGACTCGCATTTCAATCCCCAAATGCCCTGGTACGGCCGAGAGTGTGGAGAGTCCGCTCTCTCTCTCGAAATGCTTTCACATGGTCACGCGTATATAGCCTCTGCCAGGGAAGTCCTACTCACTGCCTTCTCGTGGCATTACTGTTGTTTACGAAAATGAGAGGACGAAAAGCGAATGTCCGGCGCATTAACCAGATTCCAAACCAATGGTGCACATGGGCTCCATTATCCTGCGGGAACAAATGGCGTATGAACCAATCGTTGGTCACCGGCTATCATAGGACTGCGTCTCCTTACGATGCTTCACTGCCTTGTGGGTCAGACCTTTAGGTCGAAGGCTCGAGGAGTGGCCCTCTAAGAAAACCACCTGCTTCGGTTTGGGCACCTGGGCAGTATCACAGCCATCACACATATCGAATGAGATTTGTGTGGCGCATATATATTTGGCGCCTCATTGTACCAATATCTATGTGTTAAAAATAAAATAAATAAACAAATAGCATCTCACAGTTGATGTTCACTCCGGGACCCGAACCCAGTACCGTAAAGCACTACCTGGATTCAAACTAACAGTGGAAAAGTGATATATGATGAAGGAAACTAGTTATTTACGATTACGGGCAATGTAAAGGTTATTCAAAGATTTATGACCAATACATTTGATCACTGAAGACATTGACTTTGATACCTCAGTTGGTTAGAATAGTAAACACCGTTATAGAAGTCTATCTTCAACTGTATGAAAATATTATGCAATGCTTGTCTGGAAGATTAGATTATGCATATATCTTAACAAATATATCTTAAACAGTTCACAATTAGAGGATGATAGTCAGTCAGCCAGCTACAACGTAGGACCAGGCATATATATGCATCGATCCAAGTTCCCATACCTCATTAGTTTAGCAAGCTGAACACCGGATTCAATGATAGTAATATATAAAAGAAAGATTTCATTCAAAGATATAGTACAGGAAGGAAGAATTAGTTGGTAGAAAGCAAGATATAAAGCATTTTTATTCTTGCAGATCACCATGAAAAATCTGAAAATACTAGACGGTTGTTTCGTCCCAGTATAGTACTCCTCATCAATGCTCATCCACGATCTCGCTTATACAATTTGAATTCAACTATTAACTTATAACAATCTTCACAAAATCCTCCTTTGGATAATAAAAGCATTTCGAGTTTTTTCCTTTCAAGGATTATGTTTTTTTATTTATTTTGCATTTTCACATTATAACTTCAGGGTGGAACCAACTTGGGAGTATGTTATGCATTGTTAAGAAAAATTGTTACCTATGACTTTATTTATATCTTTTTCTATCACATTCTTATGTATATACGATACTTATAAATGGATTCTAAATATAAAAACTACTATTTATATGTATTGTGATGACTTTATCTTTTAGATACAATGTTATTAGTCGTTGATATACTTCCACGTCAACACCTAATAACATTGGGTGATATGGATAAGAGTCGATCCCAATGGCGTAGGTATATATATTTACTACCATTGAATTAACTACTTCTATGAATTTGTGGCTCATCTTGTTGTGCTTATGTGGTATGGTCACTTGGACCAATGCATATATGTTTCTGGTCCTACATTGGAGCTAACTGACTGACACCGATTACCACGATATGCAATGCTGACTAATGTTGGAGACTGTTGGAAGAAAGTTAGGGGCGGCCTAACCAAAAATGTGACATCAATCCTTGAAGTCACTAACTTCTAGTTTGAGCCATGGTGATGAATGCAGAATACTTGGTTGTGGTCCACATGACTATCGTAACCAATATTTGGAGACTGTGGGTGCTGTACTAATGAGGTATGACAACTTGAACTGATGCATATGTATGCTTGGCTCTATATTGTAGTTGACTGGACTGATTGGTCTTATCATGAATGTTATTAAGTATATTCTAATGTTTCACAATTCCATAATTCAACATTTCTGAGGTTATCTAAAATCTTCATTATACAGAATTACAATAACCACAACGTGAGTTTATCTCATAAGTTTTTTTTTCAAAAGGAACTACATTAATTTAAAATAAGATATAAGATGGTGGTTGGAGGTAGTCGACGGTGAACGTAATGTCGAGTGATCTAGACTACTGGCCATGTGGTGTGTGCTACTTATGTCAACATAAGTAGTATATAACACTGGCAGTAGAATCTAAAGAAGATCGAGGATGAAAGAATGGAAACAGAAAACAACTGATATGAAAATGCAAGAACAATGAAATCTGAGACGATGGACTGATATTTACAAAAGGAAACAATCAAGTTTGAGACAATGGATTGATATTTCGCAAATGAAGTATTTACTATATAGTTCACAGATTTTAATGAGACAGTCTATAATTCGATGGTCCCTACTTGTGTTCTCGTTTACTACAGACACATTACAACTTTGATCGATAGTATTCTATCTGACCTAAAGAGGATCTGACGTACATAACATTG
Organism: Schistosoma haematobium; assembly: GCF_000699445.3. Taxonomy (NCBI): domain Eukaryota; kingdom Metazoa; phylum Platyhelminthes; class Trematoda; order Strigeidida; family Schistosomatidae; genus Schistosoma; species Schistosoma haematobium. The sequence continues at coordinate 19,531,616 of NC_067200.1, forward strand.
ATCAACACTCAGTGATCAATCAATTTATTGATCAGTAATAAACATTTATTTATCAACTGTACAGGAACCATGAAGGGGGTTCATACGTTGTTGTTTTCAATGATGAATATTTAATTCAGAAATTGGTTAACTGCTTCAATCTATTGTTCAGGTGGGAATTTAGAATCGGATACATTAGTTATTACCGTAAACACTTCAGTACTGTATTACACCAATTAACAATATGTTCAAAAGTCAAGATCCTCTCTTTTATATTGGGTTTTTAGATCATGTTTGATATGATCATAAATTATTGGATGGATTCATTTTCAATAACCAATTTTACTACATAAAGGATGTTATGACGTGCAGTGTTCGAAGTCTAATACTGAGACATGGTATACTTAGCCTTAACCCCCTCAACTGACCACTTGAGCGAAAACAAAAGAGTAGGTGAGAAAGTGTATTGGACTACCGAATGAAATGTATAAATACACATCCATATATATACCATTTTAACCTTAGGAAATTGATTCAATGACCCAATGAACTGAACTTGATCCTTAAACGAATTCTGATTGCCATTGATTGACCTTTTCATTAAAATGGCTTCTGTTTCATTCATCCTATCAAAAGAGATTTAGATGTCCAGATGTTAGGCGTTTGCATACGAGATCTAAGGTTGTGAGTTCGATTACTGTACTGAGGGTTGATCATTGTATAGCTAGTGAATCTTACACTAGAACGAAACGATCATCTAGGGCTTCCAAGTTTAGATAAGACCAATTTTCCTATGCATAGATAACTGTTGTAATGGTTATTATTATCGTAGGTTTATTGTATATGAATGAACATTCATTTAGCCTACCTTATCCAATATCAGACCAATCCATCTCTTTATGGTTTGTGAAATTATCCAATTGTACAATTTGTGATGTTTCTTCCTAGAGAACCTACGACGTGAGCGCTTAACAAATGTTCTAATTTGTTATAACTTTCAAAAACATCACTAATATTATTATTATTATTATTATTATTAGTAGTAGTAGTAGTAGTAGTAGTAGTAGTGGTAGTAGTAGTAGTAGTAGTAGTAGTAGTAGTAGTAGTAGTAGTAGTAGTAGTAGTAGTAGTAGTAGTAGTAGTAGTAGTAGTAGTAGTAGTAGTAGTAGTAGTAGTAGTAGTAGTGGGGGGAGGAGGAGGAGGAGGAGGAGTATGAGTAGGAGTATCAAATGTGTATTGAAATGTTTGAATGATATGTAGGAGATATACTCTACAATTTGTCAAATTTTACATTCACAAATTGTATGATCAATTATTAATTTGATACGTTTGTAGTATATGCTATTGATAGCGACAGATATTAGTAGTATGTAACATCAGTCGTAAGTGGAAAATCTGGCTGCAGTAAACTAAGAAGATCAGGGAAACAGAAAGAATTTTGGACTAAAAGAATCATAAAGAATGTGGCGAATAAATGATGGAATTTTGCAAATGAAGTATTCAATATGTAGTTCTCATATGTTACCAAGAGATCCAGTAATTTTGTACCAACTTAAGATGGTTTCCCCTTGTGTATTCCTGTTATTGTTTCACACTGAGACAAATTGTTCGTTATATCGCCCTATCAGGGAGAAAATACTTGCTTACTTACTTACGCCTGTTACCCTTAATGAAACACAGGCCGTCGACCAGCATTCCCCTAAACCACTCTATCCTCGGCCTTCCTTTCTAGTTCTATCCAATTGTTGTTTATTCTTCTCATATCTGTCTACATTTTTTGGCATTATGTGTTCTTTGATCTTCCTCTTCTCCTTTGGCCTTGAAGATTTCAGATGAGGGCTTGCATTGTGACGGTGAAGAAAATACGGTAACTGCCAAATCAACCTTAGAGTATATCCAAGAACTAGACTGATACCACATTAATAACAAGTATGGATCATGTTTATGATTATAGTTTTTGGCAGTTTATTAATAGTTGAATATGTGTAGTTTGTATTAGAATTCCGTTGATGTAAATTTACAACCCTTGAGATATTCATTACGTAACTGTTTTGTTTTCTAGTGAAGATAGTGAAGAATCATCGTAAGTTTAATAGAACTTTCTATTTACCTCTCAATTGCGAACGATTACTAATATTTTCAATGAAACCAATTGATTACATCATGGTGTATTTCATTATTCGTTATTATAATCATCATCACCAATGTAGGAGTAGGCACACATATATGCATCAGTCCAAGTTGCCATACCTAATTAGCACAGCAAGACGAACGTCGGATTCATAGAAGTAGTTAATTCAATAGTGATAATATATAAAAGAAAGATTGTGTATAAGGATATGATAGACGAAGAAAGAATTAGTTGGTAGAAAGAAAGATATAAAGCGATTTTAATCGCATAGTTTAGAGGAGGACAGAGAATGTATACACCGATGCCATTGTGATCGATTCTGAGCCACGCCACCCAAAGTCTCCAACTATTGGTTACAATAGTCACGCCGACCTCAACCAATTAGTCTGCATTTATCAACTTGGCTCACACTACAAGTTAGTGACTTCATGGACTGATGTGACATTTTGGTTTAGTCATGCTAGTTTGACAATAAACAAATCGTATTTCCAGGTTTTCCATGGTGATCTAGCTTCAATTGGCTCATGGTCTTAACTGTTTAAATTACTATAATCTCCACAAAATGCCTTTTGATACTAATCAATGTATACTCACTAGTGACTGGCTTCAAGATATATATCCTGGAGTTCTAGTGAGAAGCAGTGACCAGGTAGTAAATCACTGATGACAATGGTGGATGTGTCACTCAATTTTCGTGGGTTAGTTGAAGTTAGACATTAACATCGTTGGGTAACGGCTTAGTGGTGTAGTTGATTAAGCTCCTGGCGCAACGTCAATAGGTCCTGGGTTCGGATCCTGCGGGGCGGGATCGTGCGTACGTAGTGCTGGGGAGTCTCGTACTAAGACAAGACTGCCGTCTAGTGCTCCCAGGTTTTCCATGGTGGTCCAGCTTCAATTGACTCATGATCTCGACTGTTTAAATCGTATTTTATCTAAACTGATCATATTACCATAGAAATATTCAACGTTAACCAACTTCATTGCTGTAAATTAGCATTGGTAGAATGAAGACAGTTTCAAATAATCAATTTGGTTTAAATAATACATCCACCTTCAAATCTAAGTTCACAGAGTGTATATTGAAACCCTAATTTTTTACATTTACTTAGATATCAGATTGATAATCCATTGAGATTATTATCATTTGACTGTATGAATACATTATATGTGTATTTCTTTTCTTCACAGGTCAATATATCAAATTCTACTGTGAGTAATTTTCATGATCTTAAACATTCCTTTTATCGATTATTTATGTCTTTGTTGTTTAAACATACATTTATGATCAACTATTCAAAAGTCATTCAATCGACAGTTTGGAATTAACTGGACGATTTGAACTTCGTAGATGACCTAGCTCTTCTGTAACCATACACATCAACAAATGCAGGTTAGAATAAACAGTGTAGCAGAAGCCACTGTATCAAATAATACAAAGAGAACACCAACTCAATCACACTTGGTGGACGAACTCTGGAAGATGTGGAAAGTTTCACTTATCTCAGTATCATCATCCATGAATGTGGAAGATCTGATGCAAACGTAAAGACAACGATTGGCAAGGCAATGACAACATAACTACAAATGAAAGACATATGGAACTCAAAACAACTGTCAGCCATTATCATAGTCACAATCTTCTACTGTATGGAGCTGAAACTTTGAGAACTACCACAACAATCATTAAAACGGTAAAAGTTATTTATAAACAATGGTCTACATAATATACTCAATAACCGTTGACCGGATACCATCAGCAACAACCTACTATGGGAGAGGACATATCAGCTTCCAAATGAAAAGGAAATTAGGAAAAGGAGATAGAAGTGGATGGGACACTGTAATAACTCGTAACCGCCAATTAGAGAGCAGCGACTTATCGATCGGACCAAGGACGCGTAAAACACGTGCGAGCAGCCTAGAGTCCTGATTGGTCCTGCTTCCCGCCTAACCCAGCCAGATAAGTCCAGAACACCAATCTAGGCCTCTGCGATGTGAATCCTTTATTTCAAACATACTCTGTTTATATACCAATCAAACAGACTACATCATACCAACAAAATATGAAACAACATTTGTACAAGAATAAGCCAAATGTGGCTGTGAATGAGGGAGGTAGTAATTGATAGACTGGGTATAACTCAAGAATGGTAAAACGTATAATAATAGTTTATGGGTCAAAATAAAGCTTATAATAAGAGAGACATAAATATGAATAGTGTAGTTAATTAACAATTATATGATAAAAATGTAAGTATAGTATTGGTCCACAAATGGGTCCCAAAAGTTATCATTCATTATCCCTGTCGACACATAACAGACACACATCAAGGAAATCATCAAACTGCCTCACGAGACAATTCCTAACTTGGAATCCTGAAGGACAACCTAGAAGAAGAAGGCCGAAGAACACATTACTTTGGGAATTGGAAGCAAACATAAAAAAGGATGAAAAACAACTAGAAACAACTGAAAAGCATTGCCCAGGACATGACTGAATGGAGAAGACTGATTAGCGGTTTATGCTCCTCCACAAGCGGTAACATGCGTAAGTAAATAAGCACTCACATAGGAATGAACTAAAGAACTGCAAATCTTGAAATGGTTTACAATTTCAAGGATTTATATATAAAATTTTGATCGGAAATTCATAGAAACATTGAGTAAAGTTCATTGACAGAATCGTTGAATCTTCCACTGTATGTTATTAATATGCTCTATTATTTCATTGAAGAATAAGTTCCATTAGGTCTAGACACACCTTCTGTTAAGTTTGTCTTACATTGTTCCCTTTCTACTCTTTTGTATATTGTCTTATACTACTTATTTACATTCAGTAAGCAGTAGTATTCCGAACAACTTTCACACTTATGTTGTAACTCGAGTTCTACTGTGACATTCTGAAATGTTCACATATATTTTTAACGTTCATTGTACTTATCATTGTATTTATCATTATAATCACTGTGCTTAAATTACTGTAACGGGTACCCACAGTTTTGTGCATTTGTTTAAACGCAACAGTTTCCATATTGTTTGCTCTTGGTTCGAGTTTCGGTTGCTCATAAACTGTTATCAAATTTAGACACAGCTATTAGCTGTCTTTGTACTATCGAAGCCTTTGTTATTTTCATTCTTGAAGGACGCGTTTGAACGCCTAGACACTTCACAAGTTGAGGTTTGTAGCAAAATTTTGTGTATTATTCAATAAAAAACCGCTATTGTAGACAAATCGTTGTTTTGGAACTTCGATTTTGCGCGTATCTCAATCGGGGTTACTTGGACGCTTCGATAGAATTAACACCTTCTTTGGACTTGTTTCAGGAATCCAGTCAAAAGTTTGACTAACATCAAGTGAATTTCAACAAAGTATCACATTCCGTAAAGTTCAAGACAATAACACTGTTAGTTGCTGGCCGGTTCAGTGATCTAGAGATTAAGCGTTCGCGCGCCAAACCGATAGACCCTGGGTTAGAATCTTGTGAGACGGGGTCGTGGGTGTTTAATTGCTGAAGAGTCCAATACTAGGACGAAACAGTTATCTATTGCTTTCAAATTTTCCATGATGGTTTAGCTTCAACTGACTCCAATCATGGTTTCATTCAATTTTACATTTTGTTTGTTCTTTTTTTAAAAAGAAATTTACTTCACAAATTATGGTAAGTTTTTTTCTTTCAGTAAAATGAAGTCATTCCATGTTGACCATTGTCATACCATTTACTTACTTATAATTAACACATACAAGATGTTTGTTCCTTTTGTTGTTGGAAGGAACATCAGAATTTGACTGGAAATATCATTCCCAGTTGGGTTTTCCTGCATAGAATGATGTATGTTATATCTCGGATAAGTAGTAGGAAGGTTAGACAGATACAAGGTATTAGGGAATGATATTGGTAAATCAGTTGATGAGGTTGTGAATCTTCATCGACTAAGATGTTTGAACCACGTGTTACGTGATAAGTCTTGCTAATTGAACGCTATATTCCGTTTCTAAGCTATTCTCGTAACCCTCAAGTTAGAACTACACAGCGAACTGAACACGAGAGAAAAGGCGCAAAATATGCGAGAAGCACTTCACTCCAAAGGTTCACTTTCTACGGAAAATATAGGGTTTTTATAGTATTTTAGATGTCCTTTGGTTTCCCGAAAATTCTGGAACGCTACTAAGCATAGTAGCAGTATAGTAATCAGCTAATCAAAAACTCTACACGTGAGTTTTCACTTTCATAATGTTTCTGGCTAAACTTCAAGTGAACGCTGATTGAATAAAATGCTTCTTAGTGTTTCTTGAGCCTTTCTTGTCTTTTGCAAGAAGTTTTCTGGATCACCCCAACTTCACATATACATGAACATCGATTACCACGACATGCAATGCTGACTAGTGTTGGGGAGGGCTGGAAGAAAGTTAGGGGCGACCAAAACAAAACGTGGCATCAGTGCTTGAAGTCACTAGCTTGTGGTATGAACAATACTGATAGATGCAGACTATTTGGTTGATGTCCGCGTGACAATCTTAGCTAATAGTTGGAGAATGTAGGTTACATGTGACCGAATTGATCACTGCGAATATCTCAATTCAGTAACTCAACGAATAAGCATGTCATAGTTTGATGCACATATTGCTAGATCTATTTCCTAGCGTAGACATAGGCAATGAAATCCAGGTGTGTTCACTTGATGAGCCTCAGAGTGAATGATAAATTCCACTGCTAGTTACAATTCATTCATTAAGCGAGAGTAGTTCATTCATTCAGATCATGACCCTACGAATAATTGTTATTGAAATATACATTCTGACTATTGGCGTATAATCTGCTTTAGTGTATAACGGAATGAAATAAGTCGAATAGGAGAATGGATTTTTGAATACAATCACAATAAAACGATCCGCCGGATGGATCAATGAGAAAAGTTGACATGAGGACAAAGTATCAACAAGATAATACGATTTGAGTATGTCCAAGTCGTGCTGCACAGGATTTGTTGAATACATCGGATTAGAGATTGGCCTGTCTTCGTTGAGTTTTTTCATCAAAAATCTAGAGTCTAGAAGTTTGAGATGGTGGAGAAGATTTGCAGCTCATGTGGATGATTTTGATGGAGTTTTGTTCTCTGAGCTGGATGGTTTGGTCGTGGACCTTTCATCGTTCTTCCGAACGACATCATCAGTACAAACTTCGAACACTTCACTTCTATCTGAAGTTTGTGCTGATGATGTTGTGATTCAGAAGAACGATGAAAGGTCCACGACCAAACCATCCAGCTCAGAGAACAAAACTCCATCAAAAGTCTAGAAGTCTACTCATTGACACAGCGGTGGCGACTCAATGATAGAATGCTTGCCTGCCATGCCGACGGTTCGGGTTTGATTCCAGGCAGACGCTTCCCCCCCTCCTCAAAAGACTATAAATTACAAGTTAATCGTCAAGTAAGTTTATTCAGAATGTCAACATTCTTTCTGATCAGTACATTTTCTCAAATAAGACAATATGTATCTTTTTCAATTGTAGGGCAATGTTGAAATATTTACTGAACTTTCTGTAAAGAAGATGAAACCATGGAATTATTTACTTCGAGACTCCTTATTATTAACGTAGTATCTTTATACTAATGTAGAGATTGTTAAACAAACACTACTTTATTCTGATTCAAATTGATTTTAACTTGATAAACTTGTCTTCATTGTAATTAATTGAATAGATTTCTCAATACTTATTATCATATTTCATTGTAAACATGACAATGTCTACTGATTGGGTTACTGATGAAGTTCTGACTTGATTGGTACGAAACATAGTATAGATAATAGTTGGATATGATACCATTCTATGATCAAAGTAAATATCACAAAAGGATTAGGTGCCTTTAAATTAAACCACAATAATCAATTACTTGCTTACTCCTGTTACCCCAATGGAGCACAGACCACCAGCTAGCATTCTCCAACCCACTCTGTCCTGGACCTTCCTTTCTAGTTCCATCCAATTCTTGTTCATTCTTCTCATATCTGTCTACATTTCTTCGTATAATGTGTTCTTTGGTCTTCCTCTTCTCCTTTGGCCTTGAGGATTTCAGATGAGGGCTTGTCTTGTGATGCAGTTGGGTGCTTTTCTCAATGTGTGTCCTATCCACTTCCAGCACGCAATGTTGAATCACCTTGACTGCTGGCCACATTGCAACTTGGTTGATAGCATTCAATTTGCACCCAACACATGTGACACTGATCACCACCCAGTGATCAGTCAACCGTGATTGGATGCTTTTTTATCGATACTTGAAGATTTCAACAATTCCCGATATTCTCAATTGATTTGCCAAAATTCAAATGTTAACAATTATTACATAATCTCATATACTCTCATCGATTTTTACGATTAATTTATACCTGCTGGGTGGCCAATGCTCCCTTACGAGGAGTAACAGGCATAAGTAAGTAGGTAAGTAAGTAGCACCTACCAACTTAATACTTGTTTCATTTCATATATTTCTTCAACGAATTATAAATAATACAATATACTAAACGGTATTAAATCCATTCGAACCTGTTGGACAAGCTGCCGAGAACTACGACGGAGCCCTCAGCGGCTCTAAAGAAGTCGAAAAGTTTTCATCTCTAGAATATCAGCGTGGCATGCTATGATTGGACGGTACCATAACTTGCCTCTTTACTCATTGGCTGAATGATAATGTTGATATAATAAACGTTGATATCTATAAATACCTATGATTTTCTGTACATTTTGATTCTTACTCAACAACCACTTCTGCTTTCTTCTGTCTTCTGATTTGCGACTATAAGAGGTTGTATAAGTTAAAGTGTTGTAGTTGTATTACCATATTCTGTATGAATCAAGTAATGAACTTAACAGAATCATTGAATTGAATGAATCAGTGAAGATAAGAAGAAACGAATAGAAGACACATTGACATTTTATTCAGTAAATTGTATTACATCATATATTACTATTGAATTTATTTGTTTAATCATTCATAATAAACTAAATGAATGTTACTATTCAACTTATTACGTAGTCAAATGATCATTGTCCCATAGTCATGAATTGTGTTCTAATACATGAGAAAACGTAAACAATGAAATTAGTGGTAATATGTAACAGAATAAATGTGAAAAGAATAAACTGTTATGTCCAACACTTTAACCGGGTTGGTGGACACGGAGAGTCCACCTAGTGGAGTTGGAAAACCCTGATTCTAAACCAATGGTGCACATGGGCTCCAGTATCCTGAAGGAACTCATGGCGTATGAACCAATTATTGGTCACTGGTTACCATGGAACTTAATCTCCTGACGTTGCTACACTATCTTGTGAGTTAGACCTTTATGTTAAAGGCTCCGAATGGTAACTTTTGTGATCTATTGATGGACCAATACTCAACATATATTTCTATTGTATAATTATCAAGTAACTAAACTATGCATATTCATATTCCTCTTATCATAAGCTTTATTTTCACCGATAAACTATTATTATACGCTTTACCATTCTTGAGTTATACCCAGTCTATCAATTACTACCTCCCTCATTCACAGCCACATTTGGCTTATTCTTGTACAAATGTTGTTTCATATTTTGTTGGTATGATGTAGTCTGTTTGATTGGTATATAAACAGAGTATGTTTGAAATAAAGGATTCACATCGCAGAGGCCTAGATTGGTGTTCTGGACTTATCTGGCTGGGTTAGGCGGGAAGCAGGACCAATCAGGACTCTAGGCTGCTCGCACGTGTTTTATGCATCACTGGTCCGATCGATAAGTCGCTGCTCTCTAATCGGTGGTCACAAGTTGTAACATAAACATAGTCTAAAATCAACTGCTTCTAAAGTCAATTATATGCTCTGTTCAATTCAAACTGATTAAGAACATATTATATAACGTACTGTGTACTTCTCAGGATGGAAGGTAATGATTAATGATGGTCAAATAGAAAATCCGCTCGATTTATATCTTGTAATATTTGGCACTTACTAGAAACATGTACCTGTAGCTTTGAGAGAATCGGTATTCCTCAATGTATTGGTTCTAGTATCACTAACTTCATTTTTCAAAGATGTTACTATTGAACTATCCAAGACACGATGACATATTGCGGATAAGTATAAAATAACATGGAACTTAGGTACCGAGTTATCTTGGCGACTACATCCAACCACTATAATATCTTATGTATATATCTGATATGTACAGATTTCTTAGCTGAACTAAGTTATATTACTGGAACGTTTAATGAGAAAAACTAATCAGTCTAACAATTATAGTGTACATAAATTGAATAACTCACAGAAATGTCTTCCATGTACTACATTTCAAATGTATGAAATAAAATTATGAAGCATAATATATTACTTAATTCTAAACTACTCATTAGATAATTCTTTAAAAATATAATTGATTGTCACATTACCAGTACCTCTCAATTATCCCCTATTTTTGAATAACTTTCAAAGAGGTATTCTGTTGTATACTACTGATTTCGACAGATATTAGTAGTATGTATGATCAATCAAAAGTAAAATATCTGGCAGAAAGTTCCACTTATCTAGGTAACACCATTAATGAACATGGAGGATCTGGTCCAAACGTAATAGTGAGGATTATCAAAGGAAGGACCGCATTCATACAATAGAAGAACATATGCAAATCAAAACAGTTGTCAAGCTACAACAAAGTGAGAATCTTCAACACAATCCTACTGTACGGAGCTGGAACTTGGAAAACTACTGTAATCATCATCATTATCAAAACAGTACATGTATTTGTAAACAATTGTCAACACAAAATTTCCAATATCTGTTGATCGGATACCATCATCAACAACTTATTGTAAGAGTAAACAAATCAATTTCCAGTTGAAGAGGAAATTAAGAAAAGTTATTGAAGGTGGATAGGACATACATTGTGAAAATCGTCAGACTTAATCACAGAGCAAGCACTAATTTGAAATCATGAATAGAAACGGAAATGAAGAAGATCAAAGAACACGTTTCGTCAGGAATTGGAAGTAAACATGAGAAGGATGAATAGTAACTGAAAACAACTGGAAAGTATTTCCCAAGTCAGATTTAGATAGAGGATGCTGTTGGGACGGTCTATACTTTTCTACGAGGATTAACAGGAGTAATTGAATAAGTAAGTTTCTTCCTTATTTAAACTAATCAACAAGGCGAGACTCTCTTTTATGGACGAGACAATCAGCAGAGTTTCAGAGATTTCAAGTTTACGGCACTAACTTCAGTGCTTCATGCTAACGTACGATCGGTTCATCTTACTTTACTTACTTACTTACGTCTGTTACTTCTCGTGAAGGAGCATAGGCCACACATCAGCATTCTCCATCCAACCCTGTTCTGGTCAATCCTTTCCAGTCCTTCCAGTTGTTATTCATCCCTTTCATATGTGATACCATTTCCCAACGTAATGTGTTCTTTGGCCTTCCACTTTTCCGTTTCCCTTCAGGATTCCAAGTTAGGGCTTGCCTCATGGTACAGTTTGGTGATTTGCGTAATGTATGTCCTATTCATTTCCATCGTCTTTTCCTAATTTCTTCTTCAGCTGGAAGCTGGTTTGTTCTCTCCCACAGAGGGCTGTTGCTGATGTTATCCGGCCAATGGATGACGATCGGTTCATAGGGGATTTTATATAAAACATGATAATTAAGCAGCTATGACAAATAAAACGGCGCGACTATAATTTGTGAACGAACCAATCAGGTATAAGATAACAGATCTCGTATTTTGGCCTCGAAAGTCTATCATCCATTTGACTAAAGAAATTTCTGGCGTTATAGCTGATTTCAGTTCGTGATGAAAACCCCATATATAATGCTTAACTAAGGCGAATTATGACAATTATCGCGAACTGGATAATAGAAGTACCAGTAACACTGGTTGCAGCCAGGTACTACAATATATACGGATGTTTGGAGAGCGTACAGACTCCTACATAAGCTTCGTTATGTGCATCGTGTCGTTATCCACAAGTAGCATTTTGTGCACTCAACAATCGGAGTGCACATAAACAATATTGGAACTATGTGGTCGGGGCTGAAAGACTTTTTGAGACTTTAGATGATTCCAGAGGCCGACTATTCTGTAGCCGTTTGGATGATTTCCTCTAATGCATGTCTTACCTCTGAACCTCTTTCTAACGTTGACAAGTTTTAGAACCACATATAAAAAGTGTATCCACTTTATTTCCTTGATTTTGTATAATATATTTTTACTCTATACTGACTGTTTGCTGATTGTCTAATATTTCTCACTTAAGATTCGTTCAAAGGTTGTCCACAAATTAGAGTCTCGCCATCAACAAGATATGATTCTATTAACTCATTAGATTAACTGCAATGAATTTATTGGGATATTCAGAAAAATATTCCAAAAATGATCCTGCTAAGTTTAATACTGTCCTTGAACGTGAAATGGTGTCATTTTCCTATTGGTCAATATTTATGATGGTCTGTAAAGTATCGTTCCTATTCCTATTCTTATTCTTCTCCTGACCCCATAAACAAATTTTATTTACGGTTCGTGTTCTGGGATAATGGAGAATGAAAACCAATATTGGGAACCTAGTGGGATATCTGAAGTTGGTCAGTCGGTGGAAAGTTAGAGTAGCCACCCCCATGGTCCACAATAGAATATCATTGAATTTTCAATGTTGGTTAAACTTTAAATCGATTTTATTAACTTGAACTAAGATCTTTATAAATGATAATAACAGAGAATTCAAACATTAACATTGATAACTTACCATAATTTACTGAATGTTGAACTGTTTAATGAAAAAGTGACGGTTAATTTATTATTATTTTTTTGAAATAAATGAAACATAAATATTGTGATGAGAAAAATCAATTAATCTTGATTGATGTTAGACCATTATTCAAAACCTGGAAACACTGGACCGAGGTTTTTTCCTATTACGGGACTTCTGAGCGTTGCACGTGATTCGAATCCAGGACCTTTATTATCGAGCGTAAAACCCTTAACCTCTAGGCCCTCAAATGCCCTGGTACGACCGAGAGTGGGGAGGGTCAGCTCTCCCTCTCCAAATGCTCTCAAATAGCCACGCGTATATAGTCTCTACCAGGAAAGTCCTACTCACTGCCTTCTCGCGGTGGGGGTGTTGTTTACGAAATTGAGAGGACGAAAAACGAATGTCTGGCAATTTAACCGAGTTGGTGGACACGAAGGGTCCACCTAAGGCAGTTGGAAAACCCTCATTCCAAACCAATGGTGCATATGAGCTCCAGTATCCTGAGGGAACAAATGGTGTATGAACCAATCGTTGATCAGAGGCTACCATGGGACTGCATCTCCTTACGTTGCTCCACTGCCTTATGCATCAGACCGTTAGGTCTAAGGCTTCGAGTGTAGCCCCCTAAGAAAACCACCTGCTTCGGTTTGGGCACCTGGGTAGTATCCCAGCCTACACACAAATCGAATGATTCATGTAACGCATATCTATTTGGTGCCTCCTTGTACCAATATCTATGTGTTAAAATAAATAAATAATAAATATTGGGCCAGTATCCAATAGTGTTCATGTCTAACTTCAACTAATCCATGAAATTGTGCAATCATCTTCTATTGTACTGAGGTAGATACCTGTCTCTACCTGATATGGATTAGCTTCATTGATCAAGGCTTTTGAATGAACATAGAACATAGGTTGGACATTAAAGCTTGATTATTTATCAGTCTTCATAGATTTTGTCTTTTGGTCGAATAGCATAACAAGATTACAAAATAAGGTTCGACAATGAAACTGTTCACACAACACAATACAATAAAGAGTTTACATAGATTTATCTAAAGTAGGTTCTACAATGAAGATAACGATTATAAATGTTTATTGAAATTATTATACACTGGCTTATTTAAAATGTAAAAGGTTTCATAGGACTTACTCAATCCATGACCAATAGGTACTTTAATGATGAAAAAGAACATGTTTAATAGGGTAATTGACAAAAAATATTGTGGTTATAAGCTGGATTATAACTAATATCAGAAACCAGTATACATGTTGTGTCCTCATCGTGACTCGCTAAATGGATATATATTTACATCCAAGTGTTGGGATTCGAAAACACTATCTTCATATCCAGCTCAGAGAACAAAACTCCACCAAAAACACTATCTTCAACTTAACACTCCAAAGTATTATCTACTAGATTACTGGTTATGATGTTCATACAACTGTAAGAGTTTGAGTTTTCCTTTGTAGGTAGATGATTCCAAACTTGTTAACCTTCGTAGTCATAGCTGTTCTAACCAACTGATAATATCTTACATTCAACAAGTTATTGTTACAAGTTTTATTGACTATTTCTAAGTAATACTAAATCGAATAACATTGACGACTGACTTTATTCTGTCCTTAGAATAATCAGCCATTTGGTTTCCTCTTACTTGAACTTTTTATGCAATTTGTGATGATTATGTTGTCATGTATGTTGACATCATGTAGCCAGTGATGAAAGTTCAGGTTTATTATTACTTCATAATACGAATTAATTGATTTTTCAATCATATCTATGACTTACAAATTTAACTAATTGGAATCCAAGACCCACGTTTCGTTCTATATGGGACTCGTCAGCTAGATTTACCTGCATCTCAGAGTTGATGTTCATTCCAGGAGTCGAACTTCATCGCGTTCTCCGCTTAGTTACTAAGTCTTCATAGCCACGTACTTGTGCGATGAGGTAAGTTTAAATTCACTTGGTATTGTTTGTTTGTATCTTCCCATTGATGTTTAGGACTGTGATTGATCAGTCACTTGCTAGCATATGTGTCTCCACTGCTAGCCACCATCCATCTCTGTATGCAATACTTATGACTTAAGTCAATATTGATGCAATCTGTATAGGATGTACATATGCCAATAAGAGACTGATCAATTGCAGTTCTAAATAACAATGGGAAAATTCAGGAAAACAATACCAAGTGAAATTAATCTGTATTATATTCATGATTCGCAGTACATTTTCAAATCAATGATAATGTATATTCCAACAGAATCAAGCAGATTTATGTTCAGATATCAACTTTCTAATACTGTACAACTTAACCACCATCTAATGAACTTGTTATCCACTTATTAGAATTTGCATATTAAACATGTAAACGATACAATGTAAAGTATCAATTTTGTGCATTTTACCTGACGCGTGACATTACACTGAAATATGAAATGTTTAAAAGAAATGAACTGGCAATTCAATTACAAATCAAAATGAAATTATTAACTGAGATAACCATTAAAAAACCGGGAATCACTGCTTTGCTCTAGTATGGGACTCCTCAAGACTATCAGTATTGTACATGAAAGCTAACTTCCAGACCACTGAACCGGCAATCAACGGTGTACAAGTCTAACTTTAATCAGTTCATGGCATTTTACGACCATTATCTGCAGTGAATAACTGTCTCATACTCGATATGCTTGAACTTCACTGCTCACAGTTTATGATATAAAAACTAGGAACGTTGAATGACCCAAACAAAAATCTATAGTAAGCAAAGATAGATGATGACCAACCATGGAATTCAGAACGCGCGTTCCGTCCTATTTTGGACTTGACAACTGGATGTACCTACATCTCAAAGTTAATGTTCACTGTGGGACTCCAACTCAGTACCGTTCACTCCAAACTCCATCACGTTGTCCACTTAGATACCGGTCTTGATTCCTTTTTATGGGTTATGGATGCCAATCGCTGACAAAATTTAAAGTAAAGATAATCGAATTTGAGATACATATTCATTTTTCTTTTATTCCAAAAATAATATCTACTCACCTAGTAGAATTCCCTGATGTACCTGTATTATTTGAAATGAGAATAAAATTATCAACCTTAATGGATTAACGATAGATGATGTTATGTTGACGTCTTTTATCATAATATGTATGTGATACAAAGAGAATATATATATATATGTTGACCAATTAAGCATATTAACATTCCTATGGTTAACGAACATATGGGACACCAACAACTGTCTGTCAACCAATATCAAAGTCACAATCTTCAATACGAACGTCAACACAGTTCTACTGTATGAAACTAAAACTTTAAGAAATATCACAATCATCATTAAAACGGTATAAGTATTTCTAAACACTTGTCTACAAAAGATACTTAATATCCGTTGACCGGACACTATGAGCAACAACCTACTATGTGAGAGGACAAACCAACTTCCAAATGAAAAAGAAATCAGATAAAAGACGATGAAAGTGGATGGGATGTGCATTTTGGAAATCACCATACTGCTTCATGAGACAAGACCTAACTTGAAATCGTTAAGGGAAGCAAAAATGAGAATAATCAAAGAACACACTGTGTAGGGAATTGGAAGCATACATATAAAGGATGAATAGCAATTGGAAAGTATTTTCTAGGACAGGGTTAGATGGAGAATGCTGTCAGACGGCCTATGCTCCTCCATGAGGGGTTTGAATATAAGTCCAACACATAGTTTCAGAATTCATTTAATGACTAATGATGATTGTGATTCTGATTCTGATGTTGATGATAATGAGCAGGAAGAAAAGAAGGATATTAATTAGTGAAAATCAGTCTCTTACCATTTGTTGAGTTAGATTTCGCTAAAATCAAGGGAAAATATGATTACAATAAAATGAATAAGTTTATTAGGAATCAAATGTCTATGCATTAGCTCTATTCACTAAATAACAAATATCATGTATCTTATAAAGCTTGAGAAAGATATACGCTTGTTATTCAATGGTAATGTGATGTATACTACTAATATCGATAGATATAAGTAGTATGTATCGTCAATCGAAAGTGAAATACCTTAGGGTAGATAGTTAAGAAGATAAAAGAGAGAAAAGAATCAAATATAGAAAGTGATTGGTATGAAACCAAAGGAATAATCAAGTTTCTACAGAAGATCAAGAAGATTACGTCAGTAACGACGATTACATCATACTCAGATGTACTCGTATATACAGTATGAATGAGATTAGTATTCATCTTATTTTATCAGATCCTGATTATTTGATGTTATTAACACTTGAAATTTTCAATGGGTAAAGTCATGAGTCAGTTGAAGCTAGACCACCATGGAAGACCTAGAAGCATTGGACGGCCGTTTCGTCCTATTGTGGGCCTCCTCAGCAGAGCGTATCCGCGACTCCACCCGCTGTGAGATTCGAACCCAGGATCTACTGGTTTCACGCAAGAGTACTTAACCACTAGACCATTGAGCTGGCCGGTATCTAACGTTATTAATGTCTAACTCCAACTAATCCACAAAATCGAGCGACACATCCACTTAAAATTTTATTAGTTCTAGTGAGAAGTTTTAAGACCAGTGGAATTCAACTGTGTTAGACGATATAGTAGACTGGTTAAAATCAAACTTGTATACTATTAGATCCTGTCTCATTACTCGAGAGACTTATTTGCAGGTGAAATAGAAAGTTTTAAATTCAGCTCCTGCTTATAAAATCATGGATGAGCACTGCTAATCAGTCCTGCGATAAGATGAAATAATCATCAAATGCTTCTAGGTTTTTATTTAGTTTCATTATCTTGATAAAACATCCAACAGCCGTATAAACACAATCCTGTCTATTTTAAAATGGTTCAAACAGACGGTTATTACAAAATAAATACGGTCATCAACTGACAGACAATGTTATTCACTTTTATTGTTAAGTACAAGAAACTAAAGAGATGATCATTTATGGATGACCTTCGAGTGACCCCTTAGTGACCGTTCAGCTGGCCGTCCTTAGTTGGTGGAGCGATTTGTCTGGTTAATTCCGATAACGAACGAGACTTTAACCTGCTAAATAGTAGACTGGTCCTCTGTGCCCGTTTAGGGCGCGGCTTCTATTGCTTCTTTACGGAGTAGTGTGGTCGTGATCCGGCGGGTGCGGTGCCAGTTTTTACTTCTTAGAGGGACAAGCGGCACACTTAAGTCGCACGAAATTGAGCAATAACAGGTCTGTGATGCCCTTAGATGTCCGGGGCCACACGTGCGCTACAATGACGGTGCCAGCGAGTCTGGGAACCTGGCCCGAAAGGGTTGGGCAAACTGTTTCATCACCGTCGTGACTGGGATCGGGGCTTGCAATTATTCCCCGTGAACGAGGAATTCCTGGTAAGTGCAAGTCATAAGCTTGCGCTGATTACGTCCCTGCCCTTTGTACACACCGCTCGTCGCTACTACCGATTGAATGATTTAGTGAGGTCGTTGGATTGGTGTCGTTGTAGTGGCGTTTCCTCTCGACTGATGCTGAGAAGATGACCTAATTTGACTATTTAGAGGAAGTTAAAGTCGTTACAAGGTTTCCGTAGGTGAACCTGCGGAAGGATCATTATCATAACCCAAAAATATATAATGATGCATGCACCTGGCTTCTTGCTGGACTGTATATACCCTGGACTGGTGGTTATTACCCTACGCTCCAGTGGTTAATATTTTTTTACTAGGGTTGAATAAAGGTTATCAACTAGGTTGAGGAATTAGGAATTAGATTTAGGATTTTCATCACAAACTGACATCAACTAAAATGTTAAGATGTTATTTGGACCAAATTCCAAGACTGGTTCTCTTCAATCTGATTAGTTTGTTCATAAATTCCAGTCTCATCTATTTTAATCACCATAACATTCCTATTAACTTGCCTTTCCCCCCACCACCACCACTGTATAGCAAATTGAAAAAAACTTGAACTTACAATTACCACCTTCAGTTTCTTTGACAATACCAAATAGAGCAACGATCAATAGTATGAATATGGATACAAATTTCATTTTTTGTTTGTTTTACCAAAGATGGAACTAACCGCTTGTAATAGACATTTACTTTATATACTAAAATTTCATAATCAATCATATGTACTATGATTAGTCAATTGGCCAATTCTTTTTTAAAAATAGAAGAAGAAAAAGAGAAAGAAAAATCTATCCTAAATTAAGGTTTACTATTTTCCAAAACAGTAACCATGGCAACAAGTGAAAAAGAAGAAGAAGAAGAAGAAGAAACGTTCTGTCAACAAAAATTAATTTTGAAATTGTTTTTCAATCATAAAAGAAAACAATCTGTTTGTCATGTGAATATATAGTTACTACATAACAAAATCATCCAGCCTAATTGTTAATATTTCATTGTTAATTTGAATAGAAACAAAAAAACAAAAGAAAACTATCTCATGATGGGGGGGGTGAGATTGTGGATATGCACTGTTGAGGAGTCCCACTGATGATAGGACGAAACAGCTTTCCAGTGCTTTCATATGTGCATCCTATGCGAATTGCCTCGATATTGATTTCAGTTACAAGCATTATAGTCCAAGCTGTATAGAAGCTAAAAGTGGAACACATGATGATGGTTTCGTTTTATTTGGGACTCGTCAGCCGGATGTAACTGTATTCTGTGGTTGATGTTCACTCCAGGACTCGAACGCAGTATCGTTCACTTCAAACGCCATTGTGTCATCCACTTAGATACTTAGTCCAGATAGCTACCAGCTTGTGCAATGAGTTTAAGTTTTAATCCATCTTTGTATTAGATTGTAGTGTCAGTTGATATGTTAAGCCCATATTACCTTATTCTAGCTTCTGGATAGGTCAATCTATTCATTCTATTTGAGTCACATTTTGACCTTATTAATTATTCGCTTATCAATCTTGACTGTTTTTATACGAGCGCATATGTGTGTGCTCTTCTCAACGCATTCATCATATGTCAGTAACTTATTTTTGTTTGACCGTTGGTATTGAGTAACGATCGGTTAAATGGAGTTGACTCACATGCACTCTCCACGGTGCATCATTTCGCTTCGCCCTCTTCTCTTCGCTTTATTCCTCTACTACCTGTTCAAATCAATGAGTGCATGAAATATACACATTCAATAATCCATTCTGTTATTTGACATATTTAATTCCATTATTGACTAATGCGAGTTAAGTCGATGACAATATACGATGATTGACGATATGTATATCTCAATAGTTATCAGAAACGATCTCATTAAAGTCAGATCCCGTGCCACTACATTGGTGAGCCCATCGACAATGTCGTGAGGTCTAATTGACGTCAAAATAAAGGGTCTTACTAAAGGTTGTTTTGAATCTTTCTATTGTCGTCTCTTATTAGCATATGCACATCCCGTTCAGATTGCCTCGATATTGATTTCAGTCATAAGATTTGTAAGCAGAGATTGATGATAACCAGCATTGGAATCCATGATGTAGGTTTCGTCCAATTTGCAACTCATCAGCCGAATGTACCTATATCCTAGAGTTGATGTTCACTCCGGAATTCCAACCCAGCATCGTTCACTTTAAATGTAATCACATTATTCATTTCTGCTTATAATTATAGATCTTGTCATAAAATAAGATCATTTTTCTAAACAAATTTCAACATTAATGAAACAAAGTATAATCCAACGAAGACAAACAAACAAAGTTACTTTAATTATAATTCAGATCAAAATTTGCCATTTCGAAGTTCACCACATGAATAGTAATAAAAATCATACAAAAATAATTGGTTCAATTCAAGTTTCTTTTTTTGTTGCTTTCACAAAGATACAGCATAGCAACTAATTGATGATACAAAAGTGTTGTAGTCACTTAAATTGCATTACATAAAATAGTAAACATTCTTGTATTTGAAAATTGTAAACTGATAGTATGTCAACAATAGGAAAACTATCTTGAGTTCGATAGTTAACAAGATTTTCTATTAAGTCTTATAACTATTCATATATATAAGCGAAGATTGATAGTGATTAGCGGTGAAATCCAGGATGCGCGTTCCGTCCTGTTCGCGACTTGTCAGAGATGATGTTCACTCCGACACCTGCACAGGTAGGTGGCTATCAAGACTTAGTAGCTAAGCGGATAACACAATGAAGTTTGAAGCGAACACTACTGGGTTCGAGTCCCAAAGTGAATATCAACTCTGAGATTCAGGTACATCCAGCTGACGAGTCCCAAATAGGACGAAACGTGCGTCATCCATTATACTGCTAGCCACTATCCATCTTTGCATAAAATACTTGCGAAGTAAGGCTATATCGACGCAATCTGTACAGGATATATATATGCCAATAAAAGACTGATCAATTACAGTCCTAAATAACAATGGGAAGATACAAGTAAAACAACACCAAGTGAATTTATTCATCAGATAATTCATTGTTCTATTGGTTGTTTAGACGTTCCCATTAATATTCAGGACTGCAAATGCTCAGTCACCATCCATCTCTGTTTATAATGCTAGTGAATTCAGGTAATATCGGTGCAATACTCATTTTATTCACATATGTCAATAACAAACCGACCAGTCGAAGTCCAAAACATCAATGGGAAGATTCAAACGACCTGGGTAACATGCTGGACATTCAATTTTCATTCTCTTAATTTCATAAACAACAGAAATGCCGTTAGAAGGCAGTAAGTAGGACTTTTCTGGCAGTTACTGTATACGTGTGACCATGTGAGAGTATTTCGAGAGGGAGAGCGAACTCTCCTCACCCTCGTCTGTACTAGGATATTTGGGGGCGATAGTAACAAAAAATCAAGTAATAAGTGGTTATGTAATAAACAAAAGCCGATATAATAAGTAAGGATAAGAAGAACTAAGCAGAATATGATAAATTCATTAATTTTGTGGTTTGTTTGCAGCCACTTACAACCTACAAATAATTGTATTAATTACATATATCCAGTGTACATAATTTATACACTATTACTGAATATTACGGTAGTAAAGTCAATGGATATGAGAATAGGGTTTTGTGGAGATTGTAGTGATTTTAATAATTGAATTCATTAGTCAATTAAAGCTAGACAACCATAGAAAACCTAGAAATATTGGACGGCCGTTTCATCCTAGTATGGGACTCCTCATCATTGTTCATCCACGATCCCGTCCCGCGGGATTCAAACCGATGGGAAATTTTTAAAGCAAAGAAACTTCTGGAAAAGTGAAAATCATTGTCAAAGGCTATGCCATAATAACTACAAAATTGAATTGATTAAAAGGGTATAATGAGTAATGACAAAAAGACATTATACAGGAATGAAGAACATATATTTATGAATGAGAATATCAAACAAGATTTTATCTAAAATATCCATTACATAAATGATCGAATGAAATCACAAAACAAGCTCTAACTTAGATTTCTCAAGGCAACAAGGAAAATAGATAAACCAAAGAACACATTACCCCCCAGAAACTGAAGGCAGACATCAAAATAATCAATAGAACTTGACAACAATCGGGAAGGAAAGTCAAGAACAGATTAAGTTAACGAATCTTAGTTGGCGGCCTTTGCTTTACGGAATACAACAGACAAAGGTAAATAAGTAGTAATTATGTAGTTGATAAACAGAAGAAAGTACAACTGCTGTCCTTTGAATACATAAGTTAAGCTTTCACTTTTCTAGTCGTGTTAACCTTCTCAAAATGTAACAAATATGAAGTTATTTAGGAATTGATTGTTTTGGACGGTTTAAAAACATCACAATGATCCCCAGTATCAACTAGATATCGGCTAATCATGAAGTGATCAAGAACACAGCCGGGGACAACTAATATATGTCAATACAAACTTACAGAATGTCTAGATAAAATATGTGAACAATACATTGAATATTCACTTGATATTGTTTTACTTGAATGTTCCCATTGATGTTTTAGGACTGATCAATTTCAGTCCTAAAACATCAATGGGAACATTCAAGTAAAACAATATCAAGTGAATTAAACTTCACCCCATTGCACAAGAAAGTGGCTATCAGGACTCAGTAGCTAAGTGGATAACGCAATGGCGTTTGAAGCGAACGGTACTGAGTTCGAGTCCCAGGGTGAACATGGATTCCGAGATGCAGGTAAATCCAGCTGACGAGTCCCAGACAGGACAAAACGCGCGTCCTCCATTACGCTGCTAGCCACTATCCATCTCTGCTTATAATACCTTGAATACTACTTATATCTGCTAACCTAAGTAGCATACACCACAACAGCACTGTTAAAAACACATCAATGTATTAAACTATATTGTTGTGAGTTATTCTCAGAGATATGATTAATATGTGTGCTATTGTACGTAATTATAAACTGATAAATACAATTGTAAATTACATGAGATGGGAATTCGTCCAGTTCAATTGTCACAATAAGCAATTTGTTCAGTACAATTGTGGTGAGTGCTACTTATATCTACAGATATAAGTAGTATGTAACACTAATCGAAAGTAATCAATCATTAATTGTTAATTTTTTATCCATCTTCTCTTCTAAACGTGTTTTCAGTACATAACTTAATAATGTTTTAACAAAAGCTCATTTGTAACATACTGAACAGAAACTTGGAATTCAGTTAAAGTTCACTTCAAACATCACAACCTGGAATTTTAACTGTGGAGTAAGAGAAAGAAAACTGACAATCTCTAGACCTATGAGCGGTAATCCAGCGGTGTATATGTCTAGTTTCAATTCAGTTGATGCATTATGTAATCAGGGACTCAGTAGCTAAGTGGATAACCTGATGGCGTTTGAAGCGAATGATACTGGGTTCGAGTCCTGGAGTGAACATCAACTCTGAGATGCAGGTACATCCACTTGAAGAGTCCCAAACAGGATGAAACGTGCGTCGTGGATTCCACTGGTAACTACTGCTTATGTAATCACCTTCCAGAAAGTAATACTGTTATTCTATTGAGAAAACTTGTCAAGTGTGAGGCAGTAACACACTAAAGACAATGGGAAATAGTTGTACAATGTCGCGGATTGACTGATGTTAAACATGTGAGACCCGTGAATGAGCACTATTAAGGAGTTTCACACTAGGATGATACAGATTTCCAATGTTTGATACTTTTCAATGACTATCGAACTTAGATTAGTTCATTATAATAAGGACATTCAATACTCTCCTTGAACTCCCTTTTAATGATTATTGTATTTCCATAAAAACGAAACTGTTGCATATTGCAAAGATAATTCAACACAATACACTTCCTGATTCCTTGGTATTTTACTTTTATGTAGTTATGAACACTTTCCAGTGTCATCTGACTTCCTTATACCTGTTACCCTTCATGAAGAAGCATATGCCGCTCATCAGCATTCTCCATTCAATTCTGTCGTAGACAAATCTTTGAGATTGTTTCCGATTCTCATTCACTCTTTGTGTCTGCTCCAATTACTAACTCAATGTGTTCCTTTGGCTTCCCTTTTTCCGTTTCTCTTCAGGATATCAATATAGTGCTTGCTTTGTGATTCAGTCTGATATGATTATCCCCACTTGTGTTCTTGTTCACTACAATAACAATACAGTTCCCAATATATTCTGTCCTGCTTCGAGCTGGTCAGATGGATATACTTACATCTTAATGTTGATGTTCTCAATGACTTATGAACTCAGTACGAATCAGTTTAAACGTCAACGCTTCATCAACCAAGTTACTATTTTTTCATTAGACCTTTGTCAACTTCACATTCAACAAAACAGTTGGTTCTCAGAGCCTGATAAAAAACACATGAAGACATGAATGGTAGGAAGACATCATAAGCATGAATAACATTTAGCAATAACTTGCAATGAAGGATAAAGGATAGATTCTTGGTCATTTTCCTATGCTCCATGAGAGGTAACCGATTAAATCATGTTATGTAGTTATATAATACACCCTTGTGGGACAGGGTAATTTTACATTGGTTTTCAGGACAACCAGACACCATCCAGACTTTCACCTGACAACCAAATAGTACAGCTCAATCCCGCTTCACAGAAGACCCAGACACCGTATAGGCTTTAAGGCTACAATCTGAATAGTACAGCTCAATCCTGTGGCGCAGCCACACAGGTACCAAGCACCCTGGTGGACCAGACTAAAGCATGTAGCAAACAACAAATCTTACTGTATCTAATTTATTGTTTCATTCGTTGCGTAATCATTGAGTGTGATTTTGTTTGCCAGTGTATACCTATCATCCCATCAAGAAATGAACTATAAACATATAGGTCTTATGCAAATTCTTAACACTGAAATGAGTAAGTTAACAACCAACGATTTATATTTTTATTTCATTCGCTTTGTGATGTTCATTGATCATGAGCTATTCCGTCAGAGATATCTATTAAATCCACTACATGGTTGAGCACACTGGTCATAATATTGAATGTCCTGTGTTAGTTCCCTGGTGGGGTCGTGTGTGCGTATATCTGATTAGCTCATAATAAAACATAACCGATGTCTAATGCTTCCTGGTTTTGAATAGTCATGGAACTGAATTTGGTCTGTCATGTAAAACTCCAAATTCCACAACTTACATTTAATTTCATATGGTGTTGTTTTACTTGTATCTTACCATTGTTATTTAGGAATGCAATTGATCAGTCTCTTTCTAGCATGTGTGCATCCTGTGCGGATGGCCTCTATATAGCTTTAAGTCACAAGCTTTTTAAGCAAACAAGGATAGGGACTAGCAGTGGAATTGAAGACGCTCGCCTCGTCCTATTTAGGACTCTTCAGCTGGATATACTTGCATCTCAGAGTTGATATTCACTCTGGGACTCGAGCCCAGTACTTTTCCCTTCAAACACCATTTATTTTATTTTATTTTATTTGAACACATAAATATTGGTACAAAAATGCGCCAAATATATATGTGCCACACAAAACAATGAGGATTTAAGGGGAAGGAGAGAAAAAGAGATTGATGTAAGGTAGTGTAATAATAATAAAGGTAAAAATGGCGGAACAGAAAGGTACAACCAGAAGAAATCTTTCAGTTAAGGAAGAAGCAACCACCTTTTATGAAGAAAGTAAAAGAATGTTACAGCAGGAGCGCCACTGGCTTCTATTCTCAGCCATATCTGATAACATCTCTAGCCACTGTGTAGCACCATCTCTCGGACCCCAACCAGGAGTCGTGAAGGACCAACACAAGCCAGCCCTTTGCATATTTCTTCCATACCACGACACCATGTCATATACTGACCACCTCCTCGCTTCTTCCAACCAGTCCCAGAGTCGGCAAATAATGCACGACGTGGAATTCTCTAGGACGACATTCGTAGAACATGTCAAAGCCACCGAAGTCAGTGTTTCAAGATGGTGACACCAATTGCATTATCGTCTCTGTGCCCAAACACACGATGCCGAACCTCTGCATTACTGACATAGTGTTGCCACTGAATGTCAGCAATCCCTTGGAGACGACGACGATCAAACACAAAGTGTCGTTTAACATCTTCAACTCGGAGAGGCCAGGTTTCACAAGCGTAGAGCAAAAATGCTCTCACCGACGCGTTGTAGATCCGACATTTTACAGCCAGACGAACATCACGAAGGCGCCAAAGGTGGCCCAGATTGGCATAAGCCGCTCTGGCTTTCACTATACGTGCATTGATCTCATCACCCACACCACAACCAGCACTTATGCAGCTGCCCAGATACACGAACTTCTCGAATACTTCTATCTGCTCACCATCCAGGGTGAGTACAGGATCAGAATCCTGCCAGTCTTGTAGAAGTACTTTGCACTTCGAAGGTGCAAAGCACATACCATACCTACGGACACTGAATGCCAACTGACTAAGTCCGGATTGCATGCATTGGGCATTATCGCACAGTAAGACAATATCATCCGCATACTCAAGGTCGAGAAGTCTTTCTCCAGGCAACAGATCCACACCACCATTACTTACATTCATCAGAGCTGTTTCCAGAATGTCATCGATGGCAAAGTTGGAGAGGAATGGTGAGATTGGGCAACCCTGCCTAACCCCACTGCTCGAATGGAACAATGGAGAGAGGTGGTTGTATGCCCTCACTCTGCCTGAGGTGTTTGTATATAGGGCTTTTAGGATGTTAGTAAACTTCTCAGGCACACCCTTCTTCAATAGACGATCCCAGAGAACAGTCCTGTCCAACGAATCGAAGGCAGCCCTGATGTCAAGAAACACTACGATTGTTGGCCTTTGATAAGTATGGCGGTGTTCCAACATTTGGCGGAGGGTGAAGATATGATCAATACATCCTCGACCAGAACGAAACCCAGCCTGCTCCTCGCGAGTCAATCTTTCTCGGGTTTTGAACAACCTACGAAGTATGATGGAAGCCAATAGCTTGGACACAATCGGAGGTAGACTTATCCCCGATAGTTGTTACAGAAACGACGTGAACCCTTTTTAAATGTAAGGACAACTATCGACTCATTCCATGACGTTGGTACACTCTCTAGTTCCCAAACCTTTGTAAACAACGTCGTCAATTCCTTAGTCAAAAAGTCACCACCATCTTTAAAAAGAGCCGGAGGTAAGTTATCTGGGCCCGATGATTTGTAACGCTTCAAGAGTTGGGGTTCTTTGCGGACCTCCGCCTCATTTGGTGGATCAGTCGTCACCGGCCATGGAGGGCAGGACAGTCCGACCGATGTTGCCGGAGCAGCAGGCCAGTTGAACTGCCCTTCGAAGAATTCTGCCCATCAACCAAGACGTCGATGGATGTTAGTGATTGGCATCCCATCATCCTCGCAGATTCTTTCGCTCACACCAAACTTCTTGCTGCCAGTGGCTCGGATGAGTTGGAAGAGCTTCCGGTAGTTACCAGATGCAGCTGCTGCTTCCAGCTCATCAGCACGCTTCGACCACCAGACTTCTCGGTCCTTACGCAAGCTTTGTTCGATTTCATGACGTAACATCCTTCGTTTGTGGTCAAACTCACGGTCACCCGGAGTAGACCGACGGGCTTCAATGAGTTGAAAGGATCCTGAAGAAACCCAGTGCTTATAAGCGGGACGTTTCGCGAACCCACAACTGACTGTACCCGCCATTTTCATGGCGTCATGCAATTGCAACCAATGCTCATCTATACTCTTCGGTGGAGTGGTAGTTAGCCTAGAGGCTAGCTCGGTTCGGTACTTACTTACAACAGAAGTTGCAGCCAGCTTGCTAATATCAATCCGTTGATGACGGTCACTTCGTTGTCCACTGAAAAGTAAGATAAGATTGGCGCAGACCAAAGCATGATCAGAGTCCAGCAGCTCGTCTTTGGTGGAAATTCGACTAAACTTCAAACACCTTCACGTTATCCATTTAGCTGCCGAGTTCAGATAGCCACTAGCTTGCGCAGTAGGGTGAAGCTTAAATTCATTTGGCTTGGAGCAAACGGTACTGGGTTCGAGTAATAGAGTGAATATCAACTCTGGGATTCAGGCACATACAGCTGACGAGTCCCATATAGAACGAAACGTATGTCCTGAATTCCACTGCTAGCCACTATCCATCTTTGCTTAAATAGATATACTTTGTTGTATAAACTGACGGATGTCTAAAAAATGGGATCCTATTTTTATTATTACTTGTTTTTAGATTAAATTGACGACACTATGTCCGGTACAAGTTATGTATCATTGTTGTTAAGAGTCCTATAGTACTTAGTTTTCCATCACGAATTTCAGATATCAATTTAAACTTCTTATTAACACTTCTGTCGGATCTCAATATTCCACTGTAAAACATTTATGATCTGGAAAACCTACAAACATTCATACACCCTTGTTTATTTACCTCGTTTGTAGTTACATCCTACAGCTTCGCCACACTCTATACGGATTCACTATATTAATCCAAGCTGAAAAATCCTTAAGTAAATAGAATGTTCTCACATCAGCCTACCATAGAGCAGATTTATTAGCGAATACTGAAGAAGCGGCGACCCATTCAAACGACTATAATATGAAGAACCAATCAGAAGTAACCTAATGAGAAAGTAAATAGATGATAACCACAAATGACCTAAAAGACAAGTGCATTCGACCATTCATGTCTGATAATCTCGTGTGCTCAAGCGCCCTCATCAAAAACTTACATCGTATTTCAAATCTAATTACTGGCAAACTATAAAAAACTATCAACACGATGATTGACATCTTGTCCATCTCTATCCTTAAGAGAAACTAAAGGCGATTACTTTACCATTGACATACCGTACATGTTAAGCAGTGATGAATGATATTCTAAGAGTATGTTTGACTACAAACACTTATAGACAAATACGACCATTATCTCCTTTTTGTTTAGAAGACTATGTACATATTTCTTTTGAATACATTATGTAACAACCGAATGGATTGATCTACTATTGACATCAAAATGTTTCATTTATAGTTTAGCAACCAACATTATATATTGTGCATGTTGACATAGCAACAACAACAACCCCCCACCCCCGCTTTCAATTAATATAGTTTACTCTTAGATTGTCAAAGGAAAAATCTTATTAATGAAGGCCAATTTATTATTTTTTTGTTCATTAACAGTATATATTACTTAATAATTCAGTAGTTTGTTTCTTTATTCAGACAAAAATGTTCACTGTGACCTTGTTGTACACAGATAGATCATCATCAAGATCCGAATCCGCTGTTTGATACACCGAAAAGAAAATAGAAAAATGATTAATAAATTTAAACATTTCATTTCATAAATAATGTTGGATATTAATAACGTTGGATGATGGCTCAGTAGTTTAAAGGTTCAGTATTCACCCGCCACACCGAAGGTCCTCGGTTCGAGTCTGGTGCGTGGAATTGTAGATGCATACTGCTGAGAAGTTTCATACTAGGAAGAGAAGGCCGTCCAGCATGTTTCATTCATCTTCACCACCATCGTGATAATAATGAAATGAACAGTGTGGAAGCATAGCTTTGAAAATCAAAATTCGAAGGATTATCAATCATATTTTGATTGTATTACTAGTAGATGTTCAGACTTCTGTTTTTATATTCACTTATTTAGCAATTGGATTCACGAGTCAATGAAAGCTAGACCACCATGGAAAAGCTGGGAGCACTGGAAGGCCGTTTCGTCCTAGTATGGGACTCTTCAGCAGTGCGCATCCACGATCCCGCCCATCGCGAGATTCGAATCCAGGACCTGTCGGTCTCGCGCTCAAATGCTTAACCTGTCGACCACTAAGCCGACATCTAACGACCGTCCAGTGCTTCCAGGTTTTCTATGATGGTCCACCTTTAAATAACTCATGAATTCATCAATTAAAATGAGTACAATGTCCACAAAACCCCTCTGTAATTCTATTCTCTTGTTTCTAAGCTTTTATTTGATCCAAAGATCATTGTCATGTCTTATTTCATATAAATCATCAATTAATTTCCCTATTACTCTGATCTTGCAGATGAAATGAATACAACTGAGAACGTATATGTGCCCTATCTTCATCTAGTGATTACCTACGAAGTTCGAAGGAGCTTGCGGACTAATAAGTGTTAGCATCGTGACATTTATTCATTGGTTGATGTGTCAATCGGTAAATAGAAGGTTACCGGTTCTGCTAAGAGTATAAATGAACTGATCCATAATCGAACTGGAGTGAGAGAGATGGCAAAAGAGAGATCGTTACTGTCCTGTCATTACAACTCGATAACACTGGACTCAATACAATACAACATCACATATTCATTGACGGATTTCCAGACATTGTCATTACTATTAAATAAAATAAATTTATTTTGATGAGCTTTTGTTTTCTGAGCTGGATAGTTTCGTCATGGAGCTTTCATCGTTCTTCTGAATGACGTCATCATTACTAAGAAGATACTTTATTTGTGATTGTGTTAATCAAATGACTTGTGGATCTTGTGCAGACTACAGTGATGATGTCTTTCGTTGTAATATGTCTTGAGGGAAGAAGTCTGATAGAATAGAGTTTATTCACTCGATCCAGACTGAGACTAAGTTAAATTGCGAACCGGATAATAAAAGTACCAGTAACACTGGTTGCAGACAGGTACTACAATACATACGGATGATTGAAAAGCATAAAGGTGACTACATAGAATTGATTATATACATCGTGTCGTTATCTACAAGTGGCATTTTGTGGACCCAACAACCGGAATGCACACAAACAGTATTGAATCTACGTGGTCAAGGCTGAAAGAGTTTTCGCGACCTTATCGTGGCTCGAGAGGTCGACTATTATGGAGCCATATAGATGATTTCCCGTTCCATATGCATTACGCTTTCAAAACCCCCGAGCCTCGTTTTAACTTGACAAGTTTCCGAACCACGTAAAACAAGTGTATCCCCCTTAATTCTGTCGTTTGGTAAAATAAATGTTTACTCTATACTTACTGTTTCCTGATTGGCTAATATTTCTCAAGGTCACTTAAAATTCATTCAAAGGTCATTCATAAATTAGTTGTCTCCCTGTAATTTCTTTGAATATGTACAGCTAGAAACTAAGAACTACACCAAACAAATATGTGGTGTATAATAGAAGTATAATTTTCTGGTTAGTGTTTTTTTAGCGAGTTAGTTTTCTACGAGATGAGGTCGCTAACCACATGCCAAGCCCTCCTCCTTTATTCGGGCTTGGGACCGGCAGTAGCCCTCGGAGGGACTCCAGGCGGACTCCATTAAGAGTAACAGGCGTAAGTAAGTAAGTAAGCATAATAGAAGTACACAACTATTCATTCTCTTTCTTATAATCATTATTTAATCACCTGTATTATAATGTATACGGATGATTGAAGAGTGGAGAACGCTGGTCGGCGGCCTATGCTCGATTGGGAGTAACAGGCGTAAGTAAGTAAGTAAGAAGAGTGTGCGTTTGCCTACATAGACTTGATCATGTGCATCATGTCGTTATCTACGTGCGGCATTTTGTGGACCCGACAACCGGAGTGAACACAAAGCTATTTGATCAATCCATTCTTCTTGATATGATATGTAATACATTTAGAAGTATTCAATGATTGAATAGAATAACTCACAACATAATACCAAATCGGCTACATTTCAAATGAATAAAATAAAAAAAATTTCATTAATAATCTCATTATGTAAATGATTATATAATAGGAATCATTGAGAACATTCTTCATTATTCATAAAGGAATCATCAATGTAAGTATCTCTATAATATCATCTCAATTCATTATTGAATTCTTTGAACTGATGGTTAAGTGGATGATTTTCCATACTTTTTCACAAAATTGTTATTGGCATCAGCACTGAACGCCTTTTTTGTCCTATTGCCGAACTCTTTAACGGTGCGCATCCACGATCATGTACGTGGGATTCCTACTCAGTACCTATCGGTCTCGCATGTGAGCGCTTAACCTCTAAATCCATGGTGAACGGTGGAGCAACTTCGTAGATTGATTAAAGTTAGACAATAACACCAGCTCAGTGGTCTAGAGGTTAAGCGCGAGACTGATAGGTACTGGGTTCGAATCCTGTAAGGTGGGATCATGGATACGCATTGCTGACGAGTTCCATACAAGAACGAAATGACTATCCAGTACTTTGAGATTTTCATCGATAATATAACATTGATCAATCCATGATTTCAATAAATTTAAACAATCTTCACAACCTTTTAATCAAAAGTTCCGACAGTTATTCAAACTTACCATACGTAACCTGGCATCTTCCTTTTGAGTAAACATAGAATAAAAACAGTTACTGAAGGATTTATTCTTGAAAGAAATTCTTTAATACAGCTTAAATACTTCATTATTGTCGAATACGTATCATAGTGAATGAGAACATACAAATGGGGACAACTGAATGTAGTTGAATACAAAATTACAGAATCCCCTAGTAAAATCTCAGAACCATAAAGTGATTACTCTATTTGTAAAATCTTAATCAATTATCTCAGACTTCTTTGTTCCTTCGTTTTCAGAATATTTGATATTAGTGTGAGGTTGTGAATAATTTTTTCTGATTAGCGCTTTTTAACGAGTTAGTTTTCTACGTCATGGTGTCGCTAACCCCATGCCTAAGCCTTCTCCTTTATCCGGTCTTGGCACAGGCAGTATCCTCCAGAGGGACTCCATTGATGAATACGGAGGATCTGATGCACATGTGAAGGCGCGGATTGGCAAAGCAAGAGCAGCATATTTACAATTGAAGAATATCTGGAACTCAAAACAACTGTTTGTCAACCAACATCAAGGTCAAGATTTTCAATACAAATGTCAAGACAGTTCTACTGTATGGAGCAGAAACCTGGAGAACTACGAAAGCCATCATCCAGAAAATACAGGTGTTTATGAACACTTGTCTACGCAAAATACTTTGGATCCGTTGGCCAGACACTATCAGCAACAACCTATTATGAGAGAGAACAAACCATATTCCAGCAGAGAACAAATCAGGATGAAGAGCTTGAAGTGGATAGGACATATATTGAGGAAAGCACCCAACTGAGTCAGAAGACAAGCCCTCACATGGAATCCTCATGGCCAAAGGAGGAGAGGAAGACCAAAGGACACATTACCTCGGGAAATGGAGATAGACATGAGAAAAATGAACAAGAATTGAGTGGAACTAGAAAAGAAGGCCCAGGGAAGAGTGAGTGGGTTGGAGAATGCTGGTCGGCGGCCTATGCTCCATAAGGAGTAACAAGCGTAAGTAAGTAAGGTTATGAAGATTGCTCTATTTCATTGAAAATATAATCAGTAGAGGTCAATCGTGTTAGACTTCACGAAGTTATCTACCAAAAACAACGGAAGATGATTATGTAATATGATGAATTGATTTGAGTTAAACATCTACATCATAGGATACTGGTTCAGTGATCAAGAGATAAACCCTTTGTGGACTGAACTGGACTAAAAGTCCTGGTTCTGGTTTCTGAATGGGAGGTCGTAGATGTACAACGTTGAGGAGTTCCATAATGACATGAGATGGCCATCTAGTGCTTTCAAGTTTTGTAATTTCAATAAGAAAATAAATAAGTAAATATGCTGTAAAGACGATCTTAGGTGAACCAATTAGAATCAAGGGATTGATTTTCTGATATGTCTGCATAATCCAGTTCATAATGAAGGATAGAATACATCTTAACATTAAATCACATAAACTCGTCTACATTTAGCTCCTAAAATATTCAAAATTGGTTATTAACATAAATAGCTTTCATCTTAGCACAGTAAGAGTACTTACTTACGCCTCATAGTCCTCGTGAAGAAGCATAGGCCGCTCACCAGCACTCTACATCTACCCCTATCCTAGGCAATTGACGCCTCATGATAAAAGCCGAGTTCTTCTAAACTAAATA
Source organism: Schistosoma haematobium (assembly GCF_000699445.3). Classification (NCBI taxonomy): domain Eukaryota; kingdom Metazoa; phylum Platyhelminthes; class Trematoda; order Strigeidida; family Schistosomatidae; genus Schistosoma; species Schistosoma haematobium. Next base: position 19,565,859 of record NC_067200.1, read on the forward strand.
CTCTATTCTGATTGGCTAATAATAAATAACCCAAAATTAGCCATTGAAACTATGATTTATCTTCATTGTTGTATTTTTCCATTGAGAAATCTTAAAAAATCAATAACTTACTTAACTGATGGCCAAAATCCTCTTAATTAATGAAAAGATATACATTAATATATACATATATTATTGATTTGATACAAAATATACGCTACATTTGTATAAAAATCAATAAATCAGTACTATATTGTGCAGAAAAACAAAACATTATTGTGTTGTTTCCGAAGAAAATTGAATGATGGGTAACTCTGGGGAACTATTTATCGTCAGTCAGTCAGTCAGCTACAACGTAGGACCAGGCACATATATGTATCGGTCCAAGTTACCATACCTAATTAGTACAACAAGATGAACACTGGATTCATAGAAGTAGTTATTTCAATGATGGCAATATATAAAAGAAAGATTGCATATAAGGATATAATACAGGAAGAAAGAATTAGTTGGTAGGAAGGAAGATATGAAGCGATTTTAATCTCTTAGTTTAAGGGAAGACAGAGAGTGTATACACCGACGCCATTGTGGTCGATTCTGATCCATTTCACCAAGAGTCTCCAACCATTGGATAAGATTGTCACGCGGACCCTAACCAAGTAGTCTGCATCTACCAACATGACTCAGACTAGAAGTTAGTAACTTCAAGCACTGATACAACGTTTTAGTTTGGCCTCCTTAATTTTCTCCCAACCATTCCCAACACTAGTCAGCATTCCGCGTCGTGGTAATCGGAGTTAAAGCATACGTAACACGTGGCACAACTATCTCAGTCGATGAAGATTCACAACCTCATCAACTGATTTACCATCATTTCCCAATACCCTGTGTCTGTCTAACGTCAATATTACTTACCCGATGATCCCATCCGATGCGATGTGGTCCAAAACTAGTAGCTTACGAGCATCTTCTACTCTTAATGGCCATGTTTCGCAGTCGTAAGTTAGAACAGGACGAACTGCTGCGCAGTATACTCGTCCCTTAATTGATGATAGACGGATACTTCACCTTCGCCACAGGTGACTGTTGTTGTATGTATAAACATTTTAAGTGTGTAACTAATATGTGTAGTCTCTCACAATCACCGACACTTTTGGCTTGATCTTGTATAATTATCATCTTTCGTTTTATGATGTGATTCAATCTGATCTGCTTGTATGTAAACCAAAGATGTCTGAAATATATGATTCACTAAAGAGGAGGCCAATATTTGTATACTGGACTAAATCGGCTGAACTAGACGTGAGCTACTATAGAATGAACTAATATGAACCCAGAATTGACCCAAAGCTGCCCATTCTGGTTAACGTGTCTTTAGGTTAGTACAGGGACAAGATCATATAAGTCAGTGTTCTAACTGGCGATATTTGACAGATCATAGGACATAACAAATTATAAAGAATTGAATTGTATGTATATCAAATATGTATATCAAAATGAGTTTATATTGATAAGACTGTTGGTTAAGTATGGTTAAATTATGTTGAACATACAATAATGTATATAGACTAATGTAATATACCAGTATATGGTTGTAGAGATTGTTAAGTTTAGATTCAGATCATAAATGGATCATTATTAGACCACCATTGAAAAACCTGGAAGCACTGGATAACTGTTTCTTCTTAGTGTGAAACTCATCAACAATGTGCACTATTGGATTCCTGTTCAGAATTCTAAAGCCTTACAGTTTACATGTGAGATTTAATGTCGTAAGTTCGAGTTCCGCATAGTGAATGATGGATGCTCATTGCTGAAGAGTCCCATACAGAGACGAAACAGTCGTCCAGTGCTTCTAGGTTTTCAATAGTGGTCTAATAGTGATCCATTCATCATATCAATCTGATGTTATATAATTTAATGAGCACAATAACGTGTATAAGATTCAATGTATTCAGTGTATACGTTTTAATTCAAATCGACCAATTTCTTCATGTAAGTCCAGACACTATCAACAAACCAGATTCCAGTAGAGAAAAGAATCAGGAAGTGAATAGGACACACATTGAGGAAACCAGTCAATTACATCACAAGGCAAGCTCTCACTCGGAATCCTCAAAGACAAAAAGAAGAACAAAGAACACATGACACCGAGAAATATATTTTGTCTAGGCAGTAAATTTCAATGATGTAGTAAAATACATAGTTTGTCATAGATTTATAGAGTACAATGAAAGATATATGATCATATCAATTATTGATTTAATCCTACTGTTACAATAACTCGTATTGTGGTGCGTGCTACTTATATTGATACTAGTATATGACGTGAGTTAAAACATAATGTCTGGCAGCAAAAGATGAGGGGAAGATCAAGAAAGGAAGAGCGAGAACACAATGAAATTTGTAAGAAAACACATGAACAATGGAATGGAAGAAAATGGATTGGTGTTTGCAACAGAAACAGTTCAGATTGATATGATGCATTGAGATGTTGCAAATGGATGATTTACTATATGGTATTCAGATTTTATTGTGTTCTGTTCACTACGGTTGGATGTAATGACATTGCCAATTACTACGTCTACATACTAACTAACCAGACCACGTCGTACCACCTAATAGAAAACATACATTTGTACAAGATCTAGCCAAAGGTGGCTGTGAATGTGAGAGACTGTAATTCGTAGACCGGGCATAACTGAAGAACGGTATATCACATTACAATAGTCTATGGATCCATAAATAGTTCTCAAGAGTTACCATTCATTATTCTCGTCAGGATATAACATCTTTAAGCCATTTCAGTAGTACTATTCTTTTTACAAGATGATTACACTGTCATTTAACTGTTATAAATGAACTAATATTTATAATCTTTTTGTATATCTTACTGTAAACGAGACAAGAATCTAAAATGTGAAACAAATTAATAGAAATAGAGTGGTTAGAATTAAACATTAACAATGTTGGATGCTGATACAGTGACCTAGAGACTGACCGTTTGTGTGTGAGATTGAACGTTTTACGTTCGAGTTCCACATGCTGGATTGTGAATACGCACTGATGAACAGTCCCATACAAAGATGAAAACATCTCAATGCTTTCAAGTTGTCAATGGTGATCTAACATTGATCGGTTCATGATCACAATAAAGAAAGTTACTCTATTCTACAAACCATAAAATCTTTACCGCTTATTCTAATGCATAAACTTTTCTCATATTGAAGTAGTTTCCAAACGTTTAAATAATGGTCATGTGAATGCTTTCAATCATTTATTTATACCCGAATTTCATGACACCACATCTAGAATATAGGATCCAAGCAGTGAGTCCTTATTTCAATTATGAAGTGGATATGCTAGAACAAGTCCAACGTCTAGGGACTAAAATGGTCAAAGATCTCTCTGGCCTATTTTACGAAGACAGACCAAGACACTTCAACTTATTTCCGTTATCTTACATAAATACAGGGTGATCTAATATTGGCCTATCGTATACTAAACGATGATCTTGGTATTGATATGTCTTATCCTTCCCTGGATCATTAATAGATCAGTTAGATAACCATACGAGTTGTGACAGTTTGATTTTTAGGATGGAGGTATTTACAAATCGGTTCAATTCAGTATTATGTCTACATTTACCCCTTGATAAATATTGAAAATTAGCTAAAACTTTACTTCACATACAGCTACAAAACAATATTCACTCACCCAGGTGACGTTTTTGGTAATTCAGTACTATCTGAAATTATATGAAAACAATTAATGTCAATAAAATAAAAGAAAAGACGTAGGACGAAACGGGCGTCCTGGATTCCACTGCTAGTCACCATTCATCTTTGCTTAGAATGTTTGTGAATTAAGACAATATTGAAGCAATCTATACAGGATGCATATATTCCAATAAGAAGCTGATCAATTTCAATCCTAATCATCAATGGGAAGATTCAAATAAACAATATCAAGTGAATTTAAACTTCACCCCATTGCACAAGCCGATGTCTATCAGGATTCAGTAGCTAAGTGAATAACGTGATTGCGTTTGAATCGAACGGTATTTGGTTTGAGTTCTGGAGTGAACAACAACTCTGAGATGCAGGTAAATCTAGCTGATGAGTCGCAAATAGGACGAAACGCTCTATGTTCTCTATCCCAATGCTAACCACTATCCATTCTTGCTTATATTTCGCTTGGTCTTTACAGAAATATCTATTTTCCTGATATAAGATGACTGAATTTTTTCAGAGGAACGAATGGACTTGAAAGTTAACTGATGAAAATGTATTGAATAGGAATTTTCGATTGACTCGAATGCGTGGATCAAGTTTTACATTAAAAACTCAATTAATCTATACTACTGAATGATTTAAGTAGTTTAAACTTTAAGTTAGACCACCATTCCAAACCTGAATGCACTGGACAGCTGTTTCGTCTATGTACGGGACTCCTCAGCAGTGCACCACCACGATCCAGTATGTGAAACTTGAACCTAGAACCTTCAATCTCACACATAAACAGTTAACCATTAGATTACTCAGTCAGGATAATTATTATCTACATTTACAACGTTTGATTACATATTTTGGTGGAAGTTTGTTCTCTGAGCTGGATGGTTTGGTCGTGGAGCTTCCATCTTTCTTCTGAACGACCTCATCAGCACAAACTTCAAGTAGATCACATATAAATTATTTGGATTCAATTGTATGATATCGAGTTTACATGAACACAACTATCTGGTGTACATATGATGATATGTTTTTAGTCCGCAAACACTAATCATTGAATCACATACTCTTTGTTCCGTCAGTATTCACTAAAACAATCAATGAAACAAGTGAGATTATCAATTATAGAAATAAAGTATGTTAATTGTAAGTCTTAGCAAAATACATTTTGTAAAGTGAACTACCTGAAAAATCCCATTCATGGATACAGTTAACAATCTCCCCAACCTCATACTAGTGATTACCATTTGTTGACTAGTGACTACCTTTTTGAAGTGATTCTCGGAGTTCTAATGAAAAGCCATGACTAATAGAGTTAGTCCGTGTCGTTTATGAGGTAACTATCCACTAAAAATAATGTAAGGTAGTTACGCAATTTCTTGGATTGGTCGAAGTTAGTTATCAAACACCGTTGGATGCCATTTCAGTGGTCTAGAGGTTAAGCGTTCGCACGCGAGTCCGAAGGTCCTGAGTTCGAGTCCGCATGTGAGATCGTAGATGCCTATTGATGAGTACTTTGTTAGGAAGTGAACAATTTGTACATCAACAAACCCTACTTTCTATTCGAATAAGAAAAACGTTGTGTGTGTTTTTTAATTTACCGTTGGTTTACTTTAGATATTTGTTCCTAAGTGTGATTGTAATCCATTTTAACTTATTAAGCAAAACGATGTAAACTTCTCTCACCATACAATACCAGATAAGTAAATAAACAATTCTAAAGAACAAAGATTGATAGTGGATAGCAGTGGAATCCATTACGCACATTTCGTCCTATCTAGGACTCGTCAGCTGGATGTACCAACATCTCAGAGTTGACGTTCACTCTGGGAATCGAACCGCATACTGTTCGCTACAAGTAAACAACATCGAGTGAATTTGAAATTTCTGAAACGTTAGATTCAACATATAAGGTATACCCTTGATTATCACCAATATTCATGTTAGCATCAAACGGAATTATGAATGAAATGATTCCTTTTCTAAATAAACCAGTGTATAAACTTAAAGTACCATTAGATTTCATTTTCTAAACTGTGACAGCTTTATTCACTAATTAAAATTATGTAGATATGTACGTACAAACGTTACAACAGTTTTACTACTATACGGAGATGAAACGTCATGAACTACTACATCGATCATCACGAAGGTACAAGTATTTATAGACAACTGTCTACGCAAGATACTCAACATCCATTGGACGGATACCATCAGCAAAAGCCTACTGTGGCAGAGAATAAATCCGCTTCCAGCTGAAGAGAAAATTAGGGAAAGACAATGGAAGTGGAGAGGATATATATCACTGAAATTATCAAACTGCATCACAAGACATATCCCAACTCGGAATCTTGAAGGGAAGCTGAAAAGAGGAAAACCGAAGAACATACGACGTCGAAAAATGGAAGTAGACATGAAAAAGATGAATACAGACTGAAAAGAGCTGGAAAGGATTGCCCAGTACAGAGTTGGATGGAGAGTGCTGGTGGGCGGCCTACGCTACTGAATGAGGAGTAATAGGCGTAAGGAAGTAATGTACGTACACATATATGTATGTAAGATGGAAGGTCATTGGAGCAAAAATATCTCGGTGGTAATATCTATGATTATGGGCCTAGATGACATGATTTCAAATCAGCCAGAGAGCATCCAATTCTCACAACATTACAAGGACACCTTAATGACAAGTTACTTATCTACAAGGTCTCCTGTTGATTATCTCCAACCACCACCACCCCCAATTAAAAGTGTGTAGGTTAGTCAAAGAGTGGAAAGTTTCTATGTACCTTTTATGTCTTTGAATTTGAAAAAAAAAGTATTGAACTTACTCTTGTCACCCTTAGTCTCCTTAGTAACACTAAGTAAAGCAATGACTAGAAGTAAACTAATGGAGATAAATTTCATTCTTCAAGAAGAAGTCAACTCTTATCGTTTGTGTTATTCATTTATATACCAAAAAAAATAATGAAGAATAAATTACTCAACTAATAATCTTTGCTCGAAATATCCCAAAATGAGATCATTGTAAAGTATATTAGATAAACAAAAATAAGAATTAGGATGAATTCCAAGATCAGTATACAAGTTGTTACCAAGTCAAACTCACATTATCATTATTATTGTTGTTACCATAGCAACCATTTGATGAATCAATAAATTGAATGCATATAGCTCATGTGAATGTATTTGGTATTGTAATGTACTTGAAACTAAATGATTTGAATGCCTTATTATCATTATTAGATCTAAATAACAACATTAGTGCATGCCTTCACATATAAAAGTTGTAACTCTTCCCTCCATGATACCCATAAACTCCAATATCTATCAATAGTAAGACAGAATACATTAGTAATGTTAAATAAAACTATGTAAGAGTTCAAGTTTTCAACTACCAACAAGATATCTTATATGATAGTATACATAAAACATTGTAGTATGTGCTACTGATGTCGATAGATATAAGTAGTATGTAATATCAATCGAAAGGGAATTACCTAGTGACAGAAGATGGTTAAGAAGATCGAAGAGAAGAGAACGAGAACAGAGAATGATTAGTGTGAAAACGAAAAAAACAATGAAGTCTGAGATGATTGATTGACATTTTACAAATGAAGTATTTACTGTATGGTTCCCAGATTTCACTAGAAGGTTCTGTAATTTTGTGTTCAAACACATTTGATTGTTCACACTTGTGTTCTCGTTCACTACATCAGGTGTCACTGTTAATCAGGAGGGAGGGAGTGTTCTGTTCTGCACACGCCGATGCGGGCCTGGAACTGAGGTGCTAGTTGGTGTAGTGTGTGGTATTTTTATCGACGTAAGTAGTATGTAACGCTAGTCAGGAATCGAAGTTCTCGCAACAGAAGGTCAATAAGATCAAGAAAGAAGAAATGGGAACACAAAACAGTTGATAAGGAAATTCAGGAACAGTGAAGTGTGGGACGATTGACTGATACTGGCAAAAGGAACAGTCAAGTTTGAGACAATTTATTGATATTTTGCAAATGAAGTATTCAGCTGTTTTGTTCTTAGACGTCAGTAGTTTTCATAAACTTCACATTTAAGGATAACTATCCTTCAACAAATGTGTTGTATCCAGCAGTTCCGAACATTTTCCCATTCATTAAGTTTGTCAATGAAGCATATAAGAGTGTAATTTTCACTAGGTACTTCATTTTAATCATATGACGTTATCTGCTTGTCTTATATGTGAACAAGCCATTGTAGGACATCTCAACTATCTGAATGAAAAAAAGAATCCTCAGTGAAAAACGGTCCTCTTATATTCAGCATTCATTGAATAAATGAATGGTAAAAAGTGATAGATACTCTACACAGTAAAAAGTATGAGGCAAATGAGCTAAAGGTTTACATACACCTATCTTGTCACTTTTGATTGAGATATAGGGTCAGTGAAATGCCACTGCGCTCTATCCAAATGATCCAGCAGTTGGGTCACTGAATATCTGACAGTTCATCGATCTCCGTCTAGGTCAAGTACAACCAACATGCATCAGTTAGTCGTACGCAATAGACTGGACCATGTGATGGTAATCACACTTTCGCTCGTACCTACTATAACTAATATATTTCTGTATTAAGTTCCTTTGTATTTTACAGTCTTCAAAGCATTCATAGTACGTTGATACGATGAAGGGGTAATCCGCGTTGGGTGCTGACCACAAAGTGTGACTTTATCGTTAGCTGTTGGCTACACCATTCCTGGCTGACTCGAGTAAGTTTCCATTCATTCCACAGAGATCATCTACGTTGGTAATCTACAGACATATACAAATATCTTTTCCTAAGTAGGTTATATTCATCATTCGACAATTTTTACCTTTGAAGAGATCATGATATCACCAATATCGGCGAAAGAAACGAAAGTTAACAACACAACAACAAGATAAGCTAAACTATTCACTGCGCTCTAGTCTGTTAACTAGATGTAGAAGAATACCAGATTCAGCCAAGGGTAATGTATATTCCACAAACAGTCGGAAATACGAATGGACAAGCATATACCTCAAGCGAGTATAAACAGTATAAAAATGTCCTTGGATAACATAACAAAATATCTCATTAAAAGAGGAAACGAACCAATGAATTCTAAGGTCTTTCTAAGCGGGAAATTTTTTTATTTTATTTTATTTCAACACATAGATAATGGTACAAAGAGGCACCAAAAACATATGCGCCACACAAATCACTTTGATATGTGTGAGGGCTGTGATACTGCCCGGGTACCCAAACCGAAACACGTGGTTTTCTTAGGGGGCCACTCCCCGAACCTTTGACCTGAAGGTCTGATCCACAAGGCAGTGGAGCATCGTCAGGAGATGCAGTCCCATAGAAGCCGGTGACCAACAATTGGTTCATACGCCATTTGTTCCCGCAAGATACTGGAGCCCATGTGCACCATTGATTTTGTTTGGAATCCGGTTAAAGCGCCGGACATTCGCTTTTCGTCCTCTCATTTTTGTAAACAACACCCCCACCACGAGAAGGCAGTGAGTAGGACCTCCCTGGCAGAGGCTATATACGCATGGCTATGTGAGAGCATTTCGAGAGGGAGAGCGGACTCTCCCAACTCTCGGTCGTACCAGGGCATTTGGGGGCAAGCGGGAAATACAACTTGATGGAAAAAAGTTGACGCTTTTTGGCATCAAAAATGAGAAATCCAAGTGATTTCTAAGGATCTAGCTTCTTGAACAATAAGAAAATGTCATTTCTTGGAATGAATCAACTTTCATGTGCAAAATATAGTTCAACTTAATACTTGTCATAAACAAATAATAATCTCACATGACTTCATGAGATGATGTTCATGTAAACAAAATGGGATTAAAAAGAAGAAAAATACTAATTTGATTGAGGTTTGTTTTTAGTAAAGCTTTTTTTCTACGGGGTTGGGGATTACCAACCCCATATTCAATCTTCTTCCTTTACCCGAACTTAGTTGTGATTGGCAGCTACAAGCAGAGTTGAAAGAAAACAATAAATTGATAATGATGTCCAATTGAAAAACAACATAAAATGTACTTGGCAACAAATGAATACTACACCTTTTCTTGAAACAATTATTTATACAACAATATATATGGTATTTGATCAATAAAGGAAATGAAGAATCATGTTTAGTGAGATGGTGGAGAAGATTTGTAGCTCAAGTGGATGATTTTGATGGAGTTTTGTTCTCTCAGTTGGCTGATTTGGTCGTGGAGCTTTTGTCCAACATACATAATCATTAAACCAAGAGTATATGAAGAGTCAAATACAGGTTGTATTTATTATCAGAATGCGGTTTTGTGGAAATTTTAGTAATGTAATGGTTGAGTTCATAAGTCAATTGAAGCTAGGCCATTATGGAAAACCTGGAAGTACTGCATGGTTGTTTCGTTCTAAATATGGAACTCCTCAGCAGTGTGTATCCACAAAACTTTCTTCTAATAATAATCATCATGTGCTAACTAGTTACTGGCTTCAAGACGTATTTCCTGGTGTTCTAGTGAGAAACAGTGACTAGTGGAGTTCAACCGGATCTGTTGTGAGATAGTAACGCACTGATGACAATGGCGGATGTGTTGCTGAATTTCGTGGATTGTTTGAAGTTAGACATTAACACCGTTGGATGCCGGCCGGCTCATTGGTCTAGAGGTTAAACGTTCACGCATGAGACTGATAGATTTTGGCTTCGAGTCTCATGTGTGTAATAATGGATGTGCACTGTTGAGGAGTCCTATTCTGGACGAAAGAGCCGTCCAGTGCTTCCAACTTAAGCACTCGGACACTTGAACCCTCCAAATTACAGGCAAGAAAACAGGAGACTAACGAAAAGAAATCTTATTCCTAACAGTGTCAAATATGACACAAAACACTCAGGTATTTATACTTCTTAGTAAAAACGCAATCATCATTACAGTAATCCAGTCCGCATGCAGTAATCTTTAGTATTCGACCAATCGAGAAGCTACACATCAAGGTTTTGGAATATCTTCGGTTTTTCTGAGCTTTTTAGAGCCTCCTTGAGTTCAGTTGGGTCAATCCCCGGTGTTGCATAAGAAGTTCTATTGATCAATGATACTCTGAAAGTTTTAATTGACGAACACATTCCTCAGGATTCGAATCGAAACCATTAATTTCACAATCTTATTTAATTTTCAAATTTATTTAAGCAAATATTCTATAAAGGTTGAAACTTATATTTCTGTTCATAAACCTACATGTTTCAATTCATAATCTATGCATATTTTTTGATCCATATGAATTGACACTACCAACCTAACTTCAAGGTATCCTGCTGAATATCTTCTACCATCAACACAGTATACACCATGACGATGAATGACACCATTGTAACTTGATCTATCGTATTCAATCAATGATACTGAACATGAATTTGGTTAATTTTCAAGTGATCAATCAAATAAATACTGGGATTCTATTTTTCTCAAAAGTCTCCTGTTAGATTATATCAAAGAACACAGACATGAGAAGAATGAAGAACGATTGGGTAGAACTAGGAAGGAAGACTCAGGACAAAGTGGGTTAAAGAATTCTGCTCGGCGGCTTATGCTTCACGGGTAGTAACAGGCGTAAGTAAGTAAGTCATAATTATACTATTCATCACCTAGCGTTATCGTTATTTCATACCGAATTTCAATTAACTATTCAGGACTATTACTAAAACTGACTCATTATGCATAAATCTTTTATAAGCTGAGATGGATGATGGCTAGCACTGGAATCCTGGATGCGCGATTCGTCCTATTTAGGACTCGTCAGCTGAATGTGCCTGAATCCTCTGTAAGTCTTCAATATTTGATGCTGACCACATTAGTTTTAAATGAACTAACCTAGCTGAAGGCACTCGGTCACACATCTGCACCTGATTACTAGTAGGAACGTTGTGTTCAGTTTCTCCTTCAGCCTCTAATCAGTCAAGATCAGTTACTTCTAGCTTCAATTGACTCATGATCTCAACCAATGAAGTCATTACAATATTATGTAATTATCGGTCCATAAAGCTTTAGTCATATAGATTACGCTACTGTCTCAGAGCATTTCTTCATTGTTATTTGGTCAAACAAAACTTTAAAACCCTTTGACCGTAGACAAAAACAGTGTTAGTTTTATATTTAGTAGGTCATAGTGTCGAAAACAGAACGTAGTGACAGTGTGGTGAATGAGAAAACAGGCGGAGGACAATCAAATTCATCTTAATTCAAAATTACTGAATATCTTCGTAAAATTTTAGAACCATACAGTAAATACTTCTCTTGCAAAATGCCAATCCATCGTCCCAGCCTTTGTTGTGCCTTCGCTTCTATATCAATCATTCTCTGTTCTTGTTCTCGTCTCTTTGGTTTTCTCAACCTTCTACCATCAGTCATTCCATTTTCGATTGGTGATACATGCCACTTATATCTGCCGACATCAGTGGCACTCTACTAACTGACATAAATTATGTGCAACAACCTTCTTTTTGATACCATTTAAAATGACTTATATGATAAAATATGCCAGAGTCGTTTATACACAACACTGTAGGTCCTGGGTTCGACTCCAACGTGTAGAATCATCGATGTGCGCTACTGAGGAGTCTCACAATAAAACGAAACAGCCGTCCAGTACTTCCAGGTTTTCAATGGTGGTCTAACATCAATCAATCTATGATCTCAACCCAAAACTTAATAATCTCCATAACCCTATACTGATATATATTTATTTATTTATCGCGCATTATGGATTTGATTTGCGGTATGTTTCTTTTTATATTTTGATAATGGTATGCTATCACTGAACTCATTGATTGTTGATATACTTCTTTACTATCCATAGATTACAACCAACTGATTGTTCACTTGTTACTCAATTTTTTACTGTAGTAAACAACAACACACACAGATGGGGGGCAGTCGAATGTATTTGAATATGAAATTACCGAATCTGTTAGTAAAATCTCAGAACCATACAGTGAAATATCAATCTATTGTCTTAGACTTCATTGTTCTTTGGTTTTCATACCAACCATTCTTTGTTCTCGTTCGCCTCTCTTCGATCTTCTTAATCATCTTCTGCCTCCAGGTATTTCACTTTCGATTGATCATACATACTACTTATATCTATCAATATCAGTAGTACATACCATAGTACCATAAATGACTAAACGATATACAGATTGCGATTTCTTATTGATGAAGCGTTGATAAATATCATATCATAGGAATTGTTTTAGCCATAATTATATAAAATAAGTCAAATGGTCTCTTTCATGTTTTAAGTGAGCAAGTTGAGGAGAGACATAATCGTCATTAGTGGATGAACTTCGGTATACGTAGTGAAAATATTAGTTGAGATATCATCAGTGGTTGGGATATAAAGTAGACTCAACAATTCAGTTTTCAATATTCCATAAGACGGTAGTAACTAGCCCATTCTGGACACTTTTTCGTTTATATAATGTGTGAATCCTACACATAAGATAATAGTTTTTCATCGGAGATTTCATTTCAGTCATCTTAAGGTATTGGCATATGTTTACTATGAACACTTCTGTTATAACTTGTCGTAATGATACCGCCAATTGGAGAACATTGATTTATCGATCGGACCAATAACGCATAAACCCATAAGAGCAGTCCAAAGTCTTCATTGGTCCTGCTTCCTGCTTAGCTCTGCCTGCCCATTGAGTTCAGAACACCAATCTCAGCCTCTGCAATATGAATCCTTATATTTCAAACATACTCGAGTTATATATCAACCAAACAGACCACATCTTACCATCAAATAGAAAACAACATTTGTACAAGAATGAGCCAGATGTGGCTGTGAATGAGGGAGGTAGTAATTGATAGACTGGGTATAACTCAAGAATGGTAAAACGTATAATAATAGTTTATGGGTCAAAATAAAGCTCATAATAAGAGGGAAACGGATATGCATAGTTTAGTTATTTAACAATTATGCAATAGAAATGTACGTATAGTAACAGTCCATGGATAAGACATACATTACGGAAATCACCAAACTGCGTCACGAGCCATGCTCTAACTTGGAATTCTGAAGGTGAACGGAAATGTGGGACATCGAAGAACACATTACGTCGGGAAATAAAAGCAGATATGAAAAGGATGAATAACAATTGTAAATAGCTCGAAAGGATTACCCAGCATAGTGCTGTATAGAGAGTGCTGATGAGCGGCCTATGCTCCTCCACGAGGAATAACAGGTGTAAGTAAGTAAGTAAGTTACTATTCACTATTCTCATCAGGATACAAAAACTTCACTGAAAATTGCTCCGAATTCCTGAATATCTCCCATTTATTAAACATTGAAGAAAGATTGAACCATAAATTCATAGTCACATGTCTTATCCCATTAAGTGAGCCTACAGCGGCTAGTCGTTTGTCGAGCCCATATAGGCTATTCTAGCTTCCGGACAGACCAGTTTATTCATACTACTTAAATCATATTTTCACTTCATTAGTTATTCGCCTATTACCCTTGACTGTTTTGGTACGAGCATATATATGTTAATGATTTTCTCTATTCATTATGTGTCTGCGACATATTTCTGTCAAGTCACACTTGATCAAATTAAATTGACTCCGACATCTTCTCTTCGCTTTGTTTTCTTGCTTTTCATGCCGAATATGTCTGAATAAAGAAGTACTTCAAATAAATTCATCCAACATAATCCTTATTTAGTTTCTTATTACCACGATTACACAAACAAGGTTAGCCTGTAGTGACCTACTTTTATCAAGAGAACGCGATTGGTTTAATAGAAACAATCATTATTATAACCAATTAGACCAGGGATTGTTTTACTGTACTTGTTTGTTTATCCGCACTAAAGACATTCTTCCTTCCGTTCATTGTGACCTTGCACGAATTCGGTTACACTCAGTAACCACACTTGTATTCCTTTGGCACGATCTCGGTATTCTTTCGATACCGCGAGATCGCCAACAAATACATGATGACTACAGCCATCAACTACCTTCTGATATTTGGCTTACGGGGGATGTTGTCGGTTAACTGGCACGTAGTCTTCGTGTGGTTGTTATCACAGTCAACCGCGACTGGACGCCACACTATAATTTTAGGCTCCAAATGATAAGTCACTGCAGTCGTATGTATATCCTAAGCAAACTACTTAGATATATCTTCGTTTCTTTTACAAATCTCAATATATTTGATACTGGAATCTAATCTCAGTATGAATATTAACTGTGTGGTTCAAATAGATCCAGTTAACTAATCCGTTCAATTCAATTATATTCATTCATTACAGAAAACTATGATAACTTACTAGAAGTTATGGAACAGATAGCTTCAAAACAAACATAACGAGTGTTTGGATGAGTGATTAGTAAAACAATATTTGATTATGAATATTAAATGACTGACTGTAATTCAAAGGTGTAATTGATGTGTGCTACTGATATCGACAGATATAAGTAGTATGTATCATCAATCGAAATCGGAATGCCTGATGGTAGAAGGTTTAGAAGATCGCAGAGAAGACGATGAGAACAGAGAGTGATTGATATGGAAATGAAGGAACAATGAAGTCTGAGACAATTGATGGATAGTTTGTAAAAGAAGTAATCACTGTATGTTTCTTATATTTTACTAACAGATTCGGTAATTTTGTATTCAAATGTGTTTAATTGTCCCGGCCGTGTTCTCGCTTACTGAAATGGTACTAATAATGACTTAGTAACATATCATGGAGATCTAAGTGACTTTATTATCATTTAGATATCAATATTCTTAATTTATTTTTAATGGTTGTTTTGGATCTTTTCATTGATGTTTAGGACTACAGTCGATCAGTCTATTCTGACATATAGGTATCCTGTGTCTAAACTTCATCCTATTCCACGAACCAGTGTCTATCTGTACTCAGTACCTAAATGGATAATACGATGGTGTTTCAAGCAGACAGTATTGGGTTCTAGTACCAAAGTAAACATCAACATCTGAGATGTAGGTACATTCAGCTGATGAGTCGCGAATAGAACGGAACAAGCGTCCTGAATTCCGCTGCTAGTTACCTTCGATCTCAGTTTGTGGAATAATCTTATTGAAAAATAGATTTCTTTATAGACTATAACTACACTAGATGATGCTTATTAAAGAAATTGTATACATGAAAAATGTTTTCAATGACCAATCTTTTCATTAATCTCATGGGTGATTTTTCATAATCGATATTACATAAATCAATATAGAACCGAACTGGAATCCTTGAAATCATCTTGTGTACTAATAATACATGGTTCACCAGGGTGATTGTTACCTGTGTGGTTACACCACAGGATTGAGCTGTACTATTCAGATTGTAACCTTAAAGCCTATATAGTTTCTGGTTCTCCTGTAAAGCAGAATTGAGATGTACTGCTCGAGCTATAAAATTTAAGCCTGGGTGATGTCTGGCTCTCTTGTTAAACGGGATTGAGCTGTACTAAACTATCTTGGAATTTTATTCGTAAAGGTTTATATTATCTCATTATTAACATTTTTACACTTTAACTGATCAATATCTGCTGTTGTTATGTATACATCATAAGGGGGGTATTGCCATTAAGTCACATGTTTTTTTTGCTAAAGGTAGTTAGTGACTAACAGTGGAATCCAAAACTTAGTAGTTTTTTTTTAATTACTTGTTGGTGTTTAGGAGTGAAAGGTACTGGTTTCAAGTTTCAATAGGATCATCAACACCAGGATCAAGATGTATTCAGCCGACAGTATTACGACAAAACTTACCTCAACAATGAGTGAAGCCAACTTTATCAATGAAAGAATACATATGATTTGACTTTTAAAAAAATGTAAATGATAATATGAAATAACCAAAAATTCATTGAATCAACTCAACATTGGATGCCAGTTCAGTGGTCTAGAAGTTAAACATTCACATGCGAAACCGAAGATCCTGGGTTTGAATACCAGGTGAGGGATCATGGATGCGCACTTCTGAGGAGTTCCACAATAGAATGAAACGGTTGTCCAGTGCTTCCAGTTTTTCAATAGTGGTCTAACATGAATCAATTCATGATCTCAATCAAAAAATTATATTATAAACTGACAAATGTTGATTCCTGTTACTTGATTTATTGAACTATACCATAAGTTTGTGTTCACTCAATAATTAAAACCGTTTGGATGTTTACTCTTCAACAAAGTTCTACAGTCTACAATTTCTACCCGCTTATGTAACATGAAATGTGATTCAGAATGTAAATAACCTGTATATGATTCGTATGGTTCCCTGTCAATGGATTGAAAACGTCTATGCTAACCTTACTGAATTTAAATTCTAGAATTCAAGTCCCACAGACATCTGTTGATAAACTTTCAGTCCATGATTTATTTTCAAGAGTTTTAATGGGCAATTACTCTGAATGTAGAATATATTGAATGATCTACAGATACATTCTCAGTGGTGGTGGTGGTGGTGGTGGTGGTGGAGAAGTTTGTGCTGATGATGTCGTTTAAATGAACAATGAAAGCTCCACGATTAAACTATCCAGCCCAGAGAACAAAACTCCGTATCGAAAGTGGATGTTAGCTCTTACGTGATGTCAAATCAATCTTGTCAAATATAACGTCTACTGATGTAGTTTACTTAGTTCGTAGCTAGTTTTGATTGAGACAACTTGAATCAAATTTAGGATAACAGGTCTTGGATGTTGGTGTGAAATTCACTTACCCATTTGACCAAATAGAGTTTTAGCATTTTAGCTTATGTCAGTTCATGATGAAAAATCGTAAATTTAATTCCAAACCCTAACCATTAACTGTGAATCATAATTCTTATTCTTCAAACTACTTTATAACCTTCATTCAGCTTTATTCAATAGGTAGACACCCTCAAGGTCACTTTGGCATCACTCAAAGGTCGTCCATAAATTATCGTCTCACCGTATACAACTGTTATTAGTATGAGAAGTTTACATCTGCATAGACTGTATCACAAAGTGATCATAGTTGGTTAGCTATTGTAAGCTATCAGGCATTGTTCAGCTGTTTCATCCCACTAAAAGAACTCCGCAGCAGTACACACCCACCACTTCACAACGTATGGAACCCAGTACATTCCGCGTTATTGCAAGAGATTAAACTATAGACCAACACCGGTAATGGAATACTTTCATATAGTACTGCTCTAATTGTTTTAAATTAGACATGTACACTACTGAACTGTAGATCAGTAGTTTAGAGGTTATGGACTCAACAGGAGATCAAAGTTCTTGAGTTCAATACAATGGTATTCAATAAAAATGATTAATAAATCTGAAATAACACAAAACTAGTGACTTAACAACAAGGAATCATAAAATACTTGTTTTCTAGTTATCTTACCTCCAAATTGATGATCTAAAATTCAATATCGAATTTTTCTAAATACAACAAACATTAAAATGACTTTTTGATGATGCATTTCATTCTCAATAGATAAACACCGGTTTTTGTTTCCGTAAGTAGAACTGATCTTATCTGTACGGAAAGCTCTTGATGAACTCAAGGAGGCTCTAAAAAGCTCAGAAAGAGCTGAAGACATTTCATTTAGTCATCTTTTTCGTAGAACATTCCAAAATCTCGATGTGTAATCTCCCGATTGAACACATGCTAAAGACCACTGTATGCGAATTGGGTTAACGTAATGATGGTTTCGTTTTTATACTAAAAATTATAAATACCTGAGTGTTTTGTGCCATAATTGACACGGTTTGGAATAAGATTCCTCCTCGTTAGACTCCTGTCTTCTAACCTGTAATTTGGAGGGTCCAAGTGTTCGAGTGCTTAAGTTGTACACAGTACAGTAAGAATCTAAGTTCTAGATATCAAATCATCAAAATCTCTGGTCTCTGTCCTAATTACTACCTATCAAAGAGACTCATATCGAACAAGACTTTTCAAAGATCATCTCAAACTATTTAATATCAAAACCATTCAGCTACTTTTAACATTCATATCAGTGAATATCTCTTGTTGAAGAGGTAAATTATACTGTTTCAATAAACAGTCAACATTTAACAACAAATATCAAATGAATTGACATTAAGCAGTCACTGAGCAGTAACCAAATGTTAAATTATCAAAGAAACTGTAATTTATGGATGAACCAGTCAGATTTATGATAAGAGGTCTTGGATTTTGGCGTGAAATTCATTCATCTAGTTGATCAAGGAGCATCTTCACATGTTAAATGATGTTAGTTCGTGATGAAAACGTGAAAATCTAATTTTTAACTCTTATCATCAATTGAAATTTACAATTATAATTCACCACAATTGGTTTATAACTTTCCTTTAGTCTTAGTTACTAGGTGGATACTGTCAAGGTCAGTCTAGAGTCGTTCAAAGGTCATCCATAAATTATAGTGTTGTAGTGACCTACTTTTATCAAGAGAACGCGATTGGTTTAATAGAAACAATCATTATTATAACCAATTAGACCAGGGATTGTTTTACTGTACTTGTTTGTTTATCCGCACTAAAGACATTCTTCCTTCCGTTCATTGTGACCTTGCACGAATTCGGTTACACTCAGTAACCACACTTGTACTCCTTTGGCACAATCTCGGTATTATTTCGATAACACGAGATCGCCAACAAATACATGTTGACTACAGCCATCAACTACCTTCTGATATTTGGCTTACAGGGGATCTTACCGGTTAACTGGCATGTAGTCTTCCTGTAGTGGTGTTCATAGTCAACCGTGACTCGACGCCACACTGCAGTCTCACCAAATTATCTAATCAACTTTTATCGATTAATTTACTATTTATTCATTATTGTCATATAACAGGAGAATAAAACTATATTCCATGGTTTACTTCATTCTACTACTATTATACGGTTATAGGACCGTTAACCGAGACTCTGTTACCGCTTAACTGAATACTCGGTTGATGCAATATATAATACACAGACTATATCACAGTATACTAAATACACGATTCACCATGAAATATAGAGACAGTATGAACTGAACATGAATGAACCTTCTGAGTTTGATTACCGGTAGTGTCATGGATATGGACCGCTTAGGAATCCTATACTAAAATGAAACATCTACCTTCTCCTAGTTATGAATATTGATCTGGTTAAGATCAGTTTGTCACTTAACAATTTGTACAAAACTGATTAAAATCAAATTAATACTGATGTATATATATATATATATATATATATATATATATATATATATATATATATATATATATATATATATATATATATATATATGCAAATGATGATTTCAGATCAATTATTCATACTACTACTACGACTACAACTACGACTACGACTACTACTACTACTGCTTCTATTACTACTGCTACTACTTCTAGTACTATATCGTGAATAGCAGTAATTTCTTGTATGTTAAATGTTACATTTCATCTATACTTACCCAGAATTGTGTTCATTCAAAACTTGACTGCCTAAAATGTGAATAAAATAATGGGGATCAGTGTATCCTTAGGTAAAAACACTTAGTTTTGATATATATAATATACAAATGAATTGATTAGTAGGTGATCTATCAGTCAAACTAATAATGATTATCAGAAAGGTTTATTTGTGTGTGGATATTATAGTAATTTTAATGGTTGAAATCATGAGTCCATTGAATTGGGATGGTGAATGCGCACTACTGTGAAGTTCCACAATAGGACGAAATGGCCGTCCAATGCCCTCAGGTTTTCCATGGTTGTCTAGCTTCAATTGACTCATGAATTCAACTGTTGAAATTAATAATGATTAGTTGACTAAGTCAGAACAACCTCAATTGTGAATGTTATCAGAACGAAGATTGAAGAAATGGTAATGCCTACAACTAACTTATGAATTATCATTGTTATATATTCTTATTGTATAATTATTAGGAAACTAGATTACTTTGTCTGTATATTCTGTTTATCACAAGCTTTGGGTTAAACCATAATATACTACCCTTATTTGTTCCCCGTTCTATCACTTATAGTCTCCACCTATTCATAGCCACTTTTGACCTGTTACTATTCATTTTATGACGTGGCGTGGTCCTATTCATCTATATATAAACCATGTCTGTTTGAAATATAAATGTAGTAAAGACTGGTTGCTACTTCTGAACCCAATGTAAGTCATAAACAGGAGCATGTGAATAATGGACTAATATTATTTCAATTGTTAGTTCAAGCTCAGTTGTTCTAGTCTGGGGTGTACTTGGTCAATTCAGAGATACTAAACTATTCTGATTGGTGATCTGAAATACATCATTGATTAGCTAGTTATAAGGTAACAATGAACATTCTGAATTATTCATTTAGACAATTTTGTTTCCCTTCCTAGATAAGCGAAGATTTATGGGCAAAACTATAATTTATAGACGAACCATTCAGATTAAGGATAACACGTCTTGGATTTTGATGTGAAATTCACTTTAGCTTATTTCAGTTCATGATGAAAAACTGTAAATCTAAATCCTAACCCTAATCATCAACTGTAAACCATAAACTTTATTCTTCACAAATGTTTATACCTCTAGCCCTAGCAAGTAGCTGGATATCTCCAAGGACACTTTAACATCACCAAAAGGTCTTTCATAAATCATAATCTCATCGATTTATGTAGATCTGTATTAATCATATAGTCATAGAGTTATATCACAATATGTGGTTAGCGACAAGTATCATGGCATCAAGCAATTTCGAATAATGATCTCATTACTATGGGATTCATAAAAGTATTATCGTGTATTGGACTAACGTAAACATGGTTACCATGTTGTAATTCATGAGTTTAATCTTTTGATTTGATGGATGGAATAAAAATACTTTTTAGTCCGCATGATATACTAATATTACACAGTAATCAGACCGGTGACTGAGATAATACTTTCACCAGGCTGGATACACAATTAGTGAGAAAAACACAAACTAGACCATACTATACCAGGTAAGTGATTCACGACCAAATACAGACAATCTGCCTAGGGGAGTTGGAAAACCCTGATTACAAACTAATGCTGCACGTGGGTTCCAATATCCTGAAGGAACAAATAGCTAATGAACCTATTGTTGGTCACCGGTTTTCATAAGAATCCAACTCCTGACGTTGCTCCACCACCTTGTGGATTAGACTTTTAGGCCAAAGGCTCGGGGTATAGCCCACTAAGAAAACTATTTGCTTCAGTTTGCGCACCCGGTCAGTATCCACCCTAACATAAATCTAATGATTTATGTGGTGTATAACTATTTGGTACCCCTTAGACCAATGTTTATATGTTGAAATAAATAAATAATAAATTCAACTCAATTACAAGCAGTTTACACTTAGTGAGCCAATAGTAGTAGCCGGTGACCAATGAGTGGTTCATACGTCATTAGTTTCTTCAGGATACTGGAGGCCATGTGCACCATTGATTTGGAATCAGGGTTTTCCAACTCCTTTAAGTAGACTCTTCGTGTGCACCAAGCCGGTTAAAGCGCTGGACATTCGCTTTCCATAATCCCCAATTTCGTAAACAACAGTAATGCCGAGAGAAAGCAGTGAGTAGAACTTCGTTGACAGTGGCTATATTCACGTGGCCATATGAGAGCATTTCGATAGGGAGAGTTAGTTCACCCCACTCTCAATCGTACCAGAGTATTTGAGAAACTTTCTCATTCCTGATTAGATTACCCTCTTCTTATAGTTCAACTTCATAATAATCTGTTTCTTACTTAATAACATTCATTAATTGAATAATGAAAAAACAATACTACTTACAATTAACCCATTTGATCTCTTCAGTAAAATTCATTATAATAAAGATCACAAATAAGACGAATTGTAGAAAATTCATTATGTTAAATGTTTAACATTGTTAAGTGATCCCCTGTTTATATTGTATTCTATGTACATAGAAGAGAAAGAAAAAGAAGAAGAGTCACGAGAGTATTACAATCATCATCAAACTTGAATAGAATGATCATTTTTGTGTGGGTTTTTTGTTTTTAGCCAACAGAATGATACTGTGTAAACAGAATGAAACAACAATTAAAACTATTTTTCCAAAGTTACAAGAAGAAGAAAAAATTAACTTAGATGTCAGCATATAGGTTGTAGAGATGATTAAGTTATTGATTAAGATCATGAACTGATTGATATTAGACCACTATTGAAAACCTGGAAATATTGGACGGCCGTTTCTTTCTATTGTGGGACTCCTCAGAAGTGAACATCGACGATCCTGCCTCTCGGGATTTCAACCCAGGGCATTCAGTCTCGCAAGCGACCACTTAACCTCCAGACCATTGACCCAACCTCAACCAATTCACGAAATTGAGTGACCATCTTCTATTGTACTGAGGTAGATACCTGGCTCTGTCTGATATGAATTAGCTCCACTGGTCACAGCTTCTCACTAGAACACCCAGAATATCCTCACGAGGCTTGTCACTAGTCAACACATGGTAATTATCAGTAAAAGGTTGTGGAATATTGAATCATGAATTAAACTATTCCAGAACTATCCTAGAGATCTATCCAGACTTCCCAACGCGCTTCTCGAATATTTTTTTACGAGAACGCATTCACGAATGCATATGTTTAATTGAAAAATATCGTGAACGAACCAAACACCTTGATGATCTACTTAAGCTTTTAATTTCTACCGAATTGCAAACCACGATTTCTAGGCAATGATGGATAATGGCTAGCAGTGGAATCCAGGACGCGCGTTTCGTACTATTCGGGACTCGCCAGCTGGACGAATTCAAACTCACCCCATTGCACAAGCAAGTGGCTATCAAGACTCAGTAGCTGAGTGGATAACGCGATGGCGTTTGAAGCGAATGGTTCTGGGTTCAAGTCCCAGAGTGAACATCAACTCGGTGAGATGCAGGTACATCCAGCTGACGAGTTTCAAAGAGGACGAAACGCGCGTCCTGGATTCCACTGCTAGCCACTATACATCATTGCTTACAAATAACTTGTGAATTAAGGTAATATCGAGGCGTACGCACAGTATGCACATATGCCAATAACACACTGATCGATTGCAGTCTTAAACCTCCATGGGAAGATACAAGCCAAACAATACCAGGTGAATTCACGATTTCTAACCTGTTTTTTAGAAAGAGAACGCCATTATTTAAATCCTTCGAAACACCGGCAAATTAAAAATTCCAAAAATATCAAAGAAAGGGAGGAAGATAAGAAAACATCAGCAATCAAATATAATTCGAATGATCTAAGGAGAATTGTTCATAATCTGTCGGGCAGAAACTTAACCAGTCATGAAATCACTCTACTGAAGAAAGGATTACATTTCAATTTACATAGAAGACCACTTAGTACTATTGAAATTGCTCCAATTATAGAACCAACAACTGCACAACTACCAGAAAAAGAGTCGCATTTATTACGTCAAAAGACATCCCATATTTTGACGAAACAAAAACACATTACACCAAACATTTCAAAAGAAGAATTGAAGGCTCTGCATTCACTTCAAAAAGACAAAACGATTATCATCAGAAAAGCTGACAAAGGCAACAACACAACAGTAGTCATGAATGAATAAAACAGATTATATTAATGAAGTTCTTGAACATCTTTCTCTACAGTACCATATGAGAAGATCAATCCGAGAAATTCTCTAACGATTAGAAATAACGTCGAATCAGAAACAAGTCAACTTTTGAAAGAGCTAAAACCAGTGATTGATGTCTCGCTTTGGTTTGCTCTTCATTCGAAATCATCTAATGTTTCAGGGTTTTATGGTTTACCAAAAATTCATAAACCACATATCCGTCTAAGACCGATAGTGGACTTTACCAACACACCAACATATCCGTTATCGAAATATCTAAGCAACATGTTAAAACCACTACAACTTAACTTACATAATATGAATAAAGATACATATGAACTGATTATCGAGAAGAATGAGATCATGGTAAGCTTTGATGTCGTTTCTTCATATTCAAGTACGTCCCATTGATAAATGCTTAGAATTTATTAGTGGTTTACTAGAGAACGACAATACCCTTTCTGGCAGATGTCCGTTGAGTATCAGTCTAATCATGAGATCCTTAAAACTCTGAATAAATTCGACTCTATTTACTTTTAACGGTATGTTATTTAAACAAACTAACGGTGTAGCAATGGGACCCTCCGTGTCCCCAGTTGTAGCCAACCTTTTTATGGCACATATGGAATCAAATATCTCAGCCTACAACATTATACTACGAATTTGGCTTAGATATGTAGATGATACATTTGTTGTGATAAAAAAGACTCATCTAAGATCTTTTTCAAAACGGATAAATACACTTTTATCTCACATCAAATTCACGAAGGAAAATGAAAATGTACATGGTGAGCTACCATTCCTGGATTGCTTAGTGAAAAGAAATCTAAATGGAAGTCTAAACCTATCCATTTACCGAAAACCGACGCACTCAAATCGATATATTGACTCCCATTCAGCACACCCTACCAGAGCTAAGATCTCGCTAGCCTTATATCTTTTTAGAAGAGCTAAGAAGATCATCACATCAGAAGAAGACAAACAGAATGTAATTAGTATCTTACAATTTAATAATTTCCCTATGAAGATTATCATAAGTATAATAAAACAAGGCAGTTTAATGCGTTATAATAATAATAACTCGGACGAAATGTCATAAATTGGTACTGTAGTTCTGTAGTGAACAGAACACGGGTGGAGACAATTGAATGTCTTTAGCACAGAAATTACAGACTATCTCAATAAAATCTGAATATCATAAAGTCAATCGTCAATTTGCAACACATCAACGCATCATATCAAACTGGACTGTTTCCGTTGCAAACACTAATCCATTGTCTCCCATTCAATTGTACATGCGTTTTCTTACAAATTCCATCGTGCTCTCGCTCTTCCTTTCTTGATCTTTACCTCATCTTCTGCTGCCAGATATTACGTTTTAACTCGCGACATATACTACTTATAAGTAGCACACACCACAGTTCTACCATACCGTCATGGTACAACAGAAGAACTCCAAAGAATCTTAAAACAACACAGAATTAAAGTATATTACAAAACAACGAACACATTTCGAAATACTTTAGTTCGTTTAAAAGAAAAAATCCCTTTCATCTCCACACAGAACTGAGTCTACAAATTAGGTTGTATCGATTGTGGTGATGCCTTCTATCTTGGTGAGTCATCCCGTAAAATCTTGACTAGAGCCAAACAACATATTAGGTACACAAAGAAACCTCCTAACAATCCGGTAGAATTGGATCAACTTCAAATTAAATCGGCAATAGCAGTTCATGCCATTTTCAATAACCACCAAATTGATTTTAAAAAGGCTTTTCCAATTACAAAGAAAGGAGAGTAGCTGAAGCATCCCATATAATGCTTCATCCTACATCGCTCAATAGAAAAGAAGGCCTTACCATACATTCTACATGGACTATCTATCCTAGCCATTCAATCTGATCTTATCTACAATTCACACTACCATATTACAAATTAAACTCTATCCTCTCTCACCATAATTTTTCATTCTTAAACAGTAAACACATACAATACCACTTATGAATCGCCTTGACCGAAATGACATGACATGACACTAACTTGTTCAGACCTGTTTTTCATTGATCAAATATTATTCTTGCATTGTTCCGTTGTACTATTTAAACTTGGATTAATTTTAATTTGGTTATTTATTTACTCTGAAGAAGTAACTTACACTAAGTCACGAAACATCCACAAATCTAATTTTTCTACTCATTGGGATATTACAAATATATTGATTTGTTTGTTTATAACAATCTACCCAATGCTCAATTTTTTTTTCGAAAATCATCAAATCAAACCCTGGTAATGATACCTAGAAACAATATTTGTTCAATGAATTTCTTAATGTTATCTGAAATCAGGATAGAATAGTCGGTATTACGTAAAATAATACAGTGGTCTTGAGTGCTGTTAGAGGTAGATACAGACTACTTGGTCGGAGTCCGCGTGACTATCGTAACCAATGGTTGGAGACTCTTGGTGACATGGCTCAGAATCGATCACAAGGGTATAGGTGTATGCACTCTCTATCTTCCCTTAAACTAAGATATTAAAATCGCTTCATATCTTTCTTTCTACGAACTAATTGTTTCTTCCTGTACTATATCCTTATTGCAATCTTTCTTTTATATATTACCACCATCCAATGAACTACTTATGTGAATCCGGTGTCCATCTTGTTGTGTTAATAAGGTATGGCAACTTGGACCGATGCATATATGTGCCTGGTCCTACGTTATAGCTGACTGACTGACTGATTACGTAAACTGAACTGTTAAATCATTCATTATTAATAGTTTATAATGGTAAGATAATGGACTGATTACTATTGAAAAATAAGAAACATTGAATAGATGTTTTAGTGACACAAAATCTGACTCCAGTTAGGTTGGACAAATGATTGGTATCGAAATATACATCCTCAGACATTTCATCGACCTAAATCGCGCTAGTGTATAACGGAATTAAATAAGTCGAATACGAGAATGGATGTTTGAATATATATATTTTGTATGCTTATTGATCTGGACAGGCAATCAGAGGGATGAAGCGAATAGAAGCGATACGCGGTGAGCCAACTCCATCTAATCAAACATTAACCAATATTTATAGCCAGATAAAAATAAGTTACAGACATGTGATGAATACGACAAGAAGTGTACACACACTCACACACCCTCATATAAAAACAGTCAAGATTGATAAGAGATGAATTAACAAGGCCAAAATGTGACTCAAGAAGAATGGATAAATTGGCCTGTCTAAAAGCTAGAATAAGGTAACATGGGTATAACATAGCAACTAGCACTACACTGTAATTGTATTGATTAGGTCTTTACACAGGTGAACATCTGTACCGTTTACCACGAACTGAACACACTACGTTCAGACCTTTTCATGTGAAATTAGTCACCAGACAATTTAACTTATATCCAACTACGATATTTAGGAGTAGTTGAATTGTAGTATGAGCTAAGAATTTTGATGGAGTTTTGTTCTCTGAGCTGGATGATTTGGTCGTGGAGCTTTCATCGTTCTTCTGAACGACATCATCAGCACAAACTTCAGATAGAAGTGAAGTGTTCAAATTTGCCCATATGTGTTTCACAGCATGTTCTGTGCATCTCGATGTTGATTGGTTCTCAAATTGGACCTCAAATTTGTCATTGTCCTAGAAATAACGCAATTGCATCAAAAACTATCCTATAAACACAGATGAATGCATTGTATTTGAAATTAAAAATCAAGCATTCAACAAGTACAAAGGAATCATTAGTTCATTGAAACACCACACCAACATGTTAACATTTCTAATTATCATGAATTAACTGAGATTAGAAATGTAAAACATTGCATTCCAACTCAATAGTCTGATGATTAAGTACATGTCACGGGCTATTGATTAAGATCATAAATTGATTCATACCAAGACACCATTGAAAACCTGCAAGCACTAGACGATCGTTTAATCCAAGTATGTGACTCACCACCGACGCGCATCCACAACCACGCAATCAGGATTCGAACACAGTGTAAAACCCATTTTGAGTGTTCCGTGTGTGAAAATCCCTCCATGTATACACTTGCAGTTTGTTCCTTTGGTTTCCTTTAATCGTACATTGTTAGTCTTTTCGATTTCATTTGAGTTGTTACTATTTGTATCCTGTTGTAGTTTTTATTTTTCTTACGCCTTCACTAAGTTTACGTGTTTCTTCCTGAACGCCATTTATGTTGTTTTACTTGTTACTTAGTCTTGGCGGCAGCCTTATTGGTTTGTTCCTTCTTTTGACTGTGTTGCTTTGTATTGGCTGGAATTGTGCATTATTTGATAGTGAATTGAGGCACTCTTCCAGAATTGAAAACACTCTGTGTTATAAAGCAACTAAGTATTATCTTTTGAACGAGTCTGTGCGTGGTCTATCCAGACAAAATAGAACAGAATTTATTTGTTGTGATTGGTAATTTTCTCGCATCACAATCTAGCCACGTGGACATGTATGGCTCACTGAGAAGCTGATCCCAGCCTATTTGGGATTTACATAATTTTCGCAAGAGGTAGACTGGAGCAATTAGAACCAAGAGATCGAACAGAAAATTTTTTTCTGTTTTAAAACAACAGATAGAATCCCTCTGCTCGTCAAAGGCCTTTCCGGTGCATCAAAGTAAAACTTAAATACATCTCGTCTGAAATCTCATTCTACACCTAGAGTTCGATGAGCGGTATCGTAACTCGTCGACATTTCTATCAAAGATTCTTCTTTACATACATCAGGCAAGATAGTCCTTACTTTTTCCAAGTTGGTAATCCATTTCTTCAATTTAAAACCTCCTCTACGTAATAACTCAATTATCTGCTTAACAAACTCCTTTGCCGGATCACAAGTAGAAAAGGATATCATACAATCATCAACATAGAAATTGTTCTTGACAGCATCCACGACATAACGATCATAACCGTCAGAGAATGTTTGAGCTGTATTATTCATAGCAAAGTCCGCACAAAACGGCGATGACGTGACACCGTAAGGATGAGAGGTCACTTGAAATTCAGATGGTTCCCCTAACGTTTGTACCTTGCTAATATGATTAACAATTCTTTTCCTAAATTCCGGGTATTTGTAAACAGCGTAATCGTCGGAACACACACTGCATTTAGTTCTTACTGTCGAACTATCCCATTGCCCCGATTGCAAGTGACAATTCGTCTTTATGTTATGTCCCTTTCTTGAACGGTTCGCCAATCGTCCAAATCTACAGCTAGCTACTCTCGTACGAGATGCCACAAACTGAGTGAGCTCGTCAAACGTTGGTTCTCTATCGTCTTCAGTCAATTTATCCACCAAGTCCCCCCACTGAGCTTGCATAGATTGAGGTAAAAGCCTTACTATTCTCTCTAAAGTAACTAAAGAATTTAAATCGGCTGTATACTTCATCTGTTTCAAGACCATGGAACAGTTTTCCATTCTTATAGCTAGGTTTGACAGCTGCTCCGGATCAACATTTGCAGCTTTGAATAAGTCTTCTTAAGTTTCTCGAGCAATTACAGGTGCCTGTCCAAACAACCGTTTTAGAATTTCCTCGACCTTCTTGTAACCAGCAGAGGCATCCAACATAGCACACCCCTCAATGGCTGTTTTTGCTCTACCCCTACAATAATGTATCAAATAAAGCAGGCGTTGACTATCATCCGTAACCCTTGATTCTACATAGGTTTCAAACTCTTTTAAAAACTTCCAGTAACCTCTTGGTTGTCCGTCGAAATAACTTAGTTCAACGTTTGGTAACTCTAGACCTACGAAAGGAACTATGGGCATAACGTTCTTCCCTTGCTCCGCATCTAAACTAAGATTTTCTACGTCATCTGCCATTAAATCACAACTAGATTCACTATCATGACGGTTCTTATATTCATCATAAATTTAAATGTACACTGTTACCTAAACAAATATGACCACCCAGCTATCCTACCAATAATTGTTCCATTAATCAAATCTAAATTACAATAAATAAGGAAGTTGATAAAGGATACGAGAAAATTACCAATCACAACAAATAAATTCTGTTCTATCCTGTCTGGATAGACCACGCACAGATTCGTTCAAAAGATAATACTTAGTCGCTTTATAACACAGAGTGTTTTCAATTCTGGAAGAGTGCCTCAATTCACTATCAAATAATGCACAATTCCAGCCAATACAAACAACACAATCAAAAAGGAGGGATAAACCGATAGGGCTGCCGCCAAGACTAAGTAACAAGTAAAACAATATAAATGCTGTTCAGGAAGAAACACGGAAGCTTAGTGAAGGCGTGAGAAAAATAAAAAATACAACAAAATACAAATAGTAACAACTCAAATGAAATCGAAAAGACTAACAATGTACAACTGAAGGAATCCATAGGAAAAAACTGCAAGTGTATACATGGAGGGATTTTCACACACGGAACACTCAAAATGGGTCTTACGCTAACTGAACCGTTTCATGCCCAGTGTTACACTGGTTGGAATTCTTTTTTTTTCACGGTTATACTTCTGTTCTTTCTGTTAGTCTACTGTTGTAGGTGCAATTGGAAATCAAGTCATGGACAGCTTACTGGCATAAACTTTATGTGACTTCATTATTTGAACCAGATATAATACTACATATAATATAATATTTCTAAACTCAAAATACTTGGACTACCTATAAGTTAAGTTATTAACGATCGGTTATTATTACGCATCAAACGGCGACTTATTAAAATATCTCTACTTGGAATCACTCCTAATTATTATAACCCTACTCTGTTTTGCCCTAAATTTAAATGGAATTCCATTTTGTGCGCGTATGTAATTAAACTAAGCATTTTAAATTACCACATGTATTTGTCGATCAGTTTTACCTGCTTTCTTTTGATTTATCTCTCAGCAGATCAATACCCGGAAGATTTTTACCAA
This sequence comes from Schistosoma haematobium, assembly GCF_000699445.3. Lineage (NCBI taxonomy): Eukaryota > Metazoa > Platyhelminthes > Trematoda > Strigeidida > Schistosomatidae > Schistosoma > Schistosoma haematobium. Next base: position 19,597,077 of record NC_067200.1, read on the forward strand.
TCTTGGTAATTTCCAGCGCTCACTCAATTTGATATCCAGCGAACGTCACTCTGATTCTGTGAGAGAGTAATGTAGTGGTAATGGGCCATAACCACACAATCCTCAAAGCTGAAAATGAGATAACTGGGAAACTAGACTTTCACGATGTAACACTGAGAAAAGGTCAATCTTAGTGGAAGTCGTAACATTCATTCGAAATTGGCTCGAACTCACAGGCGTGGTCCTACTTACGAAACGTTGCTTTATTCATATTAATTATAGTGTCCTATCTCCAGCCTGAATGTGTTTTCCACTATATATTGGTAATTGTTAGGACACGATGAATCAGTGTGAACAATGATGTGACTTCCACGTAAGGCCTTATAGATTAGGCAGTCATATCAATGATAAATCTACAATTTTAGGATTAGGTTTATTATTAGAGCAGTACCAATGATGAGGTAGAACATGAATCTATGAATTTTATATGACACTGTGATGTTACGGCTTTGAAGCGATTTGCAGATATCATTTAACCATTGGTCACTGAGAAATCCACATTTCTCTCTAACTTGTGGCGGATCTAAGTTCACTCATAATGGATGAGTCTGTCTTTTGCTACGTTTTGGTTCCTATACAGTCGGCACAGTCCTACTAAAGTGACGCGAACTACAATCATGTGCGGTATTTGTCCCCACTTATTCATCACAGTCTCATCTAGTAAGCTACTCTCTGACACTGGGACATTAAATAAAATCATGTAATGCTATTTAACATCTCTGCCATATATTTTGGCGTCTTCTGAGCTATGGTGTATACGTTTACCTTCCTAAACCCCATTCTCCCCTCTTTACTCCTAACAGAAGGTAACAGTTTGTAGTTTCCTTGGTGTTTGAGTTTAAGTTGTGACTCTCATGTTCACGTGTTTGGTTGAGCCTGTGTTGAACGACTTGTGTATACTGATGGTAATCGATGTGGTTGTTTTTGATGAAGCATTATGCTTCTGTTTGGCCGGTTTCTCTACACTATTGGCATACGTACCACAACCACTGACAGGGATTACTTGACATGAACTCATAATACTACTTAGATGCCACGGTATCACAGCAACAGCAGACATAGATACCTCAAAAATTAAATTTGGATATCAAGTCGCTGGTTGTAACGAGCGACGAGCATACGACATGATCACCGCTAACATATATTTTTTTCTCCAGTAAGTTGTGTTACGGGTATTCTAAGACGACCTTGTCTACTGTTTGGTTTTAACATGCTAGTCCTATGAAGAGTAGGAATATGAGTTGGACTAAATTATTAGTTTGAGGCTCAGCTTTAGTGTTTAGGTATAGTTATACACATTGTTCAAATAACTATTAGGCTAATTATTAGGTGTCGACTTTGATTTTGTCGTTAACATGTGATTCCATACAGGAACAATTTAATGGGGAAGTATACTGGAACAAAGTTTCCAAAAGGAAAAATTTTGTAAAAACAAGTTAATCTGCAGATATAGACTACCAAAGATTAAAGCCCGAACGACACCTATAGTCACAAACCTGCTTGTAACCGTGTTAAAGAGCAGCTCCGCATGGACTCAGTAACTTTTCCACAAGCTGCAAAAGGAGTGACTTGAAAGAGAAAAGTAGGGTACAGAGCTTTGAGTGGATTGAAAAAAGAATTTTCATTAAGACAGTTCTAGTGAATAAACGGGTCCGTGCTTTTTCTGAATTGCGAAGAAAAATCGTAAAACGTAATGTCTGGGGTCAGCTTTCCGTCCACTTGTGTGTTTGATTAATCGCAAGAATCAATACGCAAGATCTAGAAAAAAAGCACAGAGGAACACTGAAATTTTCCTTTCAGAATTCCAAGACTTTATGCATTATTTGTGGGGCAGCACATTTAAATACCTTGTAGGGCATGAAAATTAGAGTATTTTTTTCGTCGACTAAATCCAACCCATGGTCAAGGTCATGCAGATAGGAGTCTCACTGGGAATGGGAACATAGATGTTAGGCCAACAAAGAATCTCAGAGCAGTATTCGGAAGCATGTATACGTTTGGCATGTGCTTGCCTTGAGATAAGCTTCATGATGGGAATTTCGTCATTCTTACTGACAACTGAAGAAGATTTTGATGAAATCTCCAAAAGGTAGGTGAATACTGAACTGAAGTGCAAAAATCGACATACAACTTCGAAGCTTCTCTACTCTAATGAACAAGGGAAAGAGACCAAGTTCTTGAATATTATGATCAGGTCTGTAACTATCATGAGAACCTTAATAGGATATAAGATAAATTCTCTCAGTATAGAAATGCCAAAACCTATGGAAAGGCAATAATAACGGAATTCCCGGGCTTAACATCCTCATTCACATGTATAATGTTTGCGGTTAGTTGATGTTGCCTGATATCAAGGAAATTATCTCTAACCGTCCTAGAGATTTTTACTAAGTAATGCTGATAAACCTATGGTTCGTATTCATCCTTGCCACATCCAACGAACACTTTTCTAGTACCTAGTTGAGTCTGTTCCGATATGTGTTGTTCATCCTCATACTAATGAGCTCATTCCAGGCAGTACTCAATCAGACTTGAAGATGGAATCTGAGCTGTCTTCGATGGACCTGTACAGAAAACGTACAGGGAGACATGTAAGCCCAACTTCCGATTAAGTTCTGGCGAATGTGGTATTTTTATGATTCGATGATTTCTGTTCACATTATTCCGCGGCTGATCTGGATTATAAAATACAATATCCTTGAATATGGTTATTGGAGTACGAACTGGACAGTCCGGGGAATTGTTATTTAGCAGATCGTTTTGACTACTTCTACTTGTCATATATTAATCAACAGTAAACATTTTGATCAATAACTAAATAACTGAAAGTCGCTGGCTATTCTCTGGATTGAGGCTATGGTTCTGAAAACACTTGTTTACCCCATATAATATGTGTGAAGAGTTTAAACATTATTTCGACGGTTTGACAATTTCATTAACTTAACCTTACTAAAGAATAGTTAGTGAGACTTGATTTTCAGTTGCTGCGTTCTATTTTAATAGCCAAGTTCATGCGTTGATGTAATTCATGGATCGATTGAATTTAGATATCAACATCGTTGGATGTCAGCTCAATGGTCTAGAGGTTAAGCGTTGGGCGCGCAAAACCTCAGAATCTAGATTCGGGCCCGGCATGTAGGATCGTAAAGGCGTACTTCTGAGTCGTTCTATAATGGGACGAAACAGTTATCCAGTGGTTCGGGGTTTTATTTGGTGATCTGGCTTCAATTGACTCATAAATTCAACTACTAAGCTCACTACAATCTATGCAAACGCCATGCTAAACGTTCTATTTTGTCGTAAGAATTGAAGAAAAATAGAATTCCTAGACCATACTGTTGAGTTAGAAAAGTTCTAACTATATTGATTCTGAACTTTGAACATTTCGGCTTTTCCTATGACAAACTAGGAACAGTTATAAGCTTGTGGTATTTTAGAAACTCAGTATATGCAGATTAATTCTTAGTGTTCCTTTATTTCATTGCGTCTCAAGAAGTTGCATCACATTAGGACAAAGCCGTTCATGAATAAGGACTGATGAGTTTTGAGTTAACAGTAATTAGGGTTGATAAAAAAGATACGTTTTAACGGAAGCATGGATTACTGAATGTGGAGCCGTAGAATTAAGGTCTATGGAGGCATAGGTGCACTTCTTTATGTTATTAGAACAACAGACTAAATCCAAAATCGCGGATTTTCCATGATTTGTTAGCCCATTCTATGGGAACTTGCATAGAATCCATGCCTTTTTTAATACAGACTCGTCCTATCATGACAGTCAGTAGTATGCTTTCCACTGATATTCAAAAAACACATTTTGGCTGGGAACACAACAATATACTAAAAATATGAAAGAACAAGCTGCATAGTGTGGCTACGCATGTGGTATGGAAACTATGCTACTACAAGACTATAAAACTGGCTATCCAGGAAAAGAGGGGTCTCTCATATAGCTCCTGTTGGAACATGATCATAATATTTTACCACGTGACTTCAGCTAGTGAGGTTTATTCATATTAACAAGGTCATCATGTTGAAAGTTAGTGAATCTGTTTATATTGGATAGTTATTTGTCATCAAAGTATAAATGTGTATATCAGTACGCCGATGGTCTACGTCGACGATTGAAGGCTTACTGGAATTGGACGGGAATGGTATAACCAACCAGTCCACGTCGAAATGACATCTCACGGTTAATGCCTGATGTAGGTTACTCTTTCCTCGTATCCAGGTACTATGGCTACGTTGATGGCCGAACAACTTAGACATGAAAGAAAAGTAATCGGCGTTCAACGTCCTGAGTGACGGTATGCTTGAGGTTGGTTGAGTGCGTTATGCCAGCATGGATCGCGTGTGTTTGTATAATGACGTGATCAGATGATATCTGTAGACCACCAAAGTCGTTACTGAGAGCACAAACTGTGATTTTTTCTTTTTTAGTACTGGTTGCTGCGACGTATCATTTTTCGAAAAACATCGTTCAGATAATTTTGCTGGAGAGTCCGTTATACCCGGAAATGTAAATGATCTGATCTGAAATAACCACACGTGTACCTATACAATAATCATCTGCGTATATCGTCGTCCTACTCGAAGTCAGCGGTAAGAGGATTGGTAGTCAGTCGTTTTGGAACTGTTGCCGTCTTTCATTGATGCGAATCGTACGTTCTGCACTGCAGTTAACAAATATGCTCTGCAATAATAAATGGTTCGTTTTTTTATCAACAAGGTCCCATTTGTCGTGCTTCTTTTTTGATAAATATTTCGGTCAACTTCAGCGATGTGTCTAGACATATTATACTGAACAGATGGTATGTGAATTAAGGGGAATTCGGAGCGGGGTTGAATGAATTCCAACATGGGTGAGGTTATAGAAACTTGCACGTACAAACTCATCCATGTTGTACTTTATGCCAAAGTTTATCATTCTGTGAATGATCAGAAGATATCAAAATTAACTCGCAGGACAAATAGTACTTATTGGTTGCTAGATGCTGAAGAACAGAAATTCGGTTTAAATCCAAGACATACATCAGCGTGAGCCTGTTTAACAATGAAATTATAATTATTTATTTATTTATTTGAACACATAAATATTGGTACAAGAGGGCACCAAATATATATGCACCACACAAGACAATGAGAATTTAAAGACAAGGGAAAAAAGTAAGGAGAGTGAAAGAAAAAGAGAACAATAACGAACAGATTGGTGTAAGGTAGTGTAATAATAATAGTAATAATGGGGGAACGGAAAGGTAAAACCAGAAGAAATCTTTCAGTTAAGGAAGATACAACCACTTTTTATGAAGAAAGTAAAAGAAGGTTACAGCAGGATCGCCACTGGCTTCTATTCTGAGCCATATCTGATAACGTCTCTAGCCACTGTGTTGAACCATCTCTAGGACCCCAAACAGGGGGTCGAGAAGGACGAACACAAGCCAGCCCTTTCCAGCTTTCTTTCATACCACGACACCATGTCATACACTGACCACCTCTCCGCTTCTTCCAACCAGTCCCAGAGTCGGCGAATAATGCACGACGTGGAATTCTCTGAGACGATATTTGGAGGACATGTCAAAGCCACCGAAGTCGGTGTTTCAAGATGGTGACACCAATTGAATAACCGTCTCTGTGCCCGAACGCACGATGCCGAACCTCTACATCACTAACATGGTGTTGCCACTGGATGTCAGAAATCCTTCGGAGACAGCGATGATCAAACACAGAGAATCTTCTAACATCTTCAACTCAGAGAGGCCAGGTTTCACAAGCATAGAACAAAACTGCTCTCGCCGACGCGTTGTAAATCCGATCTTTTACAGCCAGACTAACATCATGAAGGCGCCAAAGATGGCCCGGATTGGCATAAGCCGCTCTGGTTTTCGCTATACGTGCATTGATCTCATCACTCACACCACAACCAGCACTTATGCAGCTACCCAGATACACGAACTTCTCGACTACTTCTATCTGCTCACCATCCAGGGTGAGTACAGGATCAGAATCCTGCCAGTCTTGTAGAAGTACTTTGCACTTCGAAGGTGCAAAGCACACACCGTACCTATCGACATTGATTGCCAACTGATTAAGTGCGGATTGCATGCCTTGGGCATTATTGCACAGTAAAACAATATCATCCGCATACTCAAGGTCGAGAAGTATTTCTCCAGACAACAGATCCATACCACCATTACCTACGTCCATCAGAGCTGTTTCCAGGATGTCATCGATGGCAAAGTTGAAGAGGAATGGTGAGATTGGGCAACCCTGCCTAACCCCACTGCTCGAATGGAACAATGGAGAGAGGTGGTTGTATGCCCTCACTGTGCCTGAGATGTTTGTATAAAGGGTTTACAAAATGTTATTAAACTTCTCGGGCACACCTTTCTTCAATAGACAATCCTAGAGAACAGTCCTATCCAACGAATCGAAGGCAGCCCTGATGTCAAGAAACACTACGATTGTTGGCCTTTGATAAGTATGGCGGTGTTCCAACATTTGGCGGAGGGTGAAGATATGATCAATACATCCTCGACCAGAACGAAACCCAGCCTGCTCCTCGCGAGTCAATCTTTCTCGGGTTTTGAACAACCTACGAAGTATGACGTAAGCCAACAGCTCGGACGCAATCGGAAGTAGACTTATCCCCCGATAGTTGTTACAGGAACGACATGAACCCTTTTTAAGGATAGGGACAACTATCGACTCATTCCATGACGTTGGCACACTCTCTAGTTCCCAAACCTTTGTAAACAACGTCGTCAATTCCTTAGTCAAAAAGTCACCACCATCTTTAAAAAGAGCCGGAGGTAAGTTATCTGGGTCAGGTGATTTGTAACGCTTCGAGAGTTGGAGTTCCTTGTTGACTTCCGCCTCATTTGGTGGATCAGTCGTCACCGACCATGGAGAGCAGGACAGTCTGACAGATGTTGCCGGAGCAGCAGGCCAGTTGAACTGCCCTTCGGAGAATTCTGCCCATCGTCGTAGACGTCGATGGATGTTGGTGATTGGCATCCCATCATCCTCGCAGATTGTTTCACTCACACCAGACTTCTTGATGCCAGTGGCTCGGATGAGTTGGAAGAGCTTCCGGTAATTACCAAATGCAGCTGCTGCTTCCAGTTCATTAGCATTCTCCGACCACCAGGCTTCTCGGTCCTTACGCAAGCTTTGCCCGATTTCCTTACGCAACATTCTTCGTTTGTGGCCAAACTCACGTTCACCCGGCGTAGATCGACGGGCTTTGATGAGTTGTAAGGAACCAGAAGAAACTCAGTGCTTATAAGTGGAATGTTTCGCGAACCCACAACTGACTGTACCCGCCATTTTCATGGCATCATGCAGTTGCAACGAATGCTCATCTATACTTTTCGGTGAAACGGTAGCTATCCTAGAAGCTAGCTCAATTCGATACTTACTCGCAACAGAAGTTGCAACCAGCTTGCTAACACCAATCCGTTGGTGGCGGTCACTTCGTTGTCCACCGAAAAGTAAGGTAAGATTGGCGCAGACCAAGGCATGATCACAGTCCAGATAGGTACTCCAAAAGGAGCGGCAGTCTTGTACACAACCACGCCAGCGGTAGCTGATCGCGATGTGATCAATCTGAGTCCAGGCTTGAGATGCAGAGAGAGGACGCCAGGTGGCACATCGGCGATGACTGTGCCAAAAGGTAATGCTAGCGAGAAACAGGTTGTGGTCTGTGCACAGTTGCAGTAGACGGTCCCTGCTGTCTGTCCTGCGACTAACAAGTCCCCATCGGCCACATAAACGACTCCCTTCTGTGCCTAGACGCCCGACCTGAGCATTCAAGTCTCCGGCTAGTACTACAATATCTGTCGAACGCACTTTCTGGAGAAGAACAGATAACTGGTGGCAAAACTCATCATTGATTGCATCCGGGCTGCAATCTGTCGGGGCATAGGCGGAGATGACGAAAAGACATCGTTCCTCACGCCGATTTCCTCTCACTTTGATGGAACTTTCTAATCTAACAGCACATAACCGACTGTTAATGAGGATCTAATCGATTAGTGCTGCCTCAGCTCTAGCGCTCAGTGCGACACCAATGCCAGCAAGACTAGACGAAGATGCCACAGGATCTCCGAATAAGCGCACGTAAAACAAGCTTTTCGAAGCGATAGATGGAAAGTGAATTTGTAGTACTTCACCAGAGTCTTGAATACGGGTCTCGGATAGACAACAAACATCAATATTAAGACTTTCCAAACACATAACCAGCCCTATCTGTTGTCCGACCTGCATAAATGTGCGAACGTTGAAGGCAGTCAGTTTGAATGGTGCACGTGGTTTCAGAAAAACTGCTTCAGTTCTCGTATTCGGTGGTAACATACAATTTTCAACTGGACAGTGACTCGAGAACGTTTAGATACAGTCGAATTTCCACCAAAGACGAGCCGCTGTATAAGTATAAAAGAGGGTGATTAATGTGGTAAATAATAATGGTAATAATAATCATTTGATTGTTATTCGAAGCGAGAGAAGTAGTTTCTATAGATATAGAGAGTTCATCATTTGCGTGTGGGCTGCGATACTGCCTGGGTGCCCAGACCGAAGCAGTTGGTTATCTTAGGGTGAGATGGTCTTCTAATCTTTCGACCACTGGGCTGTCCTAAAATGATTTATGTTGTCTAATTGTAATTAGTTTGTAGTATTGTATGATCGTCTTTCATTGTTTTCGACGGAATTCAACCCTGTTGAGTGTGAGGTAGTTATTCATCTATCCCATGCATAAGTAGTTGTATAATCGGATCAGCGGTTTACATGTTAAGCACTCATTACGAGACAGAAGTTCTTGGTTCGACCCCTGGATACTCACTGTTGAGGGATTTCATACTAGAAAGAAACAACTGTCCAGTGCTTTTTGATCATCTAATGGTTACATACATTATTACTGTTTGTAATGTATAAAGCTTAACAGTTAGCTAATTTTTAAGTTCAAGATAAAACCACATTGTTTTACCAATATAATGAAACAAACCAGCTGTCACTGAAGAAGTCTTAAAGACCATTCGACTAATTAACTTACTACATTATACTCCAGTTTACTGTATAATCATTGTCATGGTAATTTAATGGCTACAATGGTTTATTTGAAAATCGAAAATAAATAACACATAGAAACATTCATCAATCTCAAGTGTTTCAAGATGATTACATAACGAAATAAAAGTTGAAGAAAAACAGAAAGATGAAATTAAACATATAAAATATTTCAATAGTTGAGATCATGAGTCAATTGAAGCTAGATCACCATGGAAAACTTGAAAGCACTGGATGGCCGTTTCATTCTATTGTGAGACTCCTCAGCAGTGCGCATCCACGATCCAGATCGCGAGATTCAAACTCAAGACCTAACGCTTAACATCTGAACCACCGAGACAGCCTGACTTCAACTATTCCACGAATCTCGTGAGGCAGGATCGTGGGTGTGCACTTGTAGGACAGTTATTCAACTCAGACAATGGATGAAGGTTTGAGCAAGATCATGGATCGATTGAAGTTAGACATTAACACGGTTGGATGCCGGTTCAGTGGTCCAGATGTTAAGCGTTCACAGGAGACACCGAGGCTCCTGGGTTCGAGTACTACGTGTCTGCTCATGAACGCACTCCGCTGAGGTGTCCCATAACAGGACGAGAAGGCCTTCTAGTGCTTCCAGGTTTTCAATGGTGGTCTGGGTTAAATCGGCTCGTGAATTCAACTGTGAAAATACTACATTCTCTATAAATCTCCATACTGATTATAATTATATTATTGGAGTTTTATATTCTCCTAATTGCAAGCTTCCACTGTACCTATTAGCTAATACGACGTGTTGCCAATCAATTATGTGCCATTTTCATCTGTACTATTTAAGCTTGCGTTAATTTTATTTCGGTTATTTATTTACTTTGAAGAAGTGGCTTACATTAAGTCACGAAACTTCAGAAGTAAGTCCAACCTTGGCATTGATACTTATGTACAACTTACTTTACTCTCTGCAGTTCATGGCATATATATATACCAATTGCTTACTGTTCCCGTTTTTTGCTTCTCGACCTTCTGCTGTCAGACATTCTAATCCTGACTATCTTTATATCATACTCACGTCGATATAAGTAACACACACCACAATACAACCTTTCCATTAACCGTTGTCTTAATCTCTAGTTTATCCTATTGACATTTTATTTGGAACCGATTTATCTTATTTCGTTGGATATATACCATTAAGTTGATAAATACCGGAAATTCAATTTTCTATTCAATTATTAAATTACTACAATCTCCACAAAACCCCTCTGATCATAGCCATCATATACTCACTAGTGACTGTCTCCAAGAGTTATTTCTTGCAGTCCTAGTGAGAAACAGTGACCAGTGGAGCTCAACCAAGTCTGATGCGAGATAGCAATTCACTGAAAACAATGGTAGATGGTGAGCGGAACATTGAGGATTGGTTGAAATTAAACAATAACACTGTTGGTTGCCAACCGACTCAGTAATCTAGAGGTTAAGCGTTCACATGCGAGACCGATAAGTCCTGGGTTCGAATCTCACGAGGACGGATCGTGAATGTGTATACTGATAAGGAGTCCTATACTAGAATGGAACAGCCATCCAGTGCTTCTAGGTTTTTCATGATGGTCTAACTTCAATTAACTCATGATCTCAACTATTAAAATGACTACAATCTCTACGAAACCCCCCTGATCATTGGTGTATGTGTGTTAATTGTTTAGATTAAAAACATTCAAGTAGTATAATAACTGATACAGTTTTTGTTGTTGTTATTGCTTTGTAGGATTGGTGCCGTGTCAATTTGTCCATATTAACATTTATATTAGTCAATTGCATTTTAGCTTGTTTCTTTTACATCATTATTTACAGTTGATAAAATAATAATCCAACATACTTCCGGTGTATAAAATTTTTAGAATGTGAATCTATTTCCATGATATATATAACTTGAAATGACCAAAAAAAATGGATCCAATCATATTGTGATCAACAAATTGTAGAAACTTTCAGATCAATCATTTTGCTCAATTCAATTGTAGTTCGAATTGTGATTATGAATTGTCAACAATACTTATTACCTTAATAATTGATACTATATAATGAAGATTGTACAAAACAAGTAATTAAATTATATATATACTTATTGAGATTGAATAGGTTGTTTTTGTTTGTTTGTTTAAAACGACGGGTTTACCAGTATGTTAAACCTATTGAATACTGAACAATAGTCACAATTGATTGATCACTGGGTAGTGACCAACGTCACTATGTGTCAAGTCCTTACCAGTCTAAGTGACTCGACACTACGTGTGCTATTGTGAGATTAGATGATAGTTGGAGGTAGTCGACAGGAAACCCTGCGCTGATGGCGACATTACATCATGGTCGATAGCATTCAATCTGCATTAATAAAGACTTGATACATATGACATTGGTCACCACCCAGTGATCAATCAATTGTGATTACATCTCAGTCCTACAGAAGGTTGGTTGCGGCCCGGATAGCTCAGCGGTAACGTCTCTGACTGTGAAGCTGGGTGACACGGGATCGAATCCGTCAGGGAGCACTAGTTCCCTCAAAGATTACAGGTACACCTTGCTGACGAGTGCCAAGTAGCAAGAAACCCGGGTTCAGAGTTTCCTGTCGACTACCCCCAACCACTATCTAACTGAACAATAGTTTATAACTTAATTCAAATACAAATATGGATAGTGGTATCAGCAACAGTCTACTGTGGGAGAGAACAAACCAGATTCCAGCGGAGGAAGAAGTCAGAAAGAAGCTCTGAAAGTGGATAAGACACACATTGGGGAAAGCACCCTCACTTGGAATCCTCAAGGCTAAAGGAGAAGAGGAAGATCAAAGAACACATTATACCAACAAATGGAGACAGATATGAGAATAAATAACAATTAAATAGAAGTGGAAAAGTAGGCTGAGGACAGAGTGAGTTGGAGAATGCTGGTCGGTGGCCTATGCTCCATTGAGATTAACAGGCGAAAGTAAGTAATGGGTAGTGGCTAGCAATAGAATCAAGGATGCATGTTTCGTCCTATTTGGAACTCGTCCGCTGGATGTATTTGCATCTCAGAGTTAGTGTTCATTCCAGGACTTGAACCCAGTACTTTATGCTTTAAACTCCATTGCGTTATCGACTTAGCTACTGAGTCCTACTAGCCATTTGTTTGTGAAATGGGGTGAAGTTTATATTCACCTAGTACTGTTTGTTTGAATCTTCACACTGACGTTTAGGATTGAAATGGATCAGTCTTTTATTGATATATGTGCATACTGTGCGTATTGCCTTAATTCAAAAGCATTCTAAGTAAAGATGGATGGTGGATATGCAGAATACATACATTACAGACTATAAATGTGTCATCTGGTTTCATTTTATTCCTTTTCAAGAAATAGCATGACAGTAGTATTGTAGTGAATGAGAACAGAAATGGGGACAATCGAATGTATTTGAATACAAAATTAAGGAATCTCTTAATAAAATCTGAGAACCATACCGTAAATACTTCATTTGCAAAATGTCAGTCCATTGTCTCGGACTTGATTGTTTATTCGTTTCCACACCAATCATTGTCTGTTCTCGTTCTACTTTTTTTTCGATCTTCTTAAATTTCTACCGCTTTTGATTGATGATTTATACTACTTATATCTAACGACATCAGTAGTACACACCGCAGTATGAATTGCCATTATTTGACAGTATTGTACTTTACACTGTCAATTCGTAAAGTACTTAACACTCTATCGCATAAATTGATGAAAGCCAACTTCGTATTTTATATTATCAGTATTTGTCAATGTATGGAATAGGAAAGAATATAAGTAATCAATTGAAGTACTGGTTTAGTCTAATCATTTCAACTTTACTTCAAAGATTAAACTAGTTCTGTTGTAAATGTTTAAATTGCAGTACTGTCTTATATGAATATTCAGGAATATACTTTGATAAAAGTTGGCTTTCTATTCTGAGGAGAGTACTGACTGTCTCAACGAACAATTTATGAAAAGTAGAATTGAGAGTAATGACGTAATAAACAAACTAGTGATTCCCTATTTTGAATCGTTTGCTATGATGACACATGAGAAAGAAACCAAAAGAGGAAGTTGAAAGTCGATGTAATAGGAATTGAAGATGGAGGTTGATTATGAATACAATGGTCTTGAGCGCTATTAGAAGTATGAGGACGGTTATCACTTCCCGGTTGCTTACACTGTGGAAGGATTTCCAAGTCTATCTAATACGAATTGTAGCAGTCACGAATAGATCAATAGTCAAAGCGAAAATAAGACAATATACACCCTTGAAGGTATTATATCGTAATTCAAAATCAGTGTGTTATATTTTACAAAGTGACCATCACTATATGTAAACATCATATCATTGTTAGAAATCCATTGGTCATCAACTGGAGAGTATTTAAGCTACCATTGCTTATGAAAAAAGAATGTATTTGTAGAAATCTCAGCGAATGAATTCGAAGTAAATCCAACGTTTTGCCCGTTAATCTGGTCCAAGCTTCTTCAAGGAAATATAATCAAACTGATCGAATATAAATAGGTACATGGTTCTTTAGTTCACTTTATACTGAGTAGGTCATCCAATTTCTGTTTACATCATTTACGTATAAACACAATCTGTAATCTTAACACTTTTCATAAATGTCTCTTATACACAAATGTAAATACCTACTTTAAACATTGTTAACGTTGATTGCATCGTCGTCCACCATTGTATTCAATGAGTTACCATCTCAAAACAAACGCGGTTGAACTCCACTGGTCACTGCTTCTCGCTAGAACTCCAGGAAATACCTCTTGAAGCCAATCACTAGTGAGCATATGCTGATTAGTATAAGTTTTTGTGGATATTATAGCAATTTAATAGTTGAGTTCATGAGTCAATTGGAGCTAGATAACCATAGAAAACCTGGACGGTCGTTTAACCCTATCGTGAGACTCCTCAGCAGTGCGTATCCACGACCCTAACTCGCGAGATTCGAACATAGGACCTATCAGTAGCGCGCGAACGCTTAACTTCTAGACCACTGTGTCTTTAATGGAAAAATTCACTTTAGAGTACATAACGGTTTATATGCATTTTGACATTATCTAGGAATCCAATAAAATCATGAGACCCAGTTTTCAGATTTAAATAAATGTACATAGGTAAATCAATCACCAAGGGATAAATCACATTGTGATGAGAGTTGTGAGTGCGTACTTCTTAGGAATCCTATTCTAAGATGAACTAAATATCCAGTGTTTATTAGCTTCTCATAGTTCTCTAACTAATGTCTCTCTCTCTGTGGTATTTTTAATTATTATAAATGGGTTAAGTAATTTCGGTGTTAACTAACTAATATATATAGAGCTTAAAAGTGAATATCTACTGTGCATTTAAGAGTTTGTGATTACTGAATTTTCTATCAACATTATGAAACTGACTATAGAATGCACGAACGTCAATACAATGACACGGAGAACTTTCCATTACTTCTCAAAAACATACCAATGAAACATCGTAATCTGTTGAGTATGTTGCTTAATTGAACAATCTTTTTTACTCAGTTATACTTAACACACAAATACATTGAGAAATATTCTGTCTATCCAGTTGTTCAGTTACTAAAAATCCAATATGTGGTTGATTACCTCCTTCTGAGGATCTTTTGATTTAAATCGACCTTATTTGAGTTTATTCATGTAAGTAAACGAGGAAGCGTTTGACAACGTGGATAAGAGAATCCTCTTCGGCACTATGGTGTACATGAAATCGTCAACATCGTACGGAATTCATACGCCCGACTACACTGCAATGTCGTACATGGAGAACAACTGACACATGAATTCCAGGTGGAGACCAGTGTCAGACAAGGCTTCTTACTCTCTCCATTTCTTTTCCGTCTAGTGGTTGATTGGATTATGAAGACCTTCACATCGGAGGGGAGGAACGGAATAAAGTGGACAGTTCAGAATCAAGTAGACGATTTATTATTATTATTAGCTTTATTCAATATTATAATTTTGGTACAATATAGAATTCTCAGCGCAAAGTATTTCAACAAGTTTCCGTTTCTTTCTTCTTGGTCGGTCCTGGCGATAAATATTGAGGAATCGCCAGTTAGATGTTAGCACTTCAGTGAATGAACAACTGAATAATGTACATTCTTTTCGTTGTACATTGCCAGCAACCATATTGTCTCTTATTGAGCTTTCTGTAACTTTGACAACGAAAGGTTGTACACTTTTCAGAAACGCAGCAGAATAGGTTATGCGATTAATAAACATAATGATATATTAAAACAAACAACAATAGATAACTTGTTGAAATATCTAGATGGCAGGAACAGGTAGCCCAGATGCTCAAGCAGGCCGCCCTTATGATTTAAACTTCGCAGATGACCTAGCTTTTCTGTCCCATACACACCAACAAATGCAGGTCAAAACAAACAATATAGCTACAGCCTCTGCATCAGTAGGCCTGAACATACACAAGGGAAAAACCAAGACCCTCAAATACAACACGAAGAACACCAATACAATCACACTTGATAAAGAAGCTCTGAAACAGTTGGAAACATTCACGTATGTGGCAGCATCGTTGATGAACAAGAAGGATCCGATGCAAACGTAAAAGCTAGGATTGGTAAACCAAAAGCTGCATTCCTACAGTTGAAGAGCATATAGAACTCAAAACAACTGTCAACCAATATCATAGTCAGAATCTTCATAACGAACGTCAAGACAGTCCTACTGTACAGAGCTGAAACGTGAACAACTACTATAACTATCATGAAAAAAGTACAAGTATTTACAAACAATTGTCTACGCAAGACACTTAATATCCGTTGACCGGATACCATCAGCAACAGCCTACTATGAGAGAGAACAAACCAACTTCCAGCTGTAGAAGAAATTAGGAAAGACATTGGAAGTGAATAAGACACACATTGAGGAAATTATCAAACTGCATCACGAGGCAATCGCTAACTTGGAATCTTGGAGGTGAACAGAAAAGAGGAATACCAAATAATACACTTCACTAAGAATTAGAAGTAAATATCGAAAGAATGAATAGCAACTGGAAAGCATTGTCCAGGACAGAGTTGGATGGAGATTGCTAGTTGGTGACTTATATTTCTCCACGAAAAGTAACCGAGTACCAACAATAAATATAAATAACAACAGAGTGATAGAGACATTTCTTAACGTATAATTTGATTATTGATATCAACTGAAGAATTAAGGTGGTTTATAAACATAATAAAAGAAAATAGACAGAAAAAACACACACCATAAACACGAAGTTTTCCCACCTGTATAATGTCATAGAATAGTGAACAAGAATACGAGTAAGGGCAATCGAATGTAGTTGAGCACAACATTAGAGAATATCTCATTAAAAATCTAACAACCATACCATAAATACTTAATTTGCAAAGTATCAATCCATTGACTCAAACTTGGTTGTTTCTTCAGCAAATATCAATCCATCGTTTCAGATTTCATTGTTCCTACATTTTCATACCAATTGCCTTCCGTTCTCATTCTTTCTTTCTCGATCTTCTACTGAAATACATTCAATGCCCGACCATCACAATTGATTGATCACTGGGTGGCGATCAATGTCATGCGTGTCTAGTCCTTATTTAGTGCAGATCGAATGCTATCAACCATGTTGCAATTTGGCCACCATCGAATCTGTCAGGGAGCACCAGTTCCATCAAGATTACAGATACACTTTGATGACGAGTGCCAGGTAGCACGAAACCCCCGGGTCCAGGGTTTCCTGTCGACTACCTCCAACCACTATCTAATGCCTGACCATCGTTATATACTACTTATGTAAATATAAGTAGCTCACACTACAATAGTACCCACTTAAAAAGGTATACGACCTAGTAATACCATAATGCCAGAAAGAAAACAATTAAAATCTCCAACAATGTAATCTAATTCTGTATTTCATTTCTCAGATAATTAAAGTAAACAAAGGTGAAAGTATTACAGATGAGAAAGATCAACTGGGAATCTACATACATACACACACCCATACATAGGCAGAGGAATAGTATAATACCAAAAAATGTATTATACATATGAAACTTCTTTATTTTTATATTTTTCTTTAATTACATTTCTTCAACATAATCCCCTAATATTGGATTTCGAATATCATCAAGACTTTGGATGATTTTAAGTTCGATTCGTGCAGATTCAGAAAGGTTCAATGATTCTTTAAAAAAAAAAGGAGGAAAGATCAATTTACACCAAACATAATTGAGGAATAACAGTGAAATATAGTTGTAGGGAGAAAAATCAATAGTTTAAAACACCATTTTGAGATCTTATAATGTTAGTGCCATTAGAAACTCTTTAATTATCACAGTACTTACTTACTTACTTACTTTTTTCTAACTTACGCCAGTTACTCGTCGTGAAGGAGCATAGGCCGCTCACTAGCATTCTCCATCCAACCCTGTCCTGAGCAATCCTTTACAGCTCCTTCCAGTTGTTATTCATCCTTTTCATATCTGATTCTATTTCCCGACGTAATATGTTCTTTGGCCTTCCTTTTTTCCGCCTTCCTTCAGGAATCCAAGTTAGGGCTTGCCTCGTGATGCAGTTTGACGATTTGCGTAGTGTATGTCCTATCCATTTCTATCGTCTTTTCCTAATTTCCTCTTCAGCTGAAAGCTCGTTTGTTCTCTCCCACAAAAGGCTGTTGCTGATGGTATCCGGCCAATGGATGTAAAGTATCTTGCGTAGACAGCTATTTATAAATACTTGTACCTTCTTGATGGTGGTTGTTGTAGTTCTCCAAGTTTCGGCTCCGTACAGTAGAACTGCCTTGACATTCGTATTGAAGATTGTGACTTTGATATTCGTTGAAAGTTGTTTTGAGTTCCACATGTTTTTCAATAGTAGGAATGTTGTCCTTGCTTCGCCAATCCTCGCCTTTACGTCTGCATCTGAACCTCCTTGCTCATCGATGATGCTTCCCAGGTATGTGAAGGATTCTGCATCTTCCAGAGCTTCGCCATCAAGAGTGATTGGATTGCTGTTCTTCGTTTTGAATTTGAGGACCTTGGTTTTCTCCATGTGTATGTTGAGGCCTACTGATGCAGAGACTGCTGCTGCACTGGCTGTCTTTATCTGCATTTGTTCATGTGCATGCAATAGGAGGGCTAGGTCATCTGCGAAGTTCAAATCGGCTAATTGATTCTCAGCTGTACATTGTATGCCGTGTTTTCCCTCAGATGTCGAGGTCTTCGTAATCCAGTCGACCACCAGAAGAAAGAGGAAGGGAGAGAGTAGACAGCCTTGTTTGACTCCGGTCCTTGCTTGGAATGCATCTGTCAGCTGTCCTCCATGCGCGACCTTGCACTGTAGTCCGTCGTATGAGTTCCGGATAATCTTGACAATCTTCTCAGGAACTCCGTAGTGTCGCATAGTGTTGAAGGTTAATTAACTTGATGTTACCATTTCCTCTAATCTCTTTTGGTCTTCTCATGTTTTACTGTTATTGAAGAAAGTTTTTCATCTGACTGCATGCTCTTGGGATTATTCGTCATTTACTCTTACAATTGATCGATTCCTGTATATTATCTATTATTTTTTACTGTTCTACATTATTCTTTTCCGGGTTTTTAAGAAAAGACTTTGCTGTATTGCAAAGAGTGCTGAAGGCATTTAGTAAGGTGTGTAATGAATCTTTCGAGGTCATTATTAATATGGTTATGGATAGACATCTAAAGTCTGGCAAACTCCTGGCAGGTGTTATCTTATTAGATACTAACCATCCCCTTCACTCTTATCTTTCTCCTTGTATATCTTCTGGTAGGATGAGACGTCAATACATTAAAATCCATGCATTTAGGTATAGAACTCCTATAATACCCTACCTAGCAAATATACTCCGTG
The DNA here is from genome assembly GCF_000699445.3 of Schistosoma haematobium. Classification (NCBI taxonomy): domain Eukaryota; kingdom Metazoa; phylum Platyhelminthes; class Trematoda; order Strigeidida; family Schistosomatidae; genus Schistosoma; species Schistosoma haematobium. The sequence goes on from NC_067200.1 coordinate 19,616,083, forward strand.
ACAAACAAGTTGTTAGAGCTAACCTAGTCAATAACCTGTATTCTTAAACATGTCTCTAATTTGGAAAGTTGTACAGTTTTTTTTAGATCTTTTTCCACCCTTTTCCTTTTGTTACTGTTGTTTTTTTGTAGAAGGAACTTGTTGAAATACCTTGTGCTGAGAATTCTATATTGTACCGAAATATAATATTGAATAAACCCATCAATAATAAAAAAAATATCACGAAGGTCATTTGCTGATGGGAAGCAATAGAAATTAACAAGTTTCACAAAATTTCTTATACTAATAATAATCATGTGCTTAGTAGTGATTAATCTCAAGAGGTTAATCCGGGATTTCTATTAAAAAGTTGCCACCAGTGAAGTTCAATCGTGTTGGGTGTGAGATAGTAACTCACTGAACACAATGGTGGATGGTAGCTCAATTTCGTGGATTGGTTGAAGTTAGACATTAACACCATTCGACGCCGGCTCAGTGGTCTGGAGGTTAAGCGTTCGCGTGCGATATCAATAGTTCCTGCGTTCAAATCTCGCAGGGCGGGGATCGTGGATGTGCACTTTCGAGGAGTTTCATACTAGAACGAAACGACCATTCAGTGCTTCTAGGTTTTCTATGGTGGTCTAGCTTCAACTGACTCATGAACTCAACTATGAAATTACTATAATATCTACAAAACCCCTTTCTGATATCAAATAATTGTCCTGTTAAGATGTTAGATTCGAGATTTTAGTGTGAATACGATTCATTTTGGTGTAAAACGTAATGAGAACGTAATAAGAGAAGAAATGGTAGGTTATATTTATAATTAATCAATAGTTTTTATGGTCCATCTAACTATACTCCATCTATTCAAATTATTTTGGCTTGTTCATATATGTAGGCTTTCGAACTGTAGTTAATTATTTAAAAGAATTAAATATCTTTTTGAAGGATTTGTGTCCCATCAAAGTTAATCATGTATCGTCTTGTTTCGACTGAAATCAGTCAGGTGTTCTCTAGTTAAGTGTCGGACGATTGCTCTGTAACAGTCATAAGAGGATTTTTGTACTTTCTTGTAAATGTAGACGATCAGTGATCAATACCAGTCATATGGGATCACATTCAAATCGGTAATAATTATAGACGGATCTTATAGAACAAATCAAACCAACTAACCTCCTTCGGATATTTTTAATGTTTTTGATAGAACAGTTTGGATTGTACTAAGAACCGATTGGAAAGCATCCTAAAAAAGAAACAGGTACTTGTTACCTTAAAATAGGATAAAACAAGAAAACAGGTTGCGAAATCATGATCCCATAACCTAAAGATTATTTAGTGCGTTTTTAATGCATTTTAATGCCCAAATGTCCTGGTATGGCCGAAAGTGGGGTGGGCCCGCCCTTCCTCTCGAAATGCTCTCGCACGGCCACACGTATACAGCCTCTGCTAGGGAAGTCCTACTCACTGACTTCTCTCGGCATTACTATTGTTTACGAAATTGAGAGGGCTAAAAGCGAATGTCCAGTGCTTTAACCGGGCCGGTGAGTCCACCCAGGGCAGTTGGGAAACCCTGATTCCAAACCAATGGTGCACATGGGCTCCAGTATACTGAGGGAACAAATGGCGCATAAACCAATTGTTGGTCACCGGACACCATGGGACTGCATCTCCTGACGTTGATCCACTGCCTTGTGGGTCAGACCTTTAAGTCAAGGGCTTGGGGTGTGGCTCCCTAAGATAACCACCTGCTTCGGTCTGAGCACCCGGGTAGTATCACAGCCCACACACAAATAAAATGAAAATGAAATAAAATGAGTAAGAAAATATTTTATGGTTAGAACTGAAACAATGGCAGATCATGCTGAATTACTTTGAAGGAATATTTAGGTATTTGTTGTCCATTTTCATTCTCAATTTTTGTCTCTAAATGAGCTAATGTTAAAGCAGCGAATAAATCTCCAGTTCCAATAAAATGGTAATCAAAATGTGGAATTTTAAAACGTACACGATCGTATTCTGTAAAATTTGGAAACAAAAGAACATTTAAAACCTTACAAAAGATTCAAAATAATAATAGTACAATACCAATGATAACAAATAGACAGATAAATGGTGTAATATTGGAATTCCAAACCGTAAAATGCATTTTTTTTTGGAAATCGTTTTTACTACTGACATCATCATCAGCTGGAATGCGTATTAAAATCACCATTTTATGACAATTTCATATTAACAAAAGGGATTTGTGGAGATTTTACAAATTTCACAGATTGAAATCATGAGTCCATTGAAGCTAGACCACCATGGAAAACCTGGAAGCACTGAACGGTCGTTTCGTCCTAGTATGGGACTCCTCGGCAGTGCGCATCCACGATCCAGCTTTTTTATGGTGGTCTAGCTTCAATTGACTCATGATTTCAATCTGTGAAATTTCATATTAAGTAAATTTGTAAGAGTCATCTTTACTTTGTTCGAGTCACCAACTTTATGGTTCGAGAGAAGATATTTATAGACTGGCAAAAAAACTAGTTATTATTTATTTATTTAAACACATAAACATTCGTACAAAAAGGCACCAAATAGATTTATGTGAGAGCTGGGATACTGTATTAATGCCCAAATCGAAGCAGTTGGTTTCCTTAGATGGACATATTCCGAGCCTTCGACCTAAAGGTCTAATCCACAAGGCAGTAGAGCAACGTCAGGAGATGCAGTCCTATGGTAGCCGGTGATCAATAATTGGTTCATATACAACTTGTTCCTTTAGGATCTTGGAGCCCATGTACACCATTGGCTTAGAATCACGATTTTCCAACTACCTTAGGTGGGTCCTCCATATCCACCGGCCCGATTAAAGCGCCGAACATTCGCTTTTTGTCCTCTCAATTTCGTAAACAACAGTAATGCCTAGAGAAGGCAGTGAGTAGGACTTCCCTGGCATTGGTTGCATGCACGTAGCAATATGAGAGTATTCGAGAGAGAGAGCTGACTCGCCTTACTTTCGGTCGTACCACGGCATTTGGGGGTCTGATCGATATTTTCCTACTGAGTTAATAATTGAAAGGTAACAATCTGTTGAAAATTTTGTGATAATATAACTAGAGATAAATCAAATTGTCTAACATTAGGGAATTTTGTTAATCATATACATTGGCCGTAGCCAGCGCTCGCTTTCAACTCGGATACGGGAACATATTCCAGCTTGGTTCTATAAGGGGAAAGGAAAGCAGTTAGGAGTTCTATAATTGAACACCTAATCGACTGTAACCATTCCACAGATCCAAGAAATGAATTTAAGGTTGTTTATATGATTCGTTCAAATCTACCCAGATTTCTTCGCATCCAACTTTTAAAAATAGCCGAAGCTCTTACCATCCAAGAGCTTAAATCAGAACTATGCGTACAAAAGAAGTACGTCTTATCGTTATCGTTACCTTGGCCTTAAGTATTTTGATAATCCAATTATTATTATTATTTTTATTACTGCATTCTCCCCTTACTTATGTCTTATATTCTTATTGTTTTATTCGTAAATACTCATCATCATATCACCTTATTTATTTTTACACCTCTATGACCTTTAATTATTATAACAAAAAGCATTTGGATCATCTTATTATATTCACTAAATCTATTGTAATTGTTATTCATATTACGTAATCTAGTATTATAACCCTTTTTTTATTAACTGTGTTCACATTTCCTCACGGAATTAGTACTTTTACAAAAACAAAAAATTTCATATATATACGATTGTACAGCTTGATAATAAATTCGTTGAAAAGAGAGAGATCCCTTCGCTAAAATTCGTGTTTTAATTTTAATGTTTAAATGGGAACTATCTGTTAATACTGATAAACTTAGTAGCTTCAAGAAAAAGTAAACAGATAAGCAAGTATATGAGTTCAGAATGAATTACTTGAAGTGTTGTTCGTAACTGAACCATTCGTTTGATTTAACAAATCACTACTATTATTATGATTATTTTTCATTGGATTCTTTAAACGGCTTCCATAACCATACATTACTGGTGATAAAGTTACATTAGTACTTGTAATAATTACAGTTGGAATCTGATATTTTTTATGTAAGTAGTTGATACAATTTAAAGCAGACTTTTCATCCGTTATTCGTATACCACTTAGTATTCTGTTGTAAGAAAGAGTAATACATAAAGATAGACAAATGAGACTTACAAATTAATGCATAGTACAATGCATGATTTACATAATATTATAATGATTTGTTTATGGAAGGAGAATTTTATTAACTGAGTTACGAGTTTAAACCCTAGGCGGCTTCATTTAATTTGGCGAGATAAGTTGTGGCAGTACATTAATATGAACTGATGTAACTTATTTACGAAACACAAGTTTATGATCTTCGTTTTGAGCTACATTTTAATTGAAAACTAACAATGGGATACAGCTGTTCAAATCTGTGGCATATTGGTTGGAAGCCTAGTGCTTTAAGACTATTATTAGTCCTTACCTACAAACATTGGCTATGTGTGTTGGGACCGCTAAGTGAGGAATGCTGACGATAGACACAGGTTACTAAGGAAAGATGGCAAATAGGTTGATGAGATAGGTAATCAATTTTAATCGACTGAGGTAACTGGGACGTGTATTGAGTATCCCTAACTGTCGCCTACCTCGATGTGTGCTGTTAGCTGAAGTAGGAGTTGGTTTTGGATGACCAAATTCAAGCACAAAATCAGTCCGTGAAGTAACTGACTATTCGACTGAGTCGTGTACGTAGGTAGAGACTACCTGGTTAGAGTCTACATAATTATCGTAATCAATGGCGTAAGAAATTGTATGATATGGCTCAAAATAGGTTAAAATGATGCAGATGCATTCACTCTTCATCTTCAGATCTTGAGTTCCAAGATTACATTGTACGTCTTAGTTCGCGAATTCCTTCTTTCTTCTAGAATCACTGTCTAGGCCTAGTACTTTCTGATACAACTGATACTGCCTCTAATACTCCGGCATTTGCCTTGACTGTTTAATTCTGTTCTGATAGTCTGGTAACTTGAACAGACAGACGTGTTAGGATACACGTAGCTTACGACTGGCGGGCATCAAAAAATACCTATAGGAAAACAAATCATATGTACAGCTACCATTCAACAATGACAGTAACAACAGATAAACCTTACTCTGCTTCAAATTGGTTTGGCAAAATGACATCTGATAAAGGGAGTATTTTTTCTTGGTATATCTGGACGAGTTCGGGTGGAACGTACTGATATAAAAAAATAGTTGAAAAACGAAAAACGTTTAGTCAAAGTTGACGAAAAACAACAATAACACTTCAAAAAAAGACTGGAAAAAGTACAAGAATATGGACATCAAGTGGAGTGAGGGAGTAAACTAAATAATAATGGTAAAATAAGTCATTTTCCAATATATTCTACTCTTATGAGACTCTATGTATCTTTTATTTTAAATAGTAGCTAGTTTGACTTTAAAAGCTGGGCGCTGACTAATTGTAAGCACTTGTCAACGGCTACGGAAATCGTCAGAAAAACAGCACAAAGCATGTTGAGAAAATGTAATGATGCGAATATAAACAAACTAACTGTTTCTGAATAATGACAATTTTAAGATAAGTTGAATATGCATAATCTAGGTAAAAGTGCGGCGAGACTATAATTTATGGGTGAACCAATCACATGTAAGACAACAGGTCTCGGGTTTTGGCGCGAAATTCACCCATTCATTTGGATAAATAGAGTTTTCGGCATTATAGCTTATGCTAGTTCGTGATGAAAACTCGAAATCTAATTTCTAAGCTTAATCATGGACTGTAAATCCTAATTCTAATTCCTAAAAAGGATTCATAATCCTCATTTGATCCTGGTTATTAAGTGAACACTCAAGATCAATCTAGCATCACTCAAAGGTCGTCCATAAATTGTAGTCTCAGCAAAAGTACTACTAAATCATTGTGGTTACTGCATATAAGCTGTCATAGTTCGTCGTGAATACATTACTGAAAACAAACGGAGCAAGGATTTAAACCACGAACAATTCATAGCGTATGCAAACTAGATAATAAATTTGATAGTTGTATATGAATCACTTAAAAACCATTTTAGTCGAAAACAAAATAACAAGAAAACTGAAGAAACTTTGTCTTAAATATCCATATTTTTCACTTTAGACTGTTGGATATTATCATCGGTGCTTGACTAGAATATGGCCCAAAGCAGGGTACACAAAGTCAGTAACTTCATTACATTAACATGAATATAAAAGTATAGATTTTTGAAGTTAAAACCTTTATGTTAGGTGTTTGCCAAAACAAAATGACTTGTTAGGTGACGATACTATTCAAACGACTTGTAGTTTATAAACGATTGCTATATTTTCTTACACACATGTCTTCTCAGTTCTCTTGAGTCAAGCAAAGATTCGGTGCATCATTTTTGCTCTCATTTATCATAAAAATTTACCGTTTTCTGGACGACCAGCATCGACATAAGCTACATCACCAGAATGTTATAATAATAAACTTATTAACTGAAACTAATCTGAGAGCCCAGTTAAAATATATGGGGCTGAAAGTATAAATAGACGAATAGGTAGGAGGCTAAGTATGGCTATGGCATGGCCGAGATATTACGTCACCTTTCGTACTCCAAATTCTTGGCTTTCAGTCTTTATCAATATCTGAACTCCTGAGAATGTTGACCGTAGTAGACACAATATGCAGACTTTAGAAATGATCGGACAGAGAAACTCACAAGCTTTCCATTATCACCTAGGACGGGATCGCAGTCTATTTGAGTAAATTTTACCAAATTATGTGCACTTACAATATTTTATATTTGAGTTCTCTTTTTTGAGGTCGGATACAATATCTGCGACCGCTTCTAAAGAGCTTGGTGACCCCAGGTAACCTAGAAACCGGGAAACGAACAATTTAAAATGATATTAACTAGTACCTGTGAGCACATGAGTATACTTGTTGAGGCCATTCGCCTTCAAACCAAGATATAAATCTTTCATGCTCGCAGCATCCAACACCTGCCCCTTGACAAAAGCATAGCCTGTATACGTTATGACTAGTAGTACGCAAACCTGTGTGATTTGAAAACTGTACAGAGTTAATATAGTCAACTTCTATACCTAAGACCTATAAACCAAAAATATAACAAAAATAAACTAACTTGCAAAGGAAAAACAGCTATTTTATTGCCGACATATCCATGGACAACATGACTTTGTATGCAGAGAACCCGTAAGCAATTAAGTGCAACTTTAACTGCCATTCTAACTTCATATAACGTTCAGCCTTTGATAGCTTAAGTCTAAACAAAAGAACATGAGTAAACGCAGATCGATACTTGACAGACACATAGGATGCACATACATTCGATAACAAAAAAAACAATTGGAGAAAATTATAAGTGATACAAATATAACTAGAAGTCAACAAAAAAGGATTGTAAATACCCTACACTCGATTATGACGGGCACATTCAAGGAAAATGAGCTGGATGTGACCTGAAGGTCATAGTACTGTAAAACTATTCAATACTCAATCACACTTTGTCTTCGATGTGCCTAGGTACAATTTACAAAACTTCGACCTTATTTGTCACTCTCCAACGGTGAATTACTTTGAATTGCTGTGATTGTTAACCTTCCGTGAAATTAAACGGACGGATACACTGAGAACTCACTCATACTTGTCATCTCCGAACAAGTATGAAGATACAGTGTTTTGGAGTTTTTTAGAGGCTAAATGTGGACGTCTTGCTTTTTCATCTCCACTCGGAGAGAAAGAAATGTCGCCAAAGGTACGTTGGAAACCAGGAAAATGAACCAAAAATGAATTCGTAGGGCCAATGAAATATTGAGATGGTGGAGAATATTTGTAGCTCAGGTGGATGATTTTGGTGGAGTTTTGTTCAGAAGTCTGTGCTGATGATGTCGTTCAGAAGAATGATGAAAGCTCCACGACCAAAACATCCAGCTCAGAGAACAAAACTCCACCAAAAGTCAATGAAATATCACAGGGCCCTAGACAAATCATCCAGCAGTTGGGTCACTGAATAATAAATAGTTTGCCGATTGTTGTCAAGCTCAGGGAAAACCGGCGCGCACCAAGCAGCTTCGCGCCATGGACTAGCCGGCACGGTGGAGAAATAATTTTGGCCGTTTTCACCCTCGAGGAACGCGTTATCATGTACATCGTCTAGTCGATAATTGTCGACCTAATGCTGCAGTTTTGCTACTGTGTTGATCAGCTTTAATCTCGTCTCTCAAGTCAACCCAAATGCCCTGGTATGGCCGAGAGCGGGGTGAGTTCGCCCTCCCCCTCGAAATACTGTCATACGGCCACGCGTATACAGCCTCTGCCAAGGAAGTCCTACTCACTGCTTTCTCGCGACCGGGGGGGTGTTCGCGAAAATGATAGGACGAAAAGCGAATGTCCGGCACATTACCTGAATTCTGAACCAATGGTGCACATGGGCTCCAGAATCCTGCGGGAACGAATGGCGTATGAAACAACTGTTGGTCACCGGACACCATGGCACTGCATTTCCTCACGATACTCCACTGTCTTATGGGTTAGACCTTTAGGTCGAAGGCTCGGGATGTGGCTCCCTAAGAAAACAACTTGCTTCGACTTGGGCAGCCGGGTAGTATCTCAGCTCGCACACAAAAACGTGATAAACAATTTACTTGTGAAAAATATTCCTCTTGTTCCAAATAACAATAAAGTGACTCGCATTATTATCATTACTGTTATTATTATCATTACTATTATTTACTACGTCATTATTCACCATCTTTTATTCCTACTGTCTATACTTATTTTTTCGACTTATACAGCAGCTCGTCTATGGTGGAAATTCGGCTCTATCTAAACGTTCTCGAGTCACTGTCCAGTTGAAAATTGTATGTTACCACCGAATACGAGAACTGAAGCAGTTTTTCTGAAACCACGTGCACCATTCAAACTGACTGCCTTCAACGTTCGCACATTTATGCAGGTCGGACAACAGATAGGGCTGGTTATGTGTTTGGAAAGTCTTAATATTGATGTTTGTTGTCTATCCGAGACCCGTATTCAAGACTCTGGTGAAGTACTACAAATTCGCTCTTCATCTGTCGCTTCGAAAAGCTTGTTTTGCGTGCGCTTATCCGGGGACCCTGTGGCATCTTCGTCTAGTCTTGCTGGCATTGGTGTCGCACTGAGCGCTAGAGCTGAGGCAGCACTAATCGATTAGATCCTCATTAACAGTCGGTTATGTGCTGTTAGATTAGAAAGTTCCATCAAAGTGAGAGGAAATCGGCGTGAGGAACGATGTCTTTTCGTCATCTCCGCCTATGCCCCGACAGATTGCAGCCCGGATGCAATCAATGATGAGTTTTGCCACCAGTTATCTGTTCTTCTCCAGAAAGTGCGTTCGACAGATATTGTAGTACTAGCCGGAGACTTGAATGCTCAGGTCGGGCGTCTAGGCGCAGAAGAGAGTCGTTTAGGTGGCCGATGGGGACTTGTTGGTCGCAGGACAGATAACGGGGACCGTCTACTGCAACTTTGCACAGACCACAACCTGTTTCTGGCTAGCACTAACTTTCGGCACAGTCATCGCCGATGTGCCACCTGGCGTCCTCTCTCTGCATCTCAGGCCTGGACTCAGATTGATCACATCGCGATCAGCTACCGCTGGCGTGGTTGTGTACAAGACTGCCGCTCCTTTTAGAGTACCTATCTGGACTCTGACCATGCTTTGGTCTGCGCCAATCTTGCCTTACTTTTCAGCGGACAACGAAGTGACTGCCACCAAAGGATTGATGTTAGCAAGCTGGTTGCAACTTCTGTTGCTAGTAAGTATCGAACCGAGCTAGTTTCTAGGCTAGCTACCGTTTCACCGAAAAGTATAGATGAGCATTGGTTGCAATTGCATGACGCCATGAAAATGGCGGGTACAGTCAGTTGTGGGTTCGCGAAACATTCCACTTATAAGCACTGAGTTTCTTCTGGTTCCTTACAACTTATTGAAGCCTGTCGGTCTACTCCGGGTGACCGTGAGTTTGACCACAAACGAAGGATGTTGCGTAAGGAAATTGGGCAAAGCTTGCGTAAGGACCGAGAAGCCTGGTGGTCGGAGCGTGCTAATGAACTGGAAGCAGCAGCTGCATCTGGTAACTACCGGAAGCTCTTCCAACTCATCCGAGCCACTGGCAGCAAGAAGTTTGGTGTGAGCGATTCCAAGTGGGGTTTGCCTTGTGGCGTAGTTGGGTGCTTTCCTCAATGTGTGTCCTATCCACTTTCAGAGCTTCTTGCTGACTTATTCCTCCACTGGTATCTTGTTTGTTCTCTCCCACAGTAGACTGTTGCTGATACCACTATTCATATTTACATATAATGCATTTGAATTAAGTTATAAACTATTGTTCAGTTAGGTGGTGGTTGGAGCTAATCGACAGGAAACCCTGTACCCGGGTTTCGTGCTACTTGACACTCGTCAGCACGATATACCTGTAATCTTGAGAGAGATGGTGCTCCCTGACGGGTGCGATCCCGTGTCACCCAGCTTCACAGTCAGAGACGTTACCACTGAGCTATCCGGGCCGTGACCAACCTCCTGTAGGATTGAGATGTAATCACAATTGATTGATCACTGGGTGGTGACCAATGTCATTGTGCGTGTCAAGTCCTTATTAGTGCAGATCGAATGCTATCGACCATGATGCAATATGGCCACCAGCCCAGGGTTTCCTCTCGACTACCTCCGACTATCATCTAATCTCAAAATAGTGTACACAGTGTCGAGTCACCTAGACTGGTGACCACATTGCACATCATGGTCGATAGCATTCGATCTGCACTAATAATAAGGACTTGACACACAGTGATATTGGTCACTACCCAGTAGTGATCAATCAATTGTGACTATTGTTCAGTATTCAATAGGTTTAACATACTGGTAAACCCGTCGTTTTAAACAAACAAAAACAACCTATTCAATCTCAATAAGTATATATATAATTTAATTACTTGTTTTGTACAATCTTCATTATATAGTATCAATTATTAAGGTAATAATTATTGTTGACAATTCATAATCACAATTCGAACTACAATTGAATTGAGCAAAATGATTGATCTGAAAGTTTCTGCAATTTGTTGATCACAATAATGATTGAATCCATTTTTTGTTGTTGTCATTTTGAAGTTATATATCATGGAAATAGATTCACATTCTAAAAATTTTATACACCGGAAATATGTTGGATTATTACTTTATCAACTGTAAATAATGATGTAAAAGAAACAAGCTAAAATGCAATTGACTAATATAAATGTTAATATGGACAAATTGACACGGCACCAATCCTATAAAACAAAAACAATAACAACAACAATTGTATCAGATATTATACTACTTGAATGTTTTTAATCTAAACAATTAACACACATACATCAATGATCAGAGAGGTTTTGTAGAGATTGTAGTCACTTTAATAGTTGAGATCATGAGTCAATTGAAGTTAGATCATCATGAAAAACCTAGAAGCACTGGATGGCTGTCCCATTCTAGTATTGGACTCCTTATCAGTATACACATTCACGATCCCTCCTCGCGAGATACGAACCCAGGACTTATCGATCTCGCATGTGAACGCTTAACCTCTAGACCACTGAGTCGGTTGGCATCCAACAATGTTAGTGTTTAATTTCAACCAATCCTCAATGTTCCACCCATCATCTACCATTGTTTTCAGTGAGTTGCTATCTCGCATCAGACCTGGTTGAACTCCACTGGTCACCGTTTCTCACTAGAACTGCAAGAAATAACTCTTGGAGACAGTCACTAGTGAGTATATGATGATTATGATCAGAGGGTTTTGTGGAGATTGTAGTAATTTAATAATTGAATAGAAAATTGAATTCCCGGTATTTATCAACTTAATGGTATATATCCAAGGAAATAAGATAAATCGGTTCCAAATAAAATGTCAATAGGTAAGGAGATAAGAGAGATAGTTATAATTTTGATAAATTAGAGATTAAGACAACGGTTAATGGAAAGGTTGTATTGTGGTGTGTGTTACTTATATCGAAGTGAGTATGATATAAAGATAGTCAGGATTAGAATGTCTGACAGCAGAAGGTCAAGAAGCAAAAAACGGGAACAGTAAGCAATTGGTATATATATATATGCCATGAACTGCAGAGAGTAAAGTAAGTTGTACATAAATATCAATGCCAAGGTTGGACTCAATGAGTAGAACTTTGTACTTCTGAAGTTTCGTGACTTAATGTAAGCCACTTCCTCAGAGTAAATAAATAACCGAAATAAGATTAACGCAAGCTTAATTAGTACAGATGAAAATGGTACATAATTGATTGGCAATGCGTCGCATTAGCTAATAGGTACATTGGAAGCTTGCAATTAGGAGAATATAAAACTGCAATAATATAATTATCATGCGTATGGGATTTATAGAGAATGTAGTATTTTCACAGTTGAATTCACGAGCCGATTTAACCCAGACCACCACTGAAAATCTGGAAGCACTAGAAGGCCTTCTCGTCCTGTTATGGGACTCCTCAGTGGAGTGCGTTCACGAGTAGGCACGTAGTACTCGAACCCAGAAACATCGGTGTCGCGTGTGAACGCTTAACATCTGGACCACTGAACCAGCATCCAACCGTGTTAATTTCTAACTTCAATCAATCCATGATCTTGCTCAACCCTTCATCCATTGTCTGAGTTTAATAACTGTCCTACAAGTGCACACCCACGATCCTGCCTCACGAGATTCGTAGAATAGTCGAAGTCAGACTGTCTCAGTGGTTTAGATGTTAAGCATTAGGTCTTGGGTTCAAAATCTCGCGATCTGGATCGTGGATGCGCACTGTTGAGGAGTCCCGCAATAGGACGAAACGTCCATCCAGTGCTTCCAAGTTTTCCGTGGTGATCTAGCTTCAATTGACTCATGATCTCAACTATTGAAATCTTTTATACATTTAGTTTCATCTTTCTGTCTTTCTTCAGCTTTTATTTCGTTATGTAATCATCTTGAAACACTTGAGATTGATGAACGTTTCTTTGTGTAATTTATTTTCAAATAAACCATTGTAGCCATTACATTACGATGACAATGATTATACAGTAAATTGGAGTATAGTGTAGTAATTTAATTAATCGAATGGTCTTTAATACTTCTTCAGTCACATAATTGATTTGTTTCATTATATTTGGTAAAACAATTTGGTTTTATCTTGGAATTAAAAATGAGCTAACTGTTAAGCTTTATACATTACAAACAGTAATAAAGTATGTAACCATTAGATGACCAAACAGCACTGGACAGTTGTTTCTTCCTAGTATGAAATCCCTCAACAGTGCGTATCCAGGGGTCGAACCACGAACTTCAGTCTCGTAACGAGTGCTTAACATGTAAACCGCTGATCTGGCATCTAGTAACATACATTTCTAACTCAAATCAGTTCACGATATTAAACAACTACTGATGAATGGGATGGATAGATAACTACCTCACACTCAACAGGGTTGAATTCCACAGAAAACAATAAAAGATGATTATACAATACTACAAACTAATTACAATTAGACAACATAAATCATTTTAAGACAGCCCAGCGGTAGAAAGAGTAGAAGACCATCTCACCCTAAGATAACCAACTGCTTCGGTCTGGGCACCCAGGCAGTATCGCAGCCCACACGCAAATGATGAACTCTCTATATCTATAGAAACTACTTCTCTCGCTTCGAATAACAATCAAATGATTATTATTACCATTATTATTTACCACATTAATCACCCTCTTTTATACTTATACAGCGGCTCGTCTTTGGTGGAAATTCGACTGTATCTAAACGTTCTCGAGTCACTGTCCAGTTGAAAATTGTATGTTACCACCGAATACGAGAACTGAAGCAGTTTTTCTGAAACCACGTGCACCATTCAAACTGACTGCCTTCAACGTTCGCACATTTATGCAGGTCGGACAACAGATAGGGCTGGTTATGTGTTTGGAAAGTCTTAATATTGATGTTTGTTGTCTATCCGAGACCCGTATTCAAGACTCTGGTGAAGTACTACAAATTCGCTCTTCATCTGTCGCTTCGAAAAGCTTGTTTTGCGTGCGCTTATCCGGGGACCCTGTGGCATCTTCGTCTAGTCTTGCTGGCATTGGTGTCGCACTAAGCGCTAGAGCTGAGGCAGCACTAATCGATTAGATCCTCATTAACAGTCGGTTATGTGCTGTTAGATTAGAAAGTTCCATCAAAGTGAGAGGAAATCGGCGTGAGGAACGATGTCTTTTCGTCATCTCCGCCTATGCCCCGACAGATTGCAGCCCGGATGCAATCAATGATGAGTTTTGCCACCAGTTATCTGTTCTTCTCCAGAAAGTGCGTTCGACAGATATTGTAGTACTAGCCGGAGACTTGAATGCTCAGGTCGGGCGTCTAGGCGCAGAAGAGAGTCGTTTAGGTGGCCGATGGGGACTTGTTGGTCGCAGGACAGATAACGGGGACCGTCTACTGCAACTTTGCACAGACCACAACCTGTTTCTGGCTAGCACTAACTTTCGGCACAGTCATCGCCGATGTGCCACCTGGCGTCCTCTCTCTGCATCTCAGGCCTGGACTCAGATTGATCACATCGCGATCAGCTACCGCTGGCGTGGTTGTGTACAAGACTGCCGCTCCTTTTAGAGTACCTATCTGGACTCTGACCATGCTTTGGTCTGCGCCAATCTTGCCTTACTTTTCAGCGGACAACGAAGTGACTGCCACCAAAGGATTGATGTTAGCAAGCTGGTTGCAACTTCTGTTGCTAGTAAGTATCGAACCGAGCTAGTTTCTAGGCTAGCTACCGTTTCACCGAAAAGTATAGATGAGCATTGGTTGCAATTGCATGACGCCATGAAAATGGCGGGTACAGTCAGTTGTGGGTTCGCGAAACATTCCACTTATAAGCACTGAGTTTCTTCTGGTTCCTTACAACTTATTGAAGCCTGTCGGTCTACTCCGGGTGACCGTGAGTTTGACCACAAACGAAGGATGTTGCGTAAGGAAATTGGGCAAAGCTTGCGTAAGGACCGAGAAGCCTGGTGGTCGGAGCGTGCTAATGAACTGGAAGCAGCAGCTGCATCTGGTAACTACCGGAAGCTCTTCCAACTCATCCGAGCCACTGGCAGCAAGAAGTTTGGTGTGAGCGAAAGAATCTGCGAGGATGATGGGATGCCAATCACTAACATCCATCGACGTCTTGGTTGATGGGCAGAATTCTTCGAAGGGCAGTTCAACTGGCCTGCTGCTCCGGCAACATCGGTCGGACTGTCCTGCCCTCCATGGCCGGTGACGACTGATCCACCAAATGAGGCGGAGGTCCGCAAAGAACCCAAACTCTTGAAGCGTTACAAATCACCTGACCCAGATAACTTACCTCCGGCTCTTTTTAAAGATGGTGGTGACTTTTTGACTAAGGAATTGACGACGTTGTTTACAAAGGTTTGGGAACTAGAGAGTGTACCAACGTCATGGAATGAGTCGATAGTTGTCCCTATCTTTAAAAGGGTTCACGTCGTTCCTGTAACAACTATCGGGGGATAAGTCTACCTCCGATTGTGTCCAAGCTATTGGCTCCCATCATACTTCGTAGGTTGTTCAAAACCCGAGAAAGATTGACTCGCGAGGAGCAGGCTGGGTTTCGTTCTGGTCGAGGATGTATTGATCATATCTTCACCCTCCGCCAAATGTTGGAACACCGCCATACTTATCAAAGGCCAACAATCGTAGTGTTTCTTGACATCAGGGCTGCCTTCGATTCGTTGGACAGAACTGTTCTCTCGGATTGTCTATTGAAGAAGGGTGTGCCTGAGAAGTTTACTAACATCCTAAAAGCCCTATATAAAAACACCTCAGGCAGAGTGAGGGCATACAACCACCTCTCTCCATTGTTCCATTCGAGCAGTGGGGTTAGGCAGGGTTGCCCAATCTCACCATTCCTCTTCAACTTTGCCATCGATGACATCCTGGAAACAGCTCTGATGGACGTAGGTAATGGTGGTATGGATCTGTTGTCTGGAGAAATACTTCTCGACCTTGAGCATGCGGATGATATTGTCTTACTGTGCGATAATGCCCAATGCATGCAATCCGCACTTAATCAGTTGGCAATCAGTGTCCGTAGGTATGGTATGTGCTTTGCACCTTCGAAATGCAAAGTACTTCTACAAGACTGGCAGGATTCTGATCCTGTACTCACCCTGGATGGTGAGCAGATAGAAGTATTCGAGAAGTTCGTGTATCTGGGTAGCTGCATAAGTGCTGGTTGTGGTGTGGGTGATGAGATCAATGCACGTATAGTGAAAGCCAGAGCGGCTTATACCAATTTGAGCCATCTTTGGCACCTTCGTGAGGTCAGTTTGGCTGTAAAATGTCGGATCTACAACGCGTCGGTGAGAGCATTTTTGCTCTACGCTTGTGAAACCTGGCCTCTCCGGGTTGAGGACGTTAGAAGACTCTGTGTTCGATCATCGCTGTCTCCGAAGGATTGCTGACATCCAGTGGCAACACCATGTTAGTAATGCAGAGGTTTGGGATCGTGTGTTCGGGCACAGAGACGGTTATTCAATTGGTGTCACCATCTTGAAACACCGACTTCGGTGGCTTTGACATGTCCTCCAAATATCGTCTCAGAGAATTCCACGTCGTGCATTATTTGCCGACTCTGGGATTGGTTGGAGAAAGCGGAGAGGTGGTCAGTGCATGACATGGTGTCGTGGCATGAAAGAAAGCTGCAAAGGGCTGGCTTGTTTTCGTCCTTCTCGACTCCCTGTTTGGGGTCCTAGAGATGGTGCAACACAGTGGCTAGAGATGTTATCAGATATGGCTGAGAATAGGAGCCAGTGGCGATCCTGCTGTAACCTTCTTTTACTTTCTTCATAAAAAGTGGTTGTGTCTCCCTTAACTGAAACGTTTCTTCTGATGGTACCTTTCCGTTCCCTCATTATTACTATTACTATTACTACACTACCTTACACCAACCTCTTTGTCATTGTTCTCTTTTCACGCTCCTTACCTTTTTTTCTTTCTCTTCGAATTCTCATTGTTTTGTGTGGCGCATATATATTGGCGCTCTCTTGTACCAATATTTTTGTGTTCAAATAAATAAATAAAGACCTGAAGATTATGGGGTTCGATCCTCAATGAGGTTGTGAATATGCATTTTAAAGTAACCCATACCACGTGTTGAGTATGCCCAAACACCGATTACCACGATACAGAATACTCACTAGTTTTGTGGATGTTTTGAAGAATGTTAGGGGTGGCCAAATCGAAATGTGGCATCAGTGCTTCTAGTCTTAGCCATGTTGTTAGATGCAGACTACTCAGTTGAGGTCCGCGTGACTATCAAAACTCTGGGTGACATGGTTCAGAATCGATCACAATGGCGTAGATGTATACACTGTCTTTTCTTAAACTAGGAGACTATAATCGCTTCATATCTTTCTTCCTGTACCATATTTTCATAGGCAATCTTTCTTTTATATATTACCACCATTGAAGTAACTACTTTTATGTATACGAAGTTCATCTTGTTGTGCTAATGAGGTATGTCAACTTGAACCGATGCATATATGTACCTTGTCCTACGTTGTAGCTGACTGACTTTCCAGTTCATGATCACAACAAAAATTCAATGAAGTAATTAAAAACAGAAACAAAGTTGGAAAGAAAGAAGAGAAAAAAAAGTAGAATAATGTAACTTACAAAAAAATCCACAAGTTGTATCACTATTTCACCTTGACGTTTTCTATCTAATATATTCTCATATTTTCTTTTATGTTCTTCTTCTAATTTTAATAAATCATTTGGAGATAATGTAGAACTTTGTTTTGTCACATCTGGAACACTTCCACGTTTAATACTCTATGAAGAAAAAATAATCATCAAGAATTCAATAAAATGATCTATGAACGAACCAATCAGATAAGAGGTCTCTAATTTTAGCGCGGAATTCATTTATACACATTTAGTTAAATAACAGTTTGATATTATAGCTGATGTTAGTTCGTGATGAATATCCTAAATCTAATTCTTAACCGCTAACCATCAATTGCAAATGAGAAGTCTAATTCATCATACTGCTTTATAACCCTCTAGGTCACTTTAGTGTCGCTCAAAGGTGGTCATCCATAAATTATCGTCTCACCATCAGTTCTATTCTACAAGTGATTAATTAGCGAGTCCTGGTATGGCCAAAGGTGGGGAGAGTCAGCTCTCCCTCTCCAAGCGCTCTTACATGGCCACGTACATACAACCACTGCCACAAAAGTCCTACTCACTGACTTGTTGTTTACGGAATGGAAAGGATGGAAAGCGAATGTCCGGCGCTTTAACCAGGCTGGTGGATACAGAGGATCCATCTAGGGGAGTTGGAAAACGATGATTCCAAGCTAGTGGTACACGTGCGCTCCAGTATCCTGAAGAAACTAATGGCGTATAAACCAATCGCTGGTGACCGGCTACCATGCGACTGCATCTCCTAAAGTTGCCCCACTGCCTTGTAGATCAGACCTTTAGATCGAAGGCTCTGGGTGTGGCCCCTTAAGAAAACCACCTAATTCGGTCTAGACACACAAGCAAAACATCACAGCTCACAGACAAATCAAGTCACTTGTGTGGCGTATATCTATTTGATGCCTGTTTGTACCAATATTTATGTGTTCAAATGAATAAATAAAACATCTGAGAGAATATTCTCAGAACATTAATAAATCAAGATGAAATTCCTTATGTTTGGAGTTTCATTCTTCACATCGAATCATGAATTACGGAACTTCTCTATTAAATTAGATAATATCAAGCACATTTTGTTGATAAATTCAAAGCAAGACTATATCTCAATGGTTACTTAACCTCTTACCTTTCCATCTGAAAACTAAAAATTAATACATTTATGATGTTCTTTAAAACAACCAACTGATATATCTATGCTACTGCAAAGCAAGATAATAAACAGCAGAAATGTATATTTATCGTGAGAAGTTACATAGTATTCATAAATTACATATGCATAGCCTTCAATCAACTAATTGCATTTTTTTCAGTATGTTCTGCAATTTGAATATTCTCATCTGTTCTTCAAGTATTTTGCCAACCCCGCACATCCAATACACTGGAACCCTTCATTTCATCCGACAATTGTAATAACTTTGACATCACGTTCCCCTACACACTACTTATAAATGATCTTATGAGTGGCATCCACTACAGTACTTCTGTAGTGTTCGAACCCAAAATTGCAGAATCTTTTAGTAAAATCTAAGAAGCATACAGTAAATACTTCATTTACAAAATATCAATCAATCGTCTTAGACTTCACTGTTCCCCTCACTTCCACACCTATAGCTTTTGTTCCCATTCTTCCCTCCTCGATCTTTTTAACTATCTGCTCCGAGACATTCTATTCCTGACTAGTGTTATATAATACTTATGTCGATATAAGTAGCACGCACTACACCAACTAGCACCTCAGTTGACGGCCCGCATCATCATCCGCAGAACAGCAACCTTTCCTCCCTCTTGATTGACAGCGACACCAAATGTAATGAACGAGAACACAAATGGGGACAATCGCATGTATTTCAACACAAAATTACAGAACATCTTAGTAAAATCTGAGAATCATACAGTGAATACTTCATTTACAAAGTGTCAATCAGTCGTCTCAGACTTCACTGTTCTTTTACTTCCATGTCAATTGCTTTCTGTTGCCATTCTTTCCTTCTTAACTTTCTGATGTCAGACATTCTATCCGTGACTAGCGTTATATACTACTTATGTGGATATAAGTAGCCCACACCAATTTTTAAGAATATTAAAATTTACACCGGCGAGACTCTAATTTATGGACGACCTTTGAACGAATCTTAAGTGACCTTGAGAATTACTAGACAATCAGCAAACAGTCAGTATAGAATAAAAATATGTTATGCAAAACCAAAGAAATAAAGTGGATACACTTCTTATACGCGGTTCAAAAATTGTGAAGTTTAGAAAAAGGTTCAGAGGTTCTAAAATCATAATGCATACAGTAGAGGAAATCATCCATATTGCTACAGAATAGTCGGTTTTATACCTGATTGGTTCGTTCACAAATTATAGTCCCGCCGTTTTATTTGTTATAGCTGCTTAATTATCGTGTTTTATATAAAATCCCCTATAAACCGATCGTCATCCATTGGCCGGATAACATCAACAATATCCTTCTGTGGGAGAGAACAAACCAACTTCCAGCTGAAGAAGAAATTAGGAAAAGACGATGGAAATGGATAGGACATACATTACGCAAATCGTCAAACTGCATCACGAGGCAAGCCCTAACTTGGAATCCTGAAGGGAAACGGAAAAGTGGAAGGCCAAAGAACACATTACGTTGGGAAATGGTATCAGATATGAAAATGATGAATAACAACTGGAAGGACTGGAAAGGATTGACCAGAACAGGGTTGGATGGAGAATGCTGATGAGTGGCCTATGCTCCTTCACGAGGAGTAACAGACGTAAGTAAGTAAGTAAAGTAAGATGAACCGATCGTACGTTAGCATGAAGCACTGAAGTTAGCGCCGTAACCTTGAAATCTCTAAAACTCTTCTGATTGGCTCATCCATAAATTAGAATCTCGCCATTTACACCATATATACATATCATGAAAAAACAAAACAAAACAAAATAATCAGGTTATTCACTACTTACTTGAGATAAATCAATTCTTGATTCTTTATAATATATTGGTAATGGAGTTAATTGATCTTGTGGATCTTCAATCATTACATTAGCTACAACGAATGGTGATTGATTCATTCTTGAATGAGAATATTGTTGTGATGTATTTGTCATTGTAGACATTACATTAATATGATTAGTATTAGTTAAATATGAAGTTTGTATATCTCTACTCATTGAAATAGGTAATGTAGATATTTGTTTCAATGAGTCTAATTTACCTGAGTTATTCATTGAATTCTTTTGTGATAAATGAGTAAATAATAACGAATCTTCATGAATAGGAGAATAAGCATGAGCTCTTTTACGTATACCATTATCTGTAAAATAAATCACTGATGAATTATTATTAGAAGATTGTTCATGTTTAGTATTGATGTTATGATTTGATAAATGTTGAATAGTTGATAAATTGTTTTGAGTATTCCTACTTGACGATTGATTACACATAGTAACTGATTTATTGTTACTAGGCTAAATTTAGTTTCCATTTAAAAATATCAAAAAATAAACATATATGTAGTTGATTATAATTGAAATCAATAAACAAAGAGTTTAGTCAAGTGAAATTAATATTCAATTTGTTAGAGACATGTTAATTCAATGTCCATTTACCTTAGTACTTATATATATACAACTTAGTAACTAAGGGTAAATTGTTTAATCTACCTGATAGTTATCATTTACTCACGTAAAATCTGATTACTTACTTACGCCTGTTACTCTCAATGGAGCATAATGTTGGGCTGATCCAGAAATCACTTGCAAAAGACAAGCAAGCATCAAGAAACACTAAGATGTGTTTCGTCCAATCAGCGCTCATTTGGAGTCTTGGCCAGAAATATCAAGGTAGCGAAACGTCACGTGCGGAAGCTCTGATTGGTTGGCTACTACAGTGCTACTATGTCCAGTAGCATTCCAGAATATTTCGGCGACCCAAGGACATTTAGATATATTATGAAAACCCTATATTTTCTGTAATAAAATGATCCTCGGAGTAAAGTATTTTCCCTCATACTTGCATCTTCTCTCTGGTGTTCAAGTCGCTGTGCAGTTCTAGCTTTCGGGGTACCAGAATAGCTTAGGAAACTAATATAGCGTTCAATCGATAAGACTTATCACATAGACCACCGACCAGCATTTTCCAACCCAATCAGTCATGGCCCTTCCTTTCCAGTTCTATCCGATTGTTGTTCATTCTTTTAATATCTGTCTCCATTTCTCGGCGTAATGTGTTCTTTGGTCTTCCTCTTCTCCTTTGGCCTTGAGGATTCCAAGTAGGGGCTTGCTTTGCGACACAGTTGGGTGCTTTCTTCAATATGTGTCCCATCCACTTCCGGCTCCTGATTTTGTTCTCTGCTGGAATCTGGTTTGTTCTCTCTCATAATAGGTTGTTGCTGATAGTGTCTGGTCTACGGATCCGAATTATTTTGGGTAGACAACTGTTAATAAACGCTTGTATGTTCTGGATGGTGGCTCTCGTACTTCTCCAGGTTTCTGCCCCATACAGTAGAATTGTCTTGGTATTTATTTTGAAAATTCTGATCTTGATGTTGGTTGACAACTGTTTTGGGTTCCAGATGTTCTTCAATGGTAAATATGCTACTCTTGCTTTGCCAACCCGCGACTTCACATCTGC
Organism: Schistosoma haematobium; assembly: GCF_000699445.3. Lineage (NCBI taxonomy): Eukaryota > Metazoa > Platyhelminthes > Trematoda > Strigeidida > Schistosomatidae > Schistosoma > Schistosoma haematobium. The sequence continues at coordinate 19,638,507 of NC_067200.1, forward strand.
ATCAGACCCACCGTGCTCATCAATGCTTCTGCCCAAATATGTAAAGGTTTCTACATCTTCCAAATCTTCTCCGTCAAGTGTGATTTGATTGGTGCGCTTTCTGTTGTATTGTAGAATCTTGTTTTTCCCTTTGTGTATGTTGAGACCTACTGCTGCTGAGGCTGCTGCTACACTGGTCGTTTTTTCCTGCATTTGTTGTTGCTTGTGCAATAGAAGAGCCAGATCATCTGCGAAGTCTAGATCGTCCAACTGCATCCTAGATGTCCACTGTATCCAATGCTTCTCCCCAGATGTTGATGTCTTCATAATCCAGTCGATCATCAGGAGAAAGAGAAATGTAAAGGCTGATGGTAACACTTAAATAACTATGATGGAAGTAGACGAATTATAGTTACGTCACATATTCGAATAAATCAAATATAAGAGACTACTTTAAATAATGAAAAGAACCCCTTCAATTTTTCTAACTCAATTTTTGTGCCAGTATACTTTGGTTATTAATAACCAGTTGTTGAAATAAATCATTAGATTTGAGTGTCTGTGTTCATGTGATTAGGTAGCCTTAATTAGATTGACGATAACAGATCTTGGGTTTTGGCGCAAAATTCATTCATTTATTTGGTTAAATAGCGCCTTGGCATTTTAACTGATGTCAGTTCATGATGAAAACATCAAATCTAATTTCTGACCTTAACATTCAACTGTAAGTCCTAATCTTGATTCCTCACACTAATCTATAGCACTCATTTAAACCTAGTAATTAGGTGAACTTTTTCAAGATCATTCATAAGTGATAGTCTCACTGATAGTCTCTCTCATTTAAATTATACTAACCGCATATACTCACTGCATTTCACAAGATGTTCACAACTTACTGAGAAACTCAAGAAATAATACCTCAAAGGTAGCTCATGTATTTTCATTCTCTTATGTCCCCTGAAGGAACAAGAGGCAATCGCTATGAAATTTATGCATCGAATATATTAATTGATAGAAAGAGATATCATGGTATGTTATGTGCTACTGATGTCGATAGATATAAGTAGTATGTATCATCAATCAAAAGTGAAATGTCTAGTAGTAGAAGGTTAAGAAGATCAAAGAAAAGAGAACAAGAACAAAGAATGATTGGTTTGGAAGCGAAGAAACAACCAATTCTGAGACAAATGATAGACGTTTTGAAAATGAAGTATTCACTGTATGATTCTCAAATTTTACTAAGATGTTCTGTAATTTTGTATTCAAATACATTCAATTGTTAGTATAGGGGGTTGTGGAGATTATTAAGTATTTGATTGAGATCATGAACCGATTGATGTTAGAACACCTTTGGAAACCTGGAAGCACTGGACGGCTGTTTATTCCTATTGTGGGACTCCGTGGGTGCGCACTGCTGAGGAGTCCCACAATAAGACGAAACGGCCGTCCAGTGCTTCCAGGTTTCCAAAGGTGGTCTAACATTCAATTGTACCCATTTGTGTTCTTGTTCACTGCAAAGCAAGCAAGACTGATTGTAAACAATTACAAATGAATATAAATGACTATTAGTCATGCATATTATTGAAATCATAAATCGATCTAAGTTAGAAAATCATTTAAAAACTGGAAACACTACGTCAGAGTTTTGTTCTAGTATAGAACTCTTCAGTCACAGTGTTTATCTAAGGCTCCTAAGCCAAGGATCGAAGCGAAGACCTTCGGTCTCGGACGAGAGGGCTTATACATATGTTCTAAATATTTACAAGTTAAATGCTTATAAAGCGAGAACTTTGTAATAATATTACACTATTTCGTACAATTTCGTTACTGTAATCAAATCTATATAGTTTTGTCATTACTATTATTATTATGTGATGATGGTAAAACTACGTCTGGAGAATCCTTAAGGCTACTGTCGGTCCCAATCCCGGATAAAGGAGGAGGGTTGGGCACAAGGTTAGCGACCCCATACCCTAGGAAACTAACTCTCTAAAAGAAAAAAATACGCTAACCAGTAATGATAATAACCAACATAGTGCATTACCGTGATTCCATTTTCTTGTAATGTTGTTAAATTTGAATATTTACTTAAATCTAATGGTGGTTGTGTTAAAAATCCTGGTAATGTTCTACGTCGTACAATTCTTTTAGATGATTCACAATTCTCGGAAGTACGTGAAAATGTTGCACTTTTTGCATCATAACTTAATGGTTTCGAATGATCACCATCGCCACCATCATGATCATGGTCATCATCAGCATTATCATCATCATATTGATTCATTTTAGGATCCCTAAATTGATTGAAGAGATTTGATTTGATTTCATGTATATGTTGTGATTCATTTAATCTTTCCATAGAATAACGTTTTTCATTATATAATGATGGTGATTGTTTTGGTGTCATTTTATAATGTCCAAAATAATCATCCATTACTGTTGTATTTGACATTAATTTATTCAATGGAATTGTTAATGGTTCTGTTTGAGGTTTGAGAATGTTAACTAACAAATAAACAAAGAAAAGAAAAGTTAAAAGAAAAAACGAGTAAAGCATATTATTCATTAAGTATATATAGATAGTACTTGTCACAGATTGATCTCTGTAGGACTTCAATAAGAATCGAACCTCCAATCGTCTGACTTAGTAACAAATGCCCAGTCATTTTGATGGGGTTTTGTTGTCTGAGCTGGATGGTTTGGTCGTCGAGCATTCATCGTTCTTCTGCCGAGTCAGTAAAACTTCCAGTCTAGTGTTGAATGGTAGAATTCCAAATTTTAATCAATTTCTGATATACCACAGTTGTTATTTAATGCTATTACTAATCACTGTTTCATTTCTAATATGTCTACACTCTACCGTTCACGAATTCTTACTAGAACTTCAGTAATATCATGAAATAAACTACCAGTAAGCTGACAATCATATTTTTATCTGAAATGATTTTGTGAAGATAAGGTTAGTTTGTCAATAGTGTCCATCAAACAATCCTTCTACTATTGTTAATACGTTTACTTTTATGAAGTGTATTTTAAATAAATAAGTGAAGAAAGGTTAGAACAAACTTAGTCTTGAGTGCTGTTAGAAGTATGAGGGCAGTTATCACTTCGCGGTTGTGCACACTGTGGAAGGGTTCTTCTGCAGGTACCTGAAAAGGAATTTGGATTAGAGGTGGTCTTAGTGATCTGAAAGCGTGACCGCAATGCCCAAGCGACAACTGCTTGCGGTCAGTCACACACCATCTTTGTGTGAGTAATTTTCGTGTTAGCTTCCGTACTTGCTGAGATCTTATCACCGGAGACGGATATCTGTGGGATAAGTTGAGGTGTGTATTTTTAGGATCGACCTCCTCGTGGGAAGGCAGCATCTCTGTTATGCTGGTTGTCTGAAGGAAACACCTTACTGTTGTCACACCTCTGTACAGTCAGCAGTATGACTTCGCCTTCGGACCTTAGGTTTGTTGCTTTTACTCTTACTGCTCTTCAACCGACCTGTTTGGCATGGTAGGACCTTGAGGAACGGTTGTTCCAGCCAATATAGCGCGGTTGGATCATCACGATAGGCAAGCCCGACATAGGTATTTGATTCAAGCATTTAAATCTCCTATTACTCAATCCATATAAATCATATTTTCGAACTTCTCTTAAAATAATTCGTTTGGTATACTCAGTTACTATCACTAGCTTATATGTTAAATGTATCGATAATTAAATGATATCAGGTTGACTACTACTATTAGACTGTCGCTAATGATGAAAGTTTAAGCGCCATGTTTCATTAACAGTTCACTGTTTGGTTAACGCAGAATATGGTAATACAACTACAGCACTCAAACGTATAGAACCCACACAGTCACAAATCAAAAGACAAAAGAGCACTGGAGAAGTGCTTATTGACTAAGAATCAAAATGTACAGAAAATTATGGGTATTTATAGATATTAGCGTTTGTTATAACATTATTATAATTCAGTCAATCCATAAAGAGGCATGTTATGCTACTGGCCAATAGTAGCATGTCACTTTAATACTTTAGAAAACTCCATCACATTCCGATTGGATGGAAACTCTTCGACTCAGTCATAGTTCTTGGAAGCTGTCCTAACAGTTCTTGTAGTGACTTTATATCCGGCTTTTTATCACGTGATTAATCCACCAATCAAAATACGATTTATACAATCTTAGCACTGTGCCTAACCAATGACGTTCGACCGGTATGAACAACCTAGCCCGTCCACTTGAGTCCAGTGTAGTGTCAGTTATTATGCCAAGCCCATATACCTTATTCGAGCTTTCGGACATCCCATTCTATCCATTTTACTCGAGCCATACATTGACCTTGTTATTTATTCGCTTATCAATCTAGACTGTTTTTATATGAGCGTATATGTGTGTGCCCTTCTTATTCCATTAATCACATGTCTGTAGCTTTATTTTGTCTGACTATAAATATTGAGTAACGCTTGACAAAGATGGAGTTGGCTTCCCAGCCATCTTCCATACGTGTCATTTTGCTCTACTCTTTTATTCGCTTCATATTCGAAATATATGTCTTCTCAAGTCAATTCTCGTTATTCGACTTATTTAATTCCGTTATTGGATAATGCGATTTAAGTCGACGATGATATACGAGAATCAGCGATAGCAAACATTTATACGATCTTGGAGTCAGATCTACGGGCCACCATACTAGAACACCACCCCACCCACCCCTATCGCAAGAAGGCAATGAGAATGGATACATATAACAATCATAAAATAGAAATAGAATAATCAATAGAAAACTGATATAAACTTTACTTACATGTTGGTAAAATGACATAATTTGATGCTTCTGATGAACTACGTGTTGTACGACTTTCTCCTTCTATTGAATCACATTCAGATGATATATCATTATCTATTCTATTAGTATAATAATTAAGATTTGGTACATGTAAACTATTCTCTGATGTTGTTGTCATTATAGGACTAGGAAATTTATTATTTAATATTGATTTATCATTATTTATTTGTTGAGAAAATGAACAATCAACATTCACTTGTGGTATTTGAAGTGTTAATGATTTGCCAATATCATTTCCAGTCTAAAAACAAAATGAAGATATGAATATACAATAGATTTAAATGAGATGATAGAATAATGATTAGTATAGGAATTTCATCCTGATGGATGCTACTACCTTGATGTAATAGTCGGGTTTGCTTATTGTAATGAATTAATCGAGATATACTGACTGGAACAATCATTCTTCAAGGGCCTATCATGCCAGGCAGGTCGGTTAAAGAAATGTAAGATTAAAAGTAGTAAACTCAAGGTTCAACGGTGATGTCGTACTGCTGATAACCATCATAACAGAGACGCTGCCTTCCTACAAGGAGGGTTGAGGTTAGAAAAGGTCGATCCTAAAAATACACACCTCACTTTATCCCACGGATATCCGTCTCCGGTGGTAAGATCTCAGCAAGTACGGAAGCTAACACGAAAATTACTCACAAAAATGTCGTGTGTGACCGACCTCAAGCAGTTATCACTTGGGCATTGCGGTCACGCTTTCAGATCATTAAGACCACCTCTAACCCAATATCCTTTTCAGGTAACTCCAGCTTATCTGCTGAAATTTTTTTCTTTTCTGAACAAATATAAAGCTAGAAGATCTCATGACGGTTAATAGTCATCCTGTTGTTATTACCCATAATTTACAGTCTGTTCTCTTTACAGGTGTTATGGCAGTAGTGATGATAATGCCGATATCAAATTGAATTAACTTAACCTGAAGAAGAGAAGAAAAGATACAGATGAAAAGAAGAAAACTAGAATCAACTTTGTTCACTTCATCTTACTAGTATGAATATTTTACATTTTACTTATATGAATGATTAGTCGAATGTTGAATAGCCTTGATCAACGAAGTCCTATTTGGCACTCATCAGCTGGATTTACCTACATCTCAGAGTTGTTGTTCACTCTAGGACTCGAACTCAGTAAGGTTTGCTTCAAACGCCATCGTATTATCCAATTAGCTACTGAGCCCTGATAGCCAATGGCTTGTACAATAGCGTGAAGCTTAAATTCACTTGTATCTTCCCGTTGATGTTTAGGACTGCAATGGGTCAGTCTCTTATTGGCATATGTACATCCTGTGCATATTGCCTTAATTCACAAACATTCTAAGTAAAGATGGATGGTGACTAGTAGTGGAATCCAGGACGCGCGTCCTGTTTATCGCTATTGTAAAGTTTTACTTAAATCAATCGAAGAACATATTACATAACTCTATATGTAAGAAATAAATGTAATTGAATAACAATAGTTTGTTATCAATCAAACGTAAAAGAAAAGAAAACTTTCTCCTTTAGACGAAAAAAGTATTCCAGAAGTTTTTTTTAACAGTTTCCTATTTCATTCTTTCATAGTGTTGAATTGTCTAGTGCTGAATTTCGTAGTTGAATTGATGAGTCGATCTAAGCTAGACCATCATTGAAAACCTAGTAGTAATGAACGGCCGTTTCGTTCTAGTATGGGACTCTTCAGCAGAATGTGTACACGATCCTACACCAATGGGACTCGAACCCACGACTTTCTGTGTTACACGCAAATGCTTAACCTGTAGACCACTGAAATGACATACAACAGTGTTAGTGTCTCACTTCAATCGATTCATGATCTTAATCAACCGTTCATCCATTTTTTCAGGTAGATAACTGTTTCACACCCAACTCCACTGGTCACGTCTTCTGATGAATCATGAATTCAACTATTAAAATTATTACAATCCCTCAAATCCCCCATTCAGATCATAAAAATATACGTCTCTAATAAGAAATTAAGATGTATGGCTGCCCGGATAGCTCATTGGTTAAGTCTTTACTGTGAAGCTTGATGACGCGGGATGCAATCCGGCAGAGAGCATCAGATACACCTTGCTAACGAATGTCAAGTAGCTAGAAACTTAGGTTCAGGGTTTCCTGTTGACCACTTCCAACCACCATCTTATCTCAACATAGTGCATGCAACATCGAGTCACCTAGACTAGTGACCACATTGAGACTTGGTCGATGGGATTCGATCTACACTAAGAAGGATTCCGGGTTTTCATCACCAACTGATATCAGCTATAATGAGATAGTAGAGAAGATGTATAGCTTTTCTGAGTTGGATGGTTTAATTGTAAAGCTTTCATCATTCTTCTAAACAACATCATCAACACAAACTTCAAGTAGACTTCTAGGCAAGACTATAATTTATAAATGAACCAATTAGATTTACGAATAACAGGTCTTAGATGTCAGCCTCGAAAATAATCATAGTAATAATGAATAATAAACCTACTGTATATTCAATATTCTTCATTTCAATTGAATGCATCTTATCATTTTCATGTTTATGTTTATTTGAATGATGTTTCTTATGACGTTTTAAACGATATGATCCAGCTCTAGATAATGGAATACCACTATTATGTTGAATTGGTTTCATTGGATCCAAATCTAATGATGGATAGTTTAGATCATTCTGTTCATGATTTTCTTCTAAATTTTGTTCTTGTGATTGATTATGTTCAATTAAATTTGCTTCAACAGTAGCTATTACATCTTTAGCTGATTGAAGTGCTGTATCAAATGCTTGATTACCACGTTTTGTTATGTTCATAAGACGTACCATATCTTCTAAATATTTTATACCTTTTAGAAAAGTTCAATAAAGAAATCATTGAATAATGAAATAATAAAAAATTACTTGAATTCATGAGTAAAATCCGCCTGGAGTCCCTCCTAGGGCTACTGCCGGTCCCAAGCCCGGATAAAGGAGGAGGGTTTGGCATGGGGTTAGCGACCCCATCCCGTAGAAAACTAACTCGCTAAAAAACGAATCCATGAGTTAACCTTAATTAGACAACCATTGAAAACCTTGAAGGACTGGATGATCGTTTTGTTTTAGTATGAGACTCGTCAACTGAATGCACTCACGATTCAAAATGTGAAACTTGAACCTAAGATCTCTAGTCTCGTATGCGAATGTTTAACTTGTAGACCACTAAATTGACATCCAATGATCTCAGTGTCTAACTTTAATGGATCTATGATCTTGTTAAACCCTACATTCATTGTCTGAGGTGGATAACTGTCTCCACTTAACATAGTTTGGACTCTAATGATCACGGCTATATGTATTTCTTGAAACCTGTAGTCGCTATAATACCCATGAACCACTACGTCAAAATCCAGTGGTTTATTCCTCTGATTTAATGCAATACTGATTTCGTTTAGTGATGTGTTACTGTCTAATTTTCAAGGTCCTGTGTTTGATTCCAAGCTGGATCGTAAGCACGAATTGTTAATGAATTTCATACTGACGATAAACAGATCTTCAGTGCCTATGTGTTTACTAATGGTTCCCCATTTGAGATCATTTTATGGCGAATATTGATAAGTTTTCTAATTGAACGCTAGATTCGGTTCCTAGCTTTCCTAGTAACTCCCAGGCTAAATCTACACAGCAACTTGAACACGATAGTAAAAGCGCAAAATTTGGAAGAAACGATTTACTCCAGGGTTCGTTCATGTACAGAAAATCTAAGTTATTTATAGTATTTTAGATGGCCTTAGGCTTGCCGGAATTTCTGGAAAGCTAGTAAACATAGTAGCAGCATGAGTAATCATCCAATCAGAAACTCGACATGTGACTTTTCGCTTTCTAGATGTTTCTGGCAAAACCTCAAATGCCCTGGTACGGCCGAGAGTGAGGAGAGTCAGCTCTCCCTCTCGAAATCCTCTCATATGGCCACGCGTAAATAACCTCTGCCAGCAGAGTCCTACTCACTGCCTTCTCTCGGCATTACTATTGTTTACGAAATTTAGAGAACGAAAAGCGAATGTCCGATGCTTTGACCGGTTTGGTGGACATGGAACGTTCACCTAGGGGAGTCGGAAAACACTCATTCCAAACTAATGGTGCACATGCACTCCAGTATCCTGAAGAAACTAATGGCGTATGAAACAATCGTTGGTGACCGGCTACCATGGGACCGCATCTCCTAAAGATCCTCCACTGCCTTGTGGACTAGACCTTTAGGTCGAAGGCTTCAAGTGTAGCCCTCTAAGAAAACCACCTGCTTCGGTTTGGGCACCCGGGAAACATCACAACCCTTAAAGAAATCGAGTGATTTATGTGGCCCATACCTGTTTGGTGTCTCCGTGCACCAATATCTATGTGTTCAAATAATAATAATAATCTATTGAATGCTGATTGAATAAGATACTTCTTAGCGTTTTCAGAACCCATTTCGGTCTTTTTCGATGAATTTTCTAAATCTCCCCAACAAATATAATTTGAAAACTTAACCAATCTCTACATAACCTTTCCTAAATCAAAGATACTTAACTAGGTTTCAATGTAAACATAGATTACAACAAACTGAACTTTAGGTTATTATTAAGTTTGTTTTGAAACTTTATTGTATTGGACTGTCATGTGTTGTGTACTGAAATCTTACCGAAACCAGTTTGTCGTATGTGAAAACCAAATACTGAACAATAACATTCACTCGCCAGTATCATTTGCGTATTATTTAGTCCTGAAGTAATATTCCTTTACTGGTCAAGTTTATCAAACTGTACAGTAAATGATCCTTGGACAAACATCAAAAGCCCAATCTATACAAACTCAGGTAGGGGAAGAAATAACGCTAAAAACATTGCCCACTCCATGTTTCAAACAGAATATCTATTCTTACATGATACACATTTCATAAATGAACATTAAGTAACATAAAATCTATGTGTAGAGCCTCATTCCTTAACCTCTTCCAAAATAATATTCTAAACCGAGATTGTATGAAGCAGCTATCCACACTATGTGTTCGATGAAGGTTGCTCAATATAGTGGATTAATTAACACAGTTGGATATCAGCTCTGCAGTTTAAAAACCTTAGGTCCGGAATCCAGTCCTCGGATGTTGAGTCTTTGATTCCCACTGTCTAGGAGTTCCATGCTAGGGAGAGACGAGTATTCAGTACCTCCAGGTCTTAGATGTTTCTTTAACTTGGATCGGTTCATGATCTCAATAAAATTACAAGTCAGTTCTTATATATCATCAGTAAAATACTCTTCATCAACGATACTGGATTAAATGGGGAATTGTACCCTTAGACACTAACTCACTGATCCTAATATTTAGTCATTCATTTCGAGACCCAAAGACTATGGGGGTTTAATCCCTGGCAGAGTCATCTGTATGAACTGTAATGGTTTTTGGAGATTAATGTGAAATGAAACGAAATAGTTAGAATTTTATAATAGAATAAGCAATTACCAGGTTGTTCAAAATCTGGATACATTTCTTTGACTAATTCACGTGTTTCTAATGAATAATCACGAGCTAATTCAGCAGCTTTTTTCGAAAGTTGCACTGCATTCTCAACTTTAGCTAAACTAAATTAATAGAAAACAAATGAAACAAGGAAATAAATATCAGCATAAGGTTGTGGAGATTATTAAGTTTTTGATTGAGATCATGAACTGATTGATGTTAGACCACCATTGAAAACCTGGAAGTACTGGACAGCCAATTCGTCTTATTGTAGGACTTCTCAGTAGTGAGCATCCACGATCCCGCATTGCGAGATTCGAACCCAGGACCTTCAATCTCGCGCGCGAACACCTAACCTCTCGATCACTAAACCGGACGGCATCCAATGGTGTTAATGTCTAACTTCAACCAATCCACGAAATTGCGCTGCCATCCTCTATTGTATTGAGGTAGATACCTGTCTCTACTCGACATGGATTAGCTCCACTGGTCACTGCTTCTGACGAGAACTCCGAGAATTCTCTCACGTGGATGCACACTTCTGAGGAGTCCCGCAATAGGACGAAACGGCCGTCCAGTACTTCCAGGTTTTCCATGATGGTCTAGCTTTAAATGACTCATAAACTCAACTATCAAATTAATCAGTATCTATCAGGAGAAATAAATGAAATTAAACAACAACAAAAAATCACTTCTTACTTCTCTCTAGCTTCATTTGCTTTAACGAAAGCATCATCAGCTATATTTCTAGCACGTTTTACAGCATTAGCCACTTCACGCATAATATGATAATTATATAATAATAAATATGATTTCGCTCCTTTTGGCCAAGAAAGAAATACTAATTTACCATTTTGATATTTTCCTTGCTCGCATACTCCATCAGGAAAATGTGTTTGACCATAACCATGTCGTTGATTTTTCACCCATTGACCTTCATAAATAACACCATCAGATCGTTCACATACTCCATAACCATGACGTGAATCAGCTTCCCATTGACCAGCAAATGTTTCAACTGTTTCAGGATCGATAGCATCTACCTGAATATACATACATATATAAGAACAATAAGTACCGATCATTGATAAAGAACCCAAACGTTTACACTTATTACTTCAGTGAATTCGAGGTATCTATCTCCAACAAACGAATAGTTTGACAAGAAATACAGTAGAGTCCTTGCTGAAGACTATTGAGTGATTCCAAAGTATCAGTTACTCACTTTATATTATTTCATGAAGACAAGATCTTCTCAAAAACACCAACTTTCTATTACTTGTAAGTTTATAGTGTTATTACTTCATGTACCAGACGCAACTTTTTTTAATCTGTAGTGCTGTTTCCTATCATTTGCACTACGAATTGATAAACATTGACAACTAAGAAGGGTTGGACAGCTGTTTCGTTCTAATATATATAATTCCTTGGCACTGGGCATCCACGACCTCGAAGACGGAATCCAGAACCTTCAAGTCTCACGGTAAATCTTCAACTTTTACACAAATAAGTCGGTAATGAATATTTTACATTTCTAACTTTTGTCACTTTGTAGCATTGTACAAACATTTTCAAAAGTCACTGGTAAATATCTTGGAGAGTTTATTTCAGCTAAAATCTCTTCACTTACTGTAGGTCTGAGTTATAATCAATTGTTTTGAAATGATAACTTAGTAAGCATTATAAACGATAAGTCTAATCCGTATCGGGTGGAGACAGTTACCAACCTCAGACAATGGAGGAAAAGTGGCGCAAGATCATGGATCGACTGAAGTTCAACAGTAACACCGTCGCATGCCATCTCAGTGGTCTGCTGGTTAATCGTTCATACGCGATACTGAAGGTCCTGTGTTCGAGTCCCTTTGGTGTGGGGTTGTGGATGTGCACTGCTGAGGAATCTCATGATAGGACGAAACAGTCGTTCAGCACTTCTAGGTTTTCAATGGTGATCTAGCATAAATCGACTCATGAATTCAACTGTTAAAATTATTACAATCTCCACAAATCCCCATCTTGATTATAATCAATTATTTTGAAATGATAGTTTAATAAATATTATAAATGATAGGTTTAACCTAAGTGAATAGTATTTCAGCTCGCTAAATGAAAATGATCAAAGATTAACATCAGTGCGTAATGCATAATTTTCCCAAATAAAAATTATTTTAGTGAAATTCATGAGTCAATTGAAGCTAGACCACTATGGAAAACTTGGAAGCGTTGGACAGCCACTTCGTCCTATTATGGGACTCTTCAGCTGTGCGCATACAAGATCCATCACACGGGACTCGAACCCAGGACTTTCAGTCTTATGAGCGAACGCTTATGCTTTAGACCACTGAGCAGGTATCCAACTGTGTTATTGTTTTACTTCAACTAATCTACGAAATTGCTCGACCATCTTCCATTGCCTGAGGTGCAAAATGACAGAGTCCTTGCGAATTATAAAAACCAGACATTAAATACTTCATTGACACATCTTCTATCAGTTATCTCTTACAAACTTCATCATTCCTTCATTCCAGTTGTTATTATAATTACTGTTTGTTTACATTCCTATTCTCCTTGCTTCTATCTTCTCACCCTTGTGCTACCAGACATTTCACTTCGAATCGATGTCACATGCTACTTATATTCGTCAACATAAGTAGCATACACCACAATACAACTGACATTAGTCTTTAATGTAAATTATATTGAGGTACAATAGTGAATGTGCAGTATGACATGGCTATTTTATTCCCATTTATGTAATAGTTGAGAAATTAATACTTCACTATACTTCAGACTTGAAAAGAGGGCTGAAATGAACTGGATGATACTATATCATTCACCATACAGCAAATTCTTAATGGGAACATACTAAAAATTTCTAACGGAAAGTAATGAGTTCTAATTGTGTTCAACATTTCTACGCCTCCTGTGCAAATTTATAAACGAGTTATGATTGTTATACCAACTCACGTTGCACCAGACTGGGTAAGTTCACTATGCTTCGCCACTTCAATTCAAATATTATAATATAATAGACTAGTTTCAATCAATTTAAAATGTATATAACTAAATAACGTGTATGTTATACGCAAAGACGGATGGTGGCCAGCAGTGGAATCCAGGACTCGCGTTACGTTCTATCTCCTACTAGTCATCTGGATGTATCTGCACTTCATTGCACAAGCCAGTGGCTATCAGGACTCAGTACTTAAGTGGATAACGCGATGGTGTTTGGAGCGAACAGTATTGGGTTCGAGTCCCAGAGTGAACATCAAATGTGAGATGAAGGCACATCCAGCTGATGAGTCCCAAATGGGACTAAACGCACACTCTAGATTCCACTACTAGCTAATATCCTTCTTTGCTTATAATACTTGTGAATCAAGGCAGTATCGCGGTAATCTGCACTGAATACACATATGTCAATAAGAGACTGATCAATTGCAGTCCTATACATCAATCGGAAGATTCAAGTAAACAATACCAAGTGAACTTGACGTGTATGTCACCTACAAACTATCAGCTGTCACTAAACATTTGAAGTTACCAATTCTAATCTCCTGAGGTTCCACACTCTAGTTTAATTTCGTATTCTGCAAACAAATTCAATTTAGCTCACTTTTAATGATTACAATAAGCATTAACATTTATTCATCTATTTAAAGACCATCAGTAAAGTTTTGTGGAGATTGTTAAATTTCATTGAAGTTAGACATTAACACCACTGGATGTCAACTCAATGACTTAAAAGCTAAGCGTTCAACATTCAAGATCCTGAGTTCGACTTACACATGAAGTGTAGTGGATGAGTACTGTTATGAAGTCCCATGATAGGATCAAAAACGGTTATTCAAGATTTCTCTGTTTTCAATACTAATCTAACTTAGATCAATTGATTGTTTCAATAATATTTAAAGACTGTATTTAACAGTGAAATTCCACCTGGAGCCCTTCTGGAGTTCCTCCCAGTCCCAAGCTCGGAGAAGGGAAAATGGTTAGGCATGGAGTTAACCACTGAACCCCATCTTGTAGAAAACTGAATCACCAAAATTTTACCACTGAAAGTAAATCACTAACATACTTGATCTAATGTGAATACTGATTCAGGTGTTTGTTCCACTTTAATCTTTGCTCGTGCTGAATGTTCTGTTATACTGCCTTGACGTCGAACACATGCAATAGATTCTTTACTTAATGAACGATTAAACAAATTTGTTAATGATTTTGATCGACGATTTGTTTTATTATGATTTAATTCTTTACGAAATTTCATTAATGAACCACTACCAATATGATTTAATTTTTGTTGACGTTTTAACATTAATTCACTACGTTTTGATGATAATACAAAACCACATTTAAATTTACATGACATACGTAAATCTTTAAAATCTTTATTATGAATATTTGATGGATTTGGACGACGACCAAAATATGGTTCATCTTCATTATCATCTTGTCCACTTAATTCTGGATCATCTAATTCAGCTACATCACCAGATCTTTGACTTAGAAGACTTCCACGACGTGTTCCTGTATTGTTGTTGTTATTATTATTATTGACAATATGATGTGTACTGTTGTCAGTATTAGTAATATTATGATGAGTATGATGTGTTGAGTTTAATAGATTTTGTAATGCTGTACGTTTTTTAATATCTAAAGCAATTTCTGCAGCAATAGCAGCTTCTTCAGGGAAAAAATTTATTACTTCCCCATATGGTATAGATGTACGTACACCAAGTCCTTCACGTACACCATTTTTATATTCACCAGCATAACTTCCTACAATGGAAAATAAGATAAGTGTGTTTACTTCTTCATTTTTTTAAATTGAACAAACATTTTGTTTGATTAATACTAACAATAAGGTTTGTAGTGTGGCGTCGAGTCGCGGTTGACTATGAACACCACTACAAGAAGACTACGTGCCGGTTAACCGATAACATCCCCTGTAAGCCAAACATCAGAAGGCAGTTGATGGTTGTAGTCAAGATGTATTCGTTGGCGATCTCGTGGTATCGAAAGAATACCGAGATCGTGCCAAAGAAGTACAAGCGGATTCACTGAGCAAACGTAAGTTCGTGCAAGGTCACAATCAACGGAAGGAAGAATGGATGTCTTTAGTACGGTTAAACAAACAAATACAGTAAAACAATCCCTGGTACAATTGGTTATAATAATAATTGTTTCCATTA
Source organism: Schistosoma haematobium (assembly GCF_000699445.3). Classification (NCBI taxonomy): domain Eukaryota; kingdom Metazoa; phylum Platyhelminthes; class Trematoda; order Strigeidida; family Schistosomatidae; genus Schistosoma; species Schistosoma haematobium. The sequence continues at coordinate 19,653,990 of NC_067200.1, forward strand.
AACCAATCGCGTTCTCTTGATAAAAGTAGGTCACTACACGTTATTGAAAGTTGCGTAACACTATTTAGTTGTTTAGTCTAAATTCAAGACTACATAGTAACTCTTAGCCATGAATTCAAAAATGAATCTAAATATGATCTTTTAGATATCTCAATCATAATGAAAGATTCATTGTGAAAGAGAAAGAAAGATAGCAAGCAGCTTTGTCTGACACTGGTTCTTACTTGGAATTTGTCTGTCAGTTGTACTTTATGCATGACATTGCAGTGTAGTTTATTGTATGAATTCTGTATGATGTCAAATTCACCTGTAGAACTTCTAGGGTTATTGTGGATCTCAAGCATGGATAAAGAATGAGGATTTCGTATGGGATCCGCAATCTCATCTCATAGAAAACAATCTTGCTAAGGAAAAACGCCAATCATACTTGTTCGAAAAATATTAACACTGATAATATGATTCGTTATCAAGTCATTTACGTTTTGCAATATTTGTTAGAAAATTTATCACAAATGCTCCCAAATAACCTGGTACGGCCGAGAGTGGGGAGAGTCAGCTCTCCCTCTCGAAATGTTCTCATATGGCCACGTACATACAACCATTGCCACAAAATTCCTACCCACTTCCTTCTCGCGGATTACTGTTGTTTACGAAATCGAGAGGACGAAAAGAGAATACCCGGTGCTTTTCCGGGTTGGTGGACACGAAGGATTCACCTAGGGCAGTTGGAAAACCCTGATTACAAACCAATGGTTCACATGGAATCCAGTATCCTGAAGAAACTAATGGCGTATGACACAATCGTTGGTGACCGGCTACCATGGGGCCGCATCTCCTGACATTGCTCCACTGCCTTTTGGATTAGACCTTTAGGTCAAAGGCTTGTAGTGTGGCCACCTAGGAAGAATCCCAGCCCTTACACATATGGAGTGATCTATGTGTCGCATACCTGTTTGGTACGCCGGGAAATGGAGATAGACATGAGAAGAATGAACAAAAATTGGATGGAATTAGAAAAGGAGGCCCAGGACAGAGTGGGTTGGAGAATGCTGGTCATCGGCCCATGCTCCATTGGGAGTAACAGGCGTAAGTAAGTAAGTAATACCTGTTTGGTGCCTCCGTGTATCAATGTTTATGTATTTGAATAATAATAATAAATGATAACAGTAATCAACTGATAATGCAATCAGCTCCTGAAATTCAATTTGATTTGCCATGTTTTATGTAACATTTCATAACAGTTGTTACCTGGAATACATTATGGTACTTAGGTATATTCACATAACTACAATTACTGTTTAATTTCAATTCAGTTTAGTACGTTTGTAAGCAGTGTCAGAATCTCCACATTATTGATATCAAAGACTGTAATTGATCAGTCTCTTTTGGTGTTTGGGTATACTGGATGGATTGCATTAATATTGTCACTAAGTTAAAAACATTTTAATCAAGATTTGATGGTAGTTAACAGTTTTGGTGGTTTTGTTCTCTGAGCTCAGAGAACAAAACTTCATCAAAATCATCCACCCGAGCTACAAATCTTCTCCACCATCTCAGTAGTTAACAGTGGAATCTAGAACACAAATCCCATTTTGTTTGGAACTCGTCAGCTGAATGAAATCATACTCCAGTGTTGATATTCATACTAAAACTTGAAGTCCATACCTTTCGCTTTAAATACCTAGAATGTTATGCACCGAGATACTGTTATAACTTGTGGCCTGTGTGCCCTGTTCATATATAACGTAACGATACCGCCAATTAGAGAGCAGTGAATTGTCGATCGGACTAGCGACGCATAAAACACGTACGAGCAGTCTAGAGTCCTTATCGGTCCTGCTTCCTGCCTAGCCCTGGCCTGCCCATGGAGTCCAGAACACCAATCTCAGCCTCTGAGATATGAATCATGTGTTTTAAGCATACTGAGTTTATATACCAACCAGACAGACCACAACGTACCAATAAAGTATAAAACAACATTTGTACAAATTTAGCCCAATGTGGCTGTGAATGTGGGAGGTAGTCATTGATAGACTCGGGATAACTCAAGAATGATAAATCGTACAATAATAGTTCATAGGTCAAAATAAAGCTCATAATAAGAGAAACATGAATATGAATAGTGTAGTTATTTAACAATGATACGATAAAAATATACGTATAGTAGTGGTCCATAAATGGCTCCCAAAAGTTACCATTCATTATGCTTATCGGAACTTAACAGATACTGTATTTAGAAAGCTGACCATTTCTGCATCAATGAGATGCAAGAATATCCATCTGATGAGTTTCAATTAAGAAGTGAGATGAACTGTAGATTACATTACTGGTCATTACCCAATTCTACTTTCATTTTATTACGGTTTCAATTTATTATTATTATTACTCATTTAAGTGATATCATGAACTGATATTAGCAAGAGCATAAATTGAAAACTAAGAAGCTTTGATCACACAGGAACGATTAATAAATCTAGATAGAGACTCTTTAAATATAAGTAAATGATTGAGAGAAATGGAACTCTTTGAACTATTCTATAACAGAATGAGGATTTGTGGAGATTGTAGTAGTTTCAACAGTTGAATTTATCAGTCGATTTAGGCTAAACCTGAAAGTACTGGACGGCTGTCTTGTCCTATGATGGGACTCCTCAATAGTGCACACCCACGATTCCACCTCACAAGATTCGAACCCAGGACGTATCAGTCTCGCACGTGAACGCTTAACCTCTATGCCACTAAGCTGACTGGCATCCAGTGGTGTTAATGTCTAACTTCAACTAATCCACGAAATTGCGTCACCGTCCACTATTGTCTTCAGTGAGTTACTATCTCACAACAGACCCGGTTGAACTCCACTAGTCACTGCTTCTCCTTAGGACTCCAGAAAATACCTATTGAAGGCAGTCAGTAGTCAGCATATATTGGTTGGTATCAGAAGGGGCTTTTGTGGATTTTATAGTAATTTCAATAGTTGAGATCATGAGTCAATTGAAGCTAGACCACTATGAAAAACCCGGAAACACTGAACGGCCGTTTCGTCCTAATGTGAGACTCCTCAGCATAATAAGAATAAGAATAAAAAGAAGCCGAATTCAAATTCACAAGATGTAAGTCACTAGAACTTATGGATTATATAAATGGCTTTCAATATAATTAAGCATATCTTCAATCCATCATGTCTATAAATGTTATGTTTGATTATACAATAAGCATAACTATGTTATCAGTTACCTTTCTATTTTGTTTACATACAATAATACATACAAATAAACTAGTTTAATTCACTTAGAATTCCATTTCATTTAGTAAAGAGTTTAAAAAAGAAATAGTAAGACTATGATGTGAGTTACTTATATTCATATAAGTAGTATATAACGCGAATCAGCAATAGAATGTATTTCAGTAGAAGATCGATAAGGAAAGAATGGGTGCGGAAAGTAATTGGTATGAAAATGCAGGAACAATGAAATCTGAAACGATGGATTGATATTTACATAAGGAACAGTCAAGTTTGAGACAATTGATATATATTTTGTTCAATGAAGTATTTACTGTATGATTCACAGATTATACTAAGATGTTCTGTAATTGTATATTCTGATACGTTTGACTGTTCCCACTCGTGTGCTTGTTCACTACAAGACGATAGTTTATGGACGAGCCAATCAGATTTTAAGATAACAGGTTTTGGATATTGTCACGAAATTCGCTCACCTATTTGACCAAATAGTGTCTTGGCATTTTGACTGATCGTGGATGCATACTGATGGGGAGTCCCAGGATAGGATGTAACAACCGTCCAATACTTCCAGGTATTCCATGATGGTCTAACTTCAATTGACTTATGATCTCAACTATTAAAAATTACTATAATATCCACAAAAACCCCTTTTTGATATGGTATATTAATTTATTAGAAAAAGTACATTATAACGTTGAACATATATTCACTTATAAATGGATACACAATGTTACGCTTTTATTTCTATTTACAATATGATTTGATGGATAATAAGTAAAACCTGATAATTAGGCATTTATTCTATAGGCTGATAAACCATACCCTGAATATGATTCTTACAATCATAGACGTTTTCAATAAATTTTAATCTTTTTTTTTCGTTTTGTATATATAAGTACGTAGTTTTGTTGCTAGATGCAAGCTACTTGGTTGGGGTCCTCGTAATTATCGTAACCAATGGTTGGAGACTTTGAGTGACATGGTTCAGAATCGATCACAATGGCATAGGTGTATACACTCACTGTCTTCCTTTAAACTATGAGATTAAAATCGCTTCATATCTTTCCATCTACGTACTAATTCTATATTCCTCTGCTACATCCTTATATGCAATCTTTCTTTTATATATTACGATCATTGAATTAACTACTTGTATGAATCCGGTGTTCATCTTGTTGTGCTAATGAAGTGTGTCAACTTGAACCGATATATAAATGTGCCTGGTTGTAACTGACTCATTATAAATCTGACTAGTGTTTTCTACATAAATTGAGAAAGTTTAATCATGGTAAAAAAGAAACTGTATTTAAGTAGTGTATTCTAAAATGAAAGTTTAAACAGTTAACCGGTATGTTATAGGTAACAAGATATTATGTGTTATACTATTGATCATTTGATGGGATACAATTAATTTTGGCTTGATATTCACAAATCTGAATCAATGACATAAGGTAATAAAGAATGAAAATCTGATAACAGAATAACTGGTTAGTAAAAAATGAAGAGTCGTTTTGATATGACGAAATTACGTCAGTCAGTCAGCTACACCGTAGGACCAGGCACATTTATGTATCGGTTCAATTTGCCATACCTCATTAACACAACAAGATGGACATCGAATTCATAAAAGTAGTTAATTCAATGATGGTAATATATGAAAGAAAGAATTAGTTGGTAGAAAGAAAGATATGAAGCGATTTTAATCTCGTAGTTCAAGGGAAGACAGGCAGTGTATACACCTATGCCATTGTGATCAACTCTGAACTATATGACCCAGTCTCCAACCATTGATGATGATAGTCACGCGGACTTCAACCAAGTAGTCTGGATTTACCAACATGGCTCAGACTAGAAGTTAGTGACTTCAAGCACTGATGCCACGTTTTGGTTTGGCCGCCCTTAACTTTATTCCAACGATCCCAAACACTAGTCAGCATTCCGCGTCGTGCTAATGAACTACTAAGTACATAATAATGATAATAATCAAATAATCATTAAATTCTATGAAGCACATCGATAGATATTACAGTTTACCTGGAAACGGCTTAACACTAAGTAACCATGACTTCTTATGGGTCATAAACGTTTTCAAAAATTCATATGGGTAATTATAGAGACTAACAGGAACACGTATATATATTGTCCGTGACTGATCTTCTTTGAATGTTTTGTTATCATCCTTCGGTCTTGGATATAGATACTATCTTAACTTAAACATTCTGAAACTCATAGGATTCCAATCCGTTGACAGTCAACAGGCACATCAACGTAGATCTAATCTATGAACCTACATAAACATTTCAATCAATCACAAGGTTGAAAGTCAATTGAACAACAGAGTTAATAAGAATGAAACTATGAATAAAGACAGTGATTTATCATCTGTAGAGTATGCGAAAAGCTTACTTCTACATGAAATAGGCATTGATGATGGTGCTCAGAACGATACTGAAAGGTTGACCAAAAGAATCATCTAACTTAATAAACATAACCCCTCCAAAAACATCCTCCTTAGCTGTAAATCTATGTCATTATATATATACACACATATTAAAAAAGGAAGCCAGGATTGAAAAGAACTTACCTCCATCTGCATAAGTTTCTACACCAAAACTAGGAAAACCATTTTCAAATTCACCTTCAAATCTTCCAATTGAATCTTCTTTACATTTTATTCCACATTTAATAAAATCATCTTTAAATTGTCCCATAATAACCCAATCTTCTCGTGTAAATATTCCATAACCATTACGTCGATTATGTGCCCATTCACCTTCATACATAGCACCTGGTGCATTTGGCCATAAAAATACACCACTTTTCTCTGAACCAGAATCCCATAAACCAGTATATTCACCTTGACATTTATCTTTTGTAATTAAACCTAAACCAACAGCTTTCTCATTTAACCATTCACCAATATATAAACCAGAATCTTTAAATTCATATCGACCAGCTGGTAAACAAGTTGCTTCAGTTTTTACTAAATCCATATTATTATCACTTCCAAAACATTATACATCATTATAAAGTATCATTTATGATAGATAATCCTTAGTGTTTATGGTAATGCACAATGGAAGATCTTTATCACTATGTATAACATTCAAATGAGTCTACACTATCCCATATTTGTTTACTCATGTTGTGAAAAGGTAAACGAAACCTTCATAATAAAGAATAACATCAATGACATAAATATACTACTATTATCAAATGGATCAAACAAATACCCGATAAGACAGTTTGGAATGTATGACACATTTTGTCCTAAATTTCAGCTTCCTTATTTATTTGCTTTTTTCCCCTTTCTTATAAGAACTAACACCTGATTGGTTGTTTTTTAAATTAACCAATCAAATCAATGAAAACGTTTCATGATGTTTCTATTCTATCTTCTGATTGGTTAGTTTCATTGCACAATACATACCATATAAGGGATCGATCAATAGGTAACTGGGCAAACAGAATATGACTACCGATCGATAGCACACACGTACACACACATGTAAAGATGGTATTTGGTGAAAATATTTGAAAAGAAAGAATCATTTGGCAATAAACTATGTTTTGTACTTTCATTAAGATGCATAGAAACTCCTACACAGAAATCATCAATTATATCTTATATAAGTGAAAGAAAATGTATAAACAGTTCTATTTTTCTTATGGATTAGTTAAAATAATAAAAATTAACATGGTTACAAAGAACAATTAATGAGATTTGGCAAAGTATTCAAAGTGTAAATGTACATGTCGTAAAGTGGATAAATATAAGAATGAACATTTTTGATAAAGTTTTGTTCATTGAGCTAAATGGTTTGGTCGTGGAGCTTTCATTTTTTTCTTCTGAACGATATCATCATCATCATAAACTTCAAGTAGAAGTTCAAACGAAACTATCCAGCTCAGAGAACAGAATTTCATCAAAATCATCCACTTGAGCTATAAATCTTTTTCACCATCTTACAAACTAATATATATATAAACAATTAGGATTGGTTCATTAGAATGAAATAGATTGTATCATAACTAGAATTTTTGTATTTCGTAAGAAAAACTAGGAATTCCTTCTGTACATACCGAATTCTTTCTTTAAAAAGAATTCCCTGAAAATAATTCATTATTGTCTGGTAATGATAAGAGTGAATATACAGGAATTCTAGGTGTGACTATAATATATAGACGAACCAAACATGTATAACTGTGGTGTTTGAATGAATTAATAATTCCTTTGTACGTGTTGAATGCTTGATTTCGAATTCCGAATACAGTATATTCGTTTGTGCTCATCTAGTACTCCTTGACTCAATTGCATTATTTCTGGGATTTTCAATTCGTACTATAATTCAAATCAGTCAGTCAGTAACAACGTAGAACTTCGTACGTACGTACATCAGTTCGAGTTGCCACACCACATTAGCACAGAGATGCAGTTGTCGATTCAAATTCCGTAGTGGTAGAGGTAATAAGAGTATAAGCAGTAATCGGGAAGATTAGGGTTTGGAGATGTTATTTAAAGAGTATAATCCAGTGAAATAAATTTGGAAAGAGGAAAAAACGGACATGAAGGATTCAAAAGATTAGAATTTGGGAGAACACAGAGAGTGGATGCACCTGCGCCATTGCAAACGATTTTGACCCATGTCATTCAGGGTCTCTAACCATCGGTTGCTATCATCTCGCGGTCCCCAACCAGGTAGTCTACACCTACCAACATGACTCAGTTCACTTGTCAGTGACTTCATGGACTTGTGCCATGTTTTGGTTTGGCCGCCCCTAGCTTTTTTCCAACCTACTCCTATACCACTGAACATAGCACGTCGAGGCAGTCGGTCGTTGGGCATACGTAACACGTGTCCCAGCCATCTCAACTGATGAAGTCTCACTACTTCATCAACTGATTTGTCATACTTACCTAGTACCCGTTTCCTAACAACTGTGTTACTTACTCGATGGTCCCAGGATATACGAGCAATGTTTCGAAGACACCTATGATCAAATACTAGTAACCTACGAATATCCTCTACTATTACCGGCCACGTTTCACTGCCATAAAGTAGGACGGAACGAACTGCTGCGCAGTAAACACGTCCTTTGGTTGATAGACGGATATCTCGCCTACGCCATAAATGACGCAAGTTGGCAAAAGCTAGTCGAGCCTTCTGTATCCGTGCTGAGATTTCGTCACACATCAGACCACAAGGGCTGATGAGACTCCCAATATAAGTGAGATAAGTGAGGCGGTCGACGCGCTCAACTACTTCACTCCCTATCACTAGTTAAGGTGTCGATGCAACCAAATCCTGAAGTAAGATTTTGCATTTCGAGGGAAGAATCGCATCCCGAACATGTTTGCATTGTTGCTTAGAGTGGTCCGAAGACTCTGCATTTTGTCAGCGTCTTCACCAAATAAAACTATGTCATCTGCATATTCTAAGTCAACAAGTGAACCTCCCGGTAGAAGTTCAACCCCTGGAAATTTAGATGAGGAGAGTGTTATCTCTAAAAGCACGTCGACCACAAAGTTGAACAAGAATGGGGAGAGTGGACAGCCCTGACGAACACCACTTGAGGTAATCAATTCTGATGACAGTTCGCCATAAGCTCTCACTCTACCAGTTGTGTTCGAGTAGAGATCCTTTATAAGTTTAATGTACTTCTTTGGTACTCCTTTCAGTGACAAACACTGCCATAGAACCTCACGATCAACAGAGTCAAATGCCGCCTTAAGGTCGAGAAATACTACCATTGTGGGGCGTCTGAATGCGTGTCTGTGTTCTAGAACCTGACGTAGTGTGAATATCTGATCTATACAACCACGTCCAGGTCGAAAACCGGCCTGGTTTTCTCTAACCTGCTCTTCACGAGCTTTGATTAGGCGTCGAAGCATTATTAAAGCTAATATTTTAGACACTATATTAGTCAAACTGATTCCTCTGTGATTGTCACAACAGGACTTTTGTCCTTTCTTAAAAACTGGCACAATCAGTGATTGAGACCAGTCAGATGAGATTACGTCCAGTTCCCAAATTCTACCTAAGACCTCAGTTAATCTCACTGCTAATACTGGACCACCATCCTTAAAAATCTCAGGAGTAAACCTGTCAGGACCTGCTGCTCTCCCTCGCTTCAGATTTCCCATAGCTTTTTCAACTTCGTAAAGAGACGGAGGACCTACATTAACTTGCCATTCAGGTTGACTAGAGATCGTGGGAAACCGAAGTGTGGCTGAAGGCCAGTTGAACTGATCCCTAAAGTGTTCTGCCCATCGACCCAATCTCCTGGATTGAGAATGAATAATATGTCCATCTTTCTCTGAGATTGTTTCGCTAACGGTCAGTTTCCTAATACCGGTTTCCTTAACAAGTCTGAACAATTGTCTACTATTACCTATTGCCGCTGCCTTTTCCATCTCTCTTGCTTTCGATACTCACCACTGTTCGCGATCATTGCGTAGACTTCTTGTCAGCTTGCGCTTAAGCTGACTCCGCTCTTCATTATGTTCAGAGCCGGGTGGAATGAGTTTTCGAGCATCTATCAGTGCGATAGATGCTGCTGAGATCCAGTGTTGCTCCCTAACCTTCTGGTTTACCTTACTAGCAGATATCACTGCTGTTTCCACAGCTTTTCGGATATCATTCCATGCTGCATCGGGGTGGGCATCACATACATGGCTGCCTAACTGTTTTCCTAGTTGTTCATGAAATATACTCTTAGCTTGACTATCATTAAGTAGGGCCCTAAGAGGTTTTTTTGCAGCGTCTTTCCTACGTCCAGTAAGACGCAAGCAAATACGCGCTCGTACTAGAGCATGATCTGAATCTAGGCATGTGCTCCAGAATGAGCGACAGCCTTCTATTGAGCCCCTCCATCGGTGGCTGATAGCGATGTGATCTATTTGTGTCCAACGTTGGGACGAATTCGGGGTCGCCATGTTAAAAGATGTCTTTCCTTATGCTTAAAGTTAGTATTTGCAAGGAAAAGGCGGTTATCTGAGCATAGCTGCAACAGACGGTCGCCATTATCTGTTCTTTGAGCCACGACACCATAAGATCCACCTAGGTGTCTTTCCCTATCGCTAAGTTTACCTACTTGAGCATTAAAGTCACCGGCCACTATTACTACATCCGAGCGCTTAGCTTTTCGGAGAAGATCCGAAAGCTTTCTGTAAAACTCATCTTTTACATCATCTGAGCTGCAGTCAGTGGGAGAATAGGCAGAGACGACGAAGAGGCAATGACGAGTGTCCCTATCTTTCCGGATTCTTACTGTTCCGTTCAGTCGGACAGCGCACGAACGACTGTCTACTGGGATCCACTCTAAGAGACCTAGTTCTGCCATAGGACTCAATGATATACCTACGCCGGCGAGGCCGCGGGAAGCAGAATCTGGGCTTCCAGATACACGAAGTGTGAATCGAGTCGGTTCTTTATTTTGGCATGGTGAGGTCAAATAGATGACGCTACTCGGATCCTGTATGCGCGTTTCGGAGACGCAGCACACATCGATGGTGCGGGATTCTAAAGTCCTAGCTAAGGAAGCCTGTTGTCCTATTTGGCACAGTGTTCGTACGTTAAAAGCTCCTACGTGTAGTTTAGAGCGTAGTTTCAGGAGACCAGGAATAGCGTTCCGCGTACTCGAATCGTTTGCCCTAGTGGTGCGAGATGATAAAGAGACGTGAGAAGGGTTAGTCATGGAGATAAGAGAGGTATTAGGAGGTGTAGGAAGGATTTGAATGTGACCAACTTGGTCTCTTGTGCTGTTACGGGTATGAGGGCTGATGTCACTTCCCGGCTGCCCACACCGTGGAAGGGTATTTCTTGAGGAACCTGAAAAAGAAATTGGATTAGTGTTGGTCTTAACGACCTGGGAGCGTGACCGCAGAGCCCAAGGGACAACTGCTTGAGGCCGGTCGCGCACGGCCTTTTTGTGGAAGGTTTTTGACGTGTTAGCTCCGTTCTTCAAAGGGCCTTACCGCCGGAGACGGAAATTCGTGAGGTGTGACATTTTTAGGGTCGATCTTTTCTAACCCCACCCCTCCTTGTGGGAAGGCAGCATCGCTGTCATGCTGGTTGTCCGAAGGAAACACCTTACTGCTGTCACACCCCTCTACAGTCAGCAGTACGACTTCGCCCTCAGACCTTGAGTTGCTGCTTTTAGTCTTACCGTTCACCAACCGACCTGCCTGGCATGGTAGAACATACAGGAACATATGTTTCAGCCAATATAGCTCGGTTGGGTCATCACGATAGGCAAGCCCGACCACCACGTCAAGGTAGCAGCTTCGATCGGGCTATAATTCAAACACTCCTAATTATCACAATAATATAACAGGTTTTGGATTTCACCGCGAAATTCACTTATCCATTTGTTATTTAAGCTAATGTCAGTTCATGATGCAAACCTGAAATCTAATTTCTAACCTTAACTATCAATTGTAAATCATGATCCTTACTCTTCACACTGATTTATAAACCTCATTTAGAACTGGTTATTAGGTGGACACTCTCAAGATCAGTCTAGCGTCGCTCGAAGGTCGTCCATACATCATAGTCTCACCAAATTTTATTGATTAATTTACTATCTATCCACTGTTGTCATATACCAGGAGAATAAAACCATATCCCATGGTTTAATATTATTATTAGTAGTAGTAGTTTTGTGGCCCGTTGTTTTGTCGTCGTTTAGATCGGACGATGTTCGTTGTAGGGCTCACCATTTTGGTGGCCCATAGATCTGACTCCAATTAGATCGTATGGATGTTTGCTATCGCCTATTCTCGTATATAATCGTCGACTTAATCGCGTTAGCCAAGAACGGAATTAAATAAGTCGAATAACGAGAATTGATTTGTGAATACATATATTTTGTATATGAAGTGAATGAAACAGAGCAAAGCAAAATGACACGCAGGGAAGATGGCTGGGAAGCCAACTCCATTTTTAGTCAAGCGTTACTCAATATTTATGGTCAGACAAAATAAAGCTACAGACATATGATTAATGGAATAAGAAGGGCACACACATAGACACTCATATAAAAACAGTCTAGATTGATAAGCGAATAAATAACAAGGTCAAAGTATGGCTCCAGTAGAATGAATAAAATGGGATGTTCGAAAGCTAGAATAAGGTATATGGGCTTGGCATAATAAATGACACTACAGTAGTGGTAGTAGTACTAGTAGTAGTAGTTAGATCGTACACCTTTAGGATAGGTTACATAAATGAATGGCTGTTGAAATTAGCAAACAATATTCGTTTATCGCGTCTTTACCCAAAACTTTACACCCATGACATTTAGATCTAATGAAAAGTATTGTATTTTTAATCCCTTAAACATGGGTCCAAAATTTCATGCATTCAGTTTTAGTTATTCCGTGATATTATGTTGTCATTATTTAATATCATTTGTCTATGCAATTTTCTACTCAATATACTCAATATCTGTTAACCAGATAACAACAGTAACAGCTTAATGTGGGAGAGAACAAAGCTGCTTACAGTTGAAGAAAAAATCAGGAAAACATGTTGGAAGTGAATGCATATTGTGGAAATCATCAGACTGTATCAGGAGGCAAGCGCTAACTTGGAATAATGAAGGAAGACGCAAAAGAGGACCGAACTGCGTCGGAAATTGGAAGCAGATATCGAAAGAATGAATAGCAACTGGAAAGAACTGAAATGGATTGTCCATGACAGAGCTTGGTGGAGAATGTTGATGGAAAGCTTATGCTCCTCTACAAGGGGTAACAGGCGTAAGTAAGCAAGTATATGTTTAACTCCCAAATTGAGTAAACTCTACTATTTATTTAAATGATATATTAAGTTGAAAAGATGACAGAAAATCTAGCATTTCCATTTGAGTTTTCCAACATCTCGCGTCATAATAGTTTATGAGTTTTTTTATTAAACCTAGAGGGTATATTACATGCTTACTTACGCCTGTTACCTCTCATGGAGGAGCATAGGCCGCCCGTCAGCATTCTCCGTCCAACTCTGTCCTGGGAAATCCTTTCCAGTCGTTTCCAGTTGCTATTCATTCTTTCGACGTCTGCTTCGAATTTTCAATGCAATATGTTCTTTAACCTTCCTCCTTACATTTTCCTTTCAGGATTCCAAGTTAGCGCTTGCCTCCTGATGCAGTCTGATGACTTCCATCATCTGTATTCTATCCACTTCCAACGTCTTTGCCTAATTTTTTTCAATTGTAAGCTGGTTTGTTTTCTTCCACAATAGGCTGTTGCTGATTGTATCCGGCCAACGGATATTGAGTATCGTGCGTGAAGAACTGTTTATAAATACTTGTACTTTTTGGTGATGATTGTGGTAGTTCTCCAAGTTTCAGCTCTGTGCAACAGGACTGTCTCGACGTTCATATTGAATATTGTGACTTTTATATTGGTTAATAATTGTTTTGAGTTCCATATGTTATTCAGTTGTAGGAAGGCAACCCTTACTTTGCCGTATACATATAGTTAGCATATATAAGTATTTAGTCGAAACAGCTTTTAAATAATAGGACTTATTGTAATATTATATCCTGTTGAATAGGCAACTATTCATTTAAAAATAATGGTAATATTGTTCATGATTTATTGAAATATTATTGCTACCGTAATGACCTTTGTAATAATCATTCTTTTTTCATGGTAAAGTCTTTATATTTTAGTAGACATGATCAGTGGAGTCAAACCGTGTCTGTTGTGTGGAAGTAGCTCACTGAAGACATTGGTCGATGGTCGCACAATATCATGGATTGACGGCTTAGTGGTCTAGAGGTAAAGCGTTCTACCGCAAGATCAATAGGTCCTGGGTTCGGATCCCGTGTGAGGGATCGTGTGTCCTCACTGTTGAGGAGTCCCATACTAGAACGAAACGGCCGTCCAGTGATTCCATGGTGGTCTAGCTTAAATCGATTCATGGATTCAACCATCAAAATTACTACAACTTCCACAAACCCTGATTGTGACAACAATTTACAGATAGACAAGTTTAGGTGAAGCTTAAACGGAGTTAATTATATGTAGTGTGGCTAACAAACATGAAACTACTGTCAACTGATAAGTAGTGAATGTTTTGCTTTTTTTCTTATCTCATTATAGATGATTCACTGATTTCCATATCACATTAATTCGATGATCAAAAATCAATACATTTTCGATGCACGCGAAAGATGTCAATTGACCATGGAAACAATCAGTCGGAAATCAGAGATTCCAGATTCTGTGAAAATAATCAATCACAATCAAGGTTTTCGGGACAAATTCACTTGGTGCTGTTCACTTGTATCTTCCCATCGTTATTTAGCACTGTTCAATCATTCCCTTATTGACATATGAGTATTCTGTTCAGGTGGCTATCAGGACTCAGAAGCGCAGTGTATAACGGGATGACTTTTGAAGCGAACGCTATTGGGTTCGAGTCCCAGAGTGAATATCAACTCTGAGATGCAGACATCCAGCTGAAGAGCCTTAAACAGGACGAAACACGCGTCCCGAATCCCACTATTACTCACTATCTATCTTCGCTTATTAAATTTGTGTATCAGTTTTTTTTAGTTCATTGATGTTAATGTCATGCACAATAACAGTAAATTACATCGTTCATTTCAATTAACCGAAAATACCGGAAGCGTTGTGAACGAGATCAAGAATGGGAGACAGTCGAATGTATTTGATCACAAAATTACAGAACATATTGGTAAAATCTGAGAACCATATAGTAAATACTTCATTTGTAAAATATCAATCAACTGTCTCAAACTTGACTGATGTTTTTGCAAATATCAGTCAATCGTATCAGACTTCACTGTTCCTTCACTTCTATACCAATCGCCTTCTGTTCACGATCTTCCCTCTTCGACCTTTACAATCTTCTTCTACCAGACATTCTATTTCTGACTCGCCTTATATACTACTTAAGTAACACACACTACAAAAGTTCTGTAATTCATTAAACATATTAATTCATAATGTAAATTACTTTCAATAATAAAAATCACGAAACAAACATCTACACTTCATCTGGAATGATTTAACTGAATCGATATTACGTTTCATTCTAAAACTGAGTGCTTTGAATTGTT
This sequence comes from Schistosoma haematobium, assembly GCF_000699445.3. Taxonomy (NCBI): domain Eukaryota; kingdom Metazoa; phylum Platyhelminthes; class Trematoda; order Strigeidida; family Schistosomatidae; genus Schistosoma; species Schistosoma haematobium. Next base: position 19,669,324 of record NC_067200.1, read on the forward strand.
GTTCAGGTTAAGTTAAACTCTCGAGAATTTAATGTAAATAATGCACATATATGCACTTTCTCTCTGCTTCGCTCAGTTTCAATGAAAGCAACAATTTCCAAACGAAATTCAACTACCTCCATATTTCTCATTACTGAAATAATCACCATGTTCTTGCTAGAGAATAACTTTAAGAGATAGCTTCCTGAAATCTATTGAGAAACTGTGACCAATGTAATATAGCGTGTAGCGGTAAATAAATCCCTATATTAAATTGCTCTGTAAGTCCTCGACATTGGATGCTGACCACATTAGTCTTAATGGACTCACCTAGCCGAAGGCGCACGGTCGTGCATCCGCACCAGACGACGAGTGGAAATGCTGTGCTCAACATCCCCTGCAATTGCTAACCAGTCTGGATCAGTCGATCCTCGATATATTGATAACCTATCAAACATACCTTCAAACCTCCTCGCTTCTAACTTTTGATTTCACTGGATGGGCACAATTCAATTGTAGAATGTGTTACTGGTTAAAGTATTGTCAAACTGCAAATACTTGTGATATCTTCAAGAGGATTGATTGAAGTTAGAAATGCTAATCATAAGTAATCAGCTTAGTTATCCGAAAGTTAGGAATTATGCATAAGTCCTCACTACAGTAGATTTATTTCATGGTGGTGTTAAAAATGCGCACTAATGTGAAGTCCTATGCCAAGACGAAACTGAATTCTTGTGCTTCTAAATTTTTAATGATTATTCAGCCAAAGTCAGTTCTTGATGTAAAAATACAAACTTTCCAAACATTTAGCAACTACAGGAATTACGGTTAGCTATGGTGAAGTTTGATTACAAAACACTCACAAACAAAACTTCGAAACGTTGATAACGGTACAACTGGTTTTTACCTGTATCTGAGACTGTAAATCTTCCTTTTCATTGCGTATTATCATGACAAACAGATACAATTTGACGAGTTAGAATGTGTGAAGTTGAGTTCATGTTTAAATTCTAATGCATTGAGCAGTTAGACTGGTAAGTGTCTTTTAGAAGTGACTTACGCCTGTTAACCCACGTGGAAAGGCATAGGTCGCCCATCAGCATTCTTTTTAAAACTTCGTCTTCGGCCAGGTCATCTGTGAAGTCCAAATCATCTAGCTACATCCTAGTTGGTCGGCACGGGTTCGGGATCAGATCCATCAGGGAGCCACGGTTCTCTCGAGATCACAGGTATACCTTGCTAGCGAGTGCCAAATAGCGCGAAACAAATGTACAAAGTATCCTATAGACCACTCCCGATCACCTCCTTACATATTGCACGCAATGTCAAGTCACCCTGGCTAGTACTCACATTAAAATTTGGTTGATAGAATTCGATCTAGATAAGGAAGAGGTGATAAGTATGACATTAGTCAGCAGTCAGTGATTAATCAGTTGTAGACTGTCCTCATTTGGCAACAAGGTTTCCTACTTCATTCGCTAATAAAGAAATCTTTTGACACTATAGAACCCGATTTCTCACAAAACTATGGAGTGAATTCTTATTCACCCTGTTTTCTGATAGGAACCTTGAGCCAACCTTCCAACCGCTCTCTTTCACACATATATTATTACTGTATCGTAATTTGTCAGCAGTTTATACTACGACAAACTAATCACAGTCCAGGAGTCAAATTACCAGGATCACGTCCGTGATACCTAATGACATCGAGTGTGGTAATTCTGTTTTATGACTATATTCCTTATTAGCAATCAGTATTCCCTTTTTTGTATTTAACTGATTATCCATAAAGTGGTCATTTTCTTATTAGTTCCCATTCTCACGATTTAGTGAAACTTTGGGAAAGTTTTGGTTTCTTTCCCAAAGCCATGAGAAATTCATAAATTTCCTCAGAGCTTTGAGGAAATTCCAAAATTTTTCAAAGAAATTATGGAGTCTTATGAGTATTTATAGATGAATTTCTCAGTTTTTTGAAAATTCTGGAAAAATACTGAAAATAACCCTAAATTTCCCCATACATAGGAATACAAATACACTCACATATTATTGGTCAGATCATGTATCTAATGCAGTGATGTATGCACCAACCAAACCTCATAAAATGAAAATATAACAGTATCTACATCAAACTCATTCTGGGAATCACTTTCTGGAAACGATATCTGATTTTGAACAGCATTTATCTGATCACAAGGCGAATTCTGTGAAGTTTAGGTCATTATACGTCGTCAAATATTTCCATATTAATCGAAGAATGATTACCGGGTAGTGATAAATGTGACATTTTTTTGGGCCTCAGTACCAATCGAATTCCACCAATCAACGATGGTCACTACCAAGTGATCAGTTAATATAAATATACTAGTCCTCCAAAAAATCAGTATCACTCGAAATAGCTCAGCGCTAACATTTCAAACTGTGAAACTGAGTAAGAAAAATTTTAGTCCAGCTAGGGATTATTGAGTTAGTTGAAGGTGCAGACACCACTGCTTCAGGTAAAAGATTCCTAGAACTGACGACTCGAATTGAAAACCTGTATGCTATTGGTATTTTGCTCGGTCTTGACTTTTCTACTCGCCTACTATGTCCACTGAGATGTCCCGATCTAGTGGGAGGAACAAGAGAGGATATGTTGTGTCCATAATCGTTTCTTAGTATTCCATAAATCAAAATCAGGTCACAACGATGAATACTAAGGCAATAAATGACACGATTATTTGTTACTGATATCTTAAGACGAAGAATTCATTACCCTAACTATAAAATCAGTCAGTTGAGTAAATTTTTAATTTCTTTTACTCATTCGAGCAACAAGGTAATCCGCGCGCTTTTCGAACGGTAGGTTTAGTCCTGACGTGATTTGTATTTATCAAACTTTTGCTGTGTTCTTACGCAACAAAAGTACCATTTCAGTTCTAAAGAATCTATCCTGAGCTATACGTTCGGTAGATTACTTTTTTGAGTTTCACCATATTTAATAGTTACCTGTGGTTTAGCCTCAGCTTACTATTCGGTTTTTTTCACGTATAGACTAGTTTCAGTTTATATCACTCGTTTTATCCATTTTTGTCCGTTTTGAGTGTGCTTTTCAGTGTTTTTAGAGGTCTTAGGCTTTTGCAAGCATCTATAACATAGTTTGCTTCAACATAGCCATGAAAAACTCATGCAAACGTCCGGGATACCGTTTTGCTGTTACAACTGGCATGCAGTACGACAACCGCAAAGGTTGGTTCGACGAAGTATGCACAGATCTGACAGCAATTGCTTACAACAGACTCAGCAAGTCAGACCAAAAGTGGGTGTGTGTTACGTGCAGCACGGACGCTGTAGTCTTGCTGAGTAACATCATTGTCCTACTGACAGGTCTTCGGAACAAGTTGTCAGTTAACTTGGGTAACGATAGTAAAAAAACCGGTAGACAAACAAGAGCGTTCGACGGATACAAAAATAGGGATGTCGACAGGTATACCATCGATGGAGCATCCATCAGTCAGTCAGCTACAACGTAGGACCAGGCACATATGTGCATCGGTCCAGGTTGCCATACCGCATCAGCACAACAAGATGAACACCGGATTCATAGCAGTGGTTAGGTCAAAGGTGGTAATAAATAAGACGAAGATTGCATATAGAGATATAGTACAAGAAGAAAGAATTGGTTCGTAGAAAGAAAGATATGAAGCGATTTTAATCTCTTAGTTTAAGGGAAGACAGGGAGTGTATACACCGACGCCATTGTGATCGATTCTGAGCCATGTCACACAGTCTCCAACCATTGGTTACGATAGTCACGCGGACCCCAACCAAGTAGTCTGCATCTACCAACATGGCTCAGACTACAAGTTAGTGACTTTAAGCACTGATGCCAGGTTTTGGTTTGGCCGCCCCTAACTTTCTTCCAACCATCTCCAATACCGGATAGCATTGCACGTCGTGGTAATCGGTGTTCAGGCATACGTAACACGTGGCCCAACCATCTCAGTCGATGAAGATTCATAACCTCATCAACTGATTTACTATCATTCCCTAATACCCTGCGTCTAACCTCACTATTACTTACCCGGTGATCCCAGCAGACGCCAGCAATATTTCTAAGGCATCTGTGGTCAAATACTAGTAGCTTAGGAGTGTATTCTACTCTTAAAGGCCATGTTTCGCTGCCGTAAATTGAAACAGAACGGACTGTCGCGCAGTATGCTCGTCCTTTTATTGATAGACGGATATCTCGCCTTCGTCACAGGTGACGTAAGTTGGCAAAAGCCAAACGAGCTTTTCGAATCCGTGCTGAGATTTCGTCCGATACCAACCCATTAGGGCTGATCAGACTTCCAAGATATGTGAAGTTGTCAACGCGTTCGACTACTTCACTCCCTATCCTTAGTTCAGGTGTTGACACAGACCAGTCCTGAAACGACAAGTTGCATTTAGAGGGGGAGAAGCGCATTTCAGACATCCTGGCATTGTTGCTCAGTGCTACCAGAAGACTCTGCATTTTGTCAGCGTCTTCACCAAACAGGACTATGTCATCTGCGTATTCTCAGTCGATACGTGGACCTCCTGGATGGAGATCAATACCCGAGAACTCAGTCGACGAGAAAGCTATTTCCATCAGTAGATCTATGATGAAGTTAAACAAAAATGGGGAAAGTGGACATCCTTGACGGACACCACTTGAGGTTGCAAAGGTAGATGACAGTTCGCCATAAGCTCTGACTCGACTAGTAGTGTTCGAGTAAAGAGCCTTTACAAGGTTTATGTACTTCTGGGGTGCGCCTTTCAATGACACCCTGCCACAGAATCTCGCGGTCTACAAAGTCAAATGCTGCTTTTGAGTCGAGAAAGACCACCATTGTCGGACGCCGATAAGTATGCCTGTGTTCTAGAATCTGACGAATGGTGAATATGTGGTCGATGCAGCCACGACCAGGTCTGAAGCGAGCTTGAGTCTCGTGTTTGCAGTTCACGAGTCTTAGGCGTCTGATAATTATCGAAGCTAGTATTTTAGATACTATATTAGTTAAACTAATCCGTCTGTGGTTGTCACAGGATGATTTTGACCCTTTCTTATATATTGGGACGATAAGTGATTGTGACCAGTTAGATGGGATAACGTCTAATTCCCAGATCTTAGCTAAAATATTAGTCAACCTAATCGCTAAAATTGAACCACCATCCTTAAAGACCTCTGGAGCCAGTCCATCTGGACCAGCAGCCCTTCCTCGTTTCAGAATAACTATAGCCTTTTGAACTTCAGCAAGAGTTGGGGGACCTACTTCAACGTTCCATTCACACTGTCTGGGAATGGAGGGTAGTTGTAGAGTAGCTGAAGGCCAGTTGAACTGTTCTCTGAAATGCTCCGCCCATCGTTCTAAACGTCTGGACTGGGAGCAGATGAGAGTATCGTCTTTTCCGATATAATCTCACTTACACTTGACTTATTAATTCCAGTTTCTTTTATTAGTCTGTAAAGCTGTCTTGTGTTCCCTATAGTCGCCGCCTTTTCCATCTCTTTTGCTTTCATTGCCCACCACTGCTCACGGTCGTTTCTTAGACTTTTCTTAACCTAGATCTGATTTGTTGTCGCTCTTCATCATGTTCGGAACCTGATGGGACGAGTTTGCGAGAATCCATCAGTGTGATAGACTTTGAAGAAGTCCACTGGTTCTTTGTAACTCTGTGGTTTAAGTCGCTAATAGATGTCACTGCTGTTTCCACAGCTGCTTAAATATCTTTCCAAGCAACTTCTGGGTCAGCCTCGTTTTCAGAACTACCTAATTGTGACCTCAGTTGTTCCTGGAACCTACTTTTGGTTTTCTCACTGCTCAATTCAGTTCTAATGGGTCTTTTTAGTGTGGCTTTTTGCGTCCAGTGAGGCGCAAGCAAATGCGTGCCCGTATTAGGGCATGGTCGGAGTCCAAGCAGGTACTCCAGAATGAGCGACAATCTACAGACCCTCTCCAACGATGACTGATGGCAATATAGTCTATTTGAGTCCATCTTTGGTTTGGTGTAGGGGTCGCCATGTTAGACGATGTCTCTCCTTATGCTTAAAATTTGTTTGCTAAAAATAAGCAATTGTCTGAGCACAGTTGCAGCAGACGGTCACCATTATCTGTTCGCTGTGTCGGAATACTAAAATACCCACCTAAATGCCTTTCTGTTTGGTTTAAGCTACCTATCTGAGCATTAAAATCACCTGCTACGAGTACTATGTCTGAGCGTTTAGCTTTCTGAAGAAGTTCAGAAAGCTTTCTGTAAAATTCATCTTTCACATCATCTGAGCTGCAGTCAGTGGGAGCGTAGGCAGAAACGACAAAAAGGCAACGACGTGTGTCCCTATCCTTCCGAGTTCTTACGTAGCCGTTCAGCCGAACAGCACATAGACGACTGTTGACGGGGATCCACTCTAGCAGTGCTTGTTCCGCCCTCATGCTTAGTGCTATGCCTATACCTGCCAGTCCACGAGAACTGGCCATCGGGTCACCGGATACACGGAGGGTGTATCTCGTTGGCTCTCCATTTTGCCGAGGTGAGGTCAGGTGAATGACCACACTGGAATCCTGTATGCGTGTTTCGGAGACACAGCATACATCAATGGAAAGAGACTCTAGGGTTTTAGCCAAGGAAGCCTGCTGACCGATTTGACATAGGGTGCGTACGTTGAAGGCTCCAATGTGTAGTTTGGAGCGAGGTTTCAGTAGACCTGGGACAGAGGTTTGAGCACTAGAATCGTTGGCTATGGTGACACTTGAGCAGGAAGCCGAAAGAGGAAGTTTAGAGTTGAAAGTCGATGTAGGAGGAATAATAGGAATTGAAGAGGAAGGTTGATTATGAATACAGAATCCATCAACACTAATGATGACGTGTCGAGGCTCATCACCATCATTATGCGACAGTATTAGACTCCCTAAGCAAACTCGGGTCTCCCAGCTCAGGGTCCCTGAACACAACAGTGGTTCCCAAAAACCCTGTAAGTGATTCGACCCACGTTAAGAGAGCCCAAAAGAACCAGGCATCACCGCCTAAGCCGAGCAACCCAAGTGTTGCTGTACGGAAAATAACTGGTGATTTGGTCACACAGTCTACCCTCAAGACTGTTCGTCCGGTCAATAAAGAGCCCAAGACTCAAAAACGCGCACTAACCTCCAAACAACAAGTTATTAAACCTGAACCCATCGTGAAACCTGGTAAATTAACAACAGTTCGTGACGATTCTCTCATTATCATGAACCTCGTTGACAATCCTGACCTTCCTCTCAGTCTGCAGGACAAAAATGACAGGATGCTCTGGGGTGAATTGAACAAGAAGCTCGAACATCCTAGAATAGAGCCTTTGACGGTCACCCGGCTCACTCGAGGAAAGGATTCTGAGCATCTAAATCACCCGAGGATTCTCCGAGTAACACTTAAGAATGCTGCCGACGTAGAGGACGTCTTGCTAGCAAGTCACTTGCTGAAATCCGATGGTAACGTAAGAATATTGCCCGACATACCTTACTCTGAGCGCAGTATCATACGGAACATCCCTAAAAAATCTCGCGAGTTTTTCCGCGGAAGAAACATAATTGTGCAAGGTATACCGGAAAATGCAGACCCTACTCAATCAAATTCTGACATCAGGGAATGGAAATTCATCAAACAGTCCTTGAGGCTCAAACACATACTGACTCAGCATGTGACCAGCCCAGCCAAGAAGGACGGTAATCTTAGACGCCGTCTAATGAAGGTAACCTTCCCATCTTCCCACATGGCGGCTGCAGTTCTGGAAGCATTTCGTGCCAACAGACGTTGATTGCCACCTGGAATCCACATGCACCCGGATAGGCCATATGAAGCTAGGACCAAGCACAAAAGCAAGTTGGAGCTGACCATTCCACTTGTGGACTGTCTAAATGATAAAAAACGTGTAAAGGACAGGGCCTACCACCTCGGCAAACCTCATATAGGTGGGCTACCTGTCCATTCACATAAGGCTCATACAGAAAAACAGGACGAAGCTCACGCGTTCCAAATTGAAAGCATAAACTGCTTATATATGAACGCCGCGAGTCTACCAAACAAACTGGATGAGTTACGTGAATTTAGCAACGCTAATAAGGCCCATCTGATAGGAATATCTGAAACCTGGATATCTTCTCAGTTCTCGGACCAAGAGTTAGCATTACCTGGGATGACTTTGTTCCGCAACGACAGAAAAACAGGAATTGGGGGCGGAGTAGCCATATACATAAGCTCTTGCTTGGAGGTGCACCAAGTTCACAACATCGAGTTTAACAATCTTAAGGAATCCATATGGTGCTCTGTAAGATTGTCTAGTACTTCGAGGTGTCTAATCGGAGTCATTTACAGGAAGCCAACTGCCGACATCGAGTACGATAGTCGTATGCTGGAAGGACTATCCCGCTCTGCGCGTCTCGGTTTCACACACATCCTGATTCTAGGGGACTTTAATCTCCCTAGAGTCAACTTCGCGGAACACACGTACACTGGAGGCGACAACTCAATTGAAGCTCGGTTCTTCAACCTCATCGATGACTTGGGCTTATATGAAAATGTGAGGTCGGCAACTCGTTGGAGAAACAGTCAGACACCTTCGCGCTTAGACTGTGTATTCACAAATGAAGAATTCCTAGTTGACAACCTCTCAATTCTGGCTCCTCTGGAAAAGAGCGATCATGCCGTCATAGCCTTCAGTTTTGTCATCAAAACTAAGCTAAGGTATCCCAACAATAATTCGCGTTGGAATTTTAAACGGCTGAATGTGCCAGCTCTACATGACTATCTACAACAGGTGGTTTAGGATGTTCACCCTCAACTCGATGTGGACGGTCATTGGGACTTCTTACTGCACACGCTCTTATGTGCTACAAACCATTCAGTTCCTCAAACGGTTCCCAAAAGCTGCAAGCCACCTACAGTAATCAAGAACCGTACCCTTCGCCTGCTAAGCCGCAAAAGGCACTGTTGGGCGGAATACAAACGAACTGATAACGACGGAGCGTATAGGCAATTTAAACATATAAGGAACATATGCACGAAGGCTATAAGAGAAGACAGGCTTCAGTACCAGACAAAGCTTATGGACAAATTTGCCTCTAACCCTAGAGGCCTATTCTGTTATGCAGCCTCTCTTCGTCAAGCCAAAACAGGAGTTTCTCAACTGCTAGGTCTTAACGGCCCGACCGACAACGATGGCGACGCCGCTAACCTTCTGGCGGCACATTACTCTCAAACATTTCAACCGGCTGACATCAACTTTACTGACGACAGTTTCATCTGCAATTCCACAGGACTTTCTAAAGTGGACCTAAGCGCTGACTTGGTGTTCCGGAAATTGCAGCACTTAAAACTAGATACTTCTCCTGGCCCGGATATGGTTCATCCTGCCATACTGAGGGGGCAGCCTCAATCCTGGCAACGCCGCTTAGCGTGATGTTTTCACACTCGCTAAGCCGAGGCAAATTACCGGAAAATTGGAAGTTGGCTCACATCACACCAATTTTCAAAGGAGGTCGACGCAATGAACCTCCAAGTTATCGACCGGTGGCTCTTCTGTCATTACCTTCAAAACTCATGGAGTCCCTGATATGCGACGGTTTAAACGACTATCTACTGTCCTTAAATCTCTCCTCACCCCAACAGCATGGTTTCAGGAAGGGTTACTCTTGTATAACCAACCTGCTAACTGCGGTGGACAGATGGACAAGCATCCTCGATCGCAAAGGAAAGGTTGATATCATTTACCTTGATTTCTCAAAAGCTTTTGATAAGGTTAACCACTTGTATCTTATCAATAGGCTCAAACGACTAGGTATCAAACCACCTCTAATCGATTGGCTTACTTCATACCTAAAAATTGACACTTTAAGGTTAGGGTTAATTTCACTTTATCTCGGGCTATGGAATGTCCTAGTGGGGTCCCCAGGGCTCAGTACTAGGGCCTCTTCTCTTCTTGATCTACATAAATGATCTTACTCAACAGGTAACGTCAGACTTATTACTTTTTGCCGACGACGTGAAACTTTAGAGAGAGATACACAACCAAGACGATATACAGGCACTTCAGGAGGATCTGACTCGACTTCAAAGTTGGGCAGATGATAACGGACTTACCTTTAACACTTCAAAGTGTAAAGTAGTCCATCTGCGACATGTCGCGAACTACAGTTACAACTTAGGAAACTCCTCTCCAGTAGTATCCCAAGTCGAAAAGATTTAGGAGTCCTGGTGCCCCATGACTTAAAGTCTTACGCTAACTGTGACAAAAATGCCTTCCGAGCAAACCTTGCACTGGTAACGTTGAAACGCATTTTTGGACAGTTTGACGGACGAACTTTCCATACAATCTTCAATAGTTTCATCCGTCCCCATTTAGAGTACGGAAACATAGTACTCCCCCTCACTCCATAAGGACAAGGTCACTTTGGAGCGTATCCAACGGCGAGCCACGAAATCAGTTCGAGGACTCAAATCTAAACCTTACGAAGAACGCCTCCATTCACTAGACCTTTACCCATTAGAGTATAGGCGTCTTAGAGGTGATTTATTAATGGCTTATAGTATTCTTAACACTTCTGGACATCCTCTTAAACACCTACTTAAGCTTAGTTCGAATAATGACCTAAGGGGTAACACCCAGAAACTGGAAACACAACATAGCAAGACGGAATGTAGACACAACTTTTACTCCTTAAGAGTTGTCAAAAGCTGGAATTCGCTGCCGGCCGAGCTAGTCCAAGCGACTTCTCAGGAGTCCTTCAAGAGGCAACTTGACTTATTCTTAAGGACCAAGGACAGCATCACACTATGATTTACCAATTTCTTTTCCTCTTTTATTGTTAACATACCTAGGTTCCTGCCTGGAGGATTTGGTGATCCCCTCCTACTAGCAAGGAAGCCTGTTAAGCGAAAGCTTCTATTCCGTCCACAACCATTTGAAGGTCGAGTCAAGTCGGGCAGTTGAAAAGATGAGACTTAGGCTGAAGTTCCTAAATAAGTTCCATGTTTTCGAGACTGCAACAGCTAGTGCCACTCTTAATGAGATTTTTGAGTCTGCTTCGAAAATTTTCAGTTTGAAAAGGTAGTTTTCTTTTTATTTCTATAGGGATGTATTAGTTAAAAAGCTTGGTTTTTAAGTAGACGTAAAATTGGTATAAGTATATTATATTGACGATCTTGTGCTACTTATCAGCCAATCAGAAAACGCTTTCCTTCCACAAAACAGTTAAAAATACAAACCGATGAAATAACGTCTTTGATCTGAACAGTTAATCCAATCTTCAGCAATAAGGATAGTAGGTTGGTGGATCTGTGCTGATCCTTACAGTTTGCTTTCCATTGAAGGTCCAGCTTCTTCTATGGAATGTTCACTGATGAGACTGATACCACTTGTCCGGGCAAGGCGTCCCAATCGTCGATCATTCGATGAAGAAAACGGAACCCCACTTTAAGTCTGTTGAATCGCGGTTTTTGAACTTTCCTGCTATGACCCCGAAAATTATCAGTGCTGGAGGTAACAAAAAAGACATATTGGCACTCAAATCGTTAGTAAATATACAGAATGCCAGTATGAGGTCACTTCACGTTCCGCGATACAACAAGGGGAAATGTTTAGGCGTTTGAAGCGCTCGTCGTTACAGAGTTTGGAAAGAGCCTCCATTAATTTTGTATACTGGTAACTGTTAACGAGGACACGCTAGAACTAATTTCTAAGCCACAACATTAAGACCGTCTAACTAATTCGTCTAGGTCGTCTTGAAGATCAAAATGATCAGCTTCAATTCTTATTGTTCCCCATATTTGGACATCATCCGCAAATAATAATGTTAACGACTTAAGCAATAGTATTTCATTGACGTAGGGAAGAAGTAGGGGACCTAGGATAGTGCCTTGGGGTACGCCACTTTTGACTGGCTTCCACTCAGATAGAGTCTCAATAATTCTCACTCGCTATCTGCGGTTACATAGGTAGTTCTCTATCCATTCTTGCACAGCACCTGTTACCCCGAAGCCCGAGAGCTTCTGGATAAGAACGAGTTAAGGGACCTTTTCAAAGGTTTTGCTAAAGTCTGTGAATATCACATTGACAGACGGACCGTTACCTAAGGATCCTGTTCAATTATCTTTTACAACAAATTGGCTAGACATTAATGCTTATTTCGAAACCCGTGTTACTCTGGGGTTAACAGAATGTATAATTCTATGTGACTTAGTAACTTAACCCGAATTATCTTTTCAAGTAACCTAACTATTTTGCTAGTTAGACTGACATCTCGGTAGTTAGACACGATTTGTCTCTAGCCATCTCTAAATATAGGACTAGCTATAGCATCTTTCCAATCTCTGGAGAGTTGAGCATAGAGAGGGACATGTTGAAAGGCATCGCAAGTAGTCTTGAAATAATGTCCACGAGAGGTGACAGTGATCGTGAATGTAACCCATCAGAGCCCGGTATCTTACTAGGTTTGAGGTTAGTGATCATTTGAAGAACAGTTTCCTCAGTCACATGTACAGGTACTATAGGTAGTATGTCTGAATTTTCGTGCAACAGTTCTCCGTTTGATGTACGGAAACAATCGTTTCGGGCAAGTACGGCTACCAAATGCCAATTATCTCTCGTAAGTGGTGCGATATATATATATATATATATATATATATATATATATATATATATATATAGTGGATCTTTCGGTATTCGCACTTAAATGATTCGTGGCCTGTAGACAAGAATATGTCCCAGAAGTGCTTGCTTCGCTTCAGCAGCTTTCTGGTTTCCGTTTTAATCCATGGAGGGCATTGTGGTAGCCTACGTGTTGACCATGGGATGTACGGTGATGTCACGGACTCGAATGTGGCTTTAAACTTATTCCATTTGTCTTCGGTCAATTCATCCTCATCGACCGACCAGTCTGTCGAGATAGCATAGTCTCTGATTGCCGGAATGTTTGCTCGCCAGATATTGGGACGGGATGGATCAGATACATACTGTATACCGTGCGTCCGAAACCTAAAGTGAAGTACATGACCACTATTTGCTAGTGGGGGTGCTGAATGTCGACGAAATCGTCACAGTGGTTTGTAAGGACAAGGTCCAGTAATGACGGATCATGTTCGAAGTCTGTATGTGTCGGTTTTGCGACACATTGTTCAAGTGCACACCGAATAATTGATAGAAGGTCGCTGTCAAAACTTCTACCTGAAGCTGTAGGCTCTATCCAGTTGATATACGGTTCGTTAAAATCTCCAATTATGAGATAACATTCGGCCTTACTCCAAGAATAGATGTGACTTAAGATAAAGTCGTCAGCAAGACAACATAGACTACGGTATATTCTTCCTGTGGTCACTAACTCGCGTTTGGACTTAATTGTACAACAAGTTACCCCACACATACCACTGTCATGCGCCTCCGATATGATCAATTGTGCACGAAAGTGATCTTTAACATATAACTATCACTTCTAATACGGATGTGCCCTGCAATGATGGGGGGACAGTCTATATCCACGGTAAGCCAAGTCTCTGGGACAACAATTGTATCGGCAATTAATTCCTCCACTATCAAACTTAGCTTGGATGTTTTATTTCTAAAACTACGGGCGTTTGTGTAGCATACATTTAAGGTGTTTTGAGAATCACTCGTTCTGCCCATACAAGTCTCGGAAGCATTGGATTCCAAGACCTAACCACTCGAAAACCCTTGATCGTAAGATTCGTTTCTCCATTTAGCTTTCAAGTTTTTAAATCCGTAAGGGCATTCTTCCACTTGATTCTATCATCAAGCGGGCAGTCTGGTCGGATATGAATATTCGAATTACGAGTTTTGTGTATGTTATTCAATATGACGTCTCTTCATAATTTCCGAGTATTAAATTCAAGATCCTTGTTGTTTGGGTCTCACCTCCAACTCACCGAGTCTTATTATGTACCCCTGAAACCTCTTCTCGCAGTACATTTCTGATGGCAAATTCCACTGACTCCAGATCGTATGCATGCTTTTTAGCAAGGTTATTGTCTTCCGACTCCGAATTCCAAATAATTAAACTAAGAACAGACTTAACTTCTTTGAAAGTCGTGTTCACGGCTTTCGATCGTGATGTCATATCCTGCCTTTTAACTATTGGGAGCTTACTGTTGGCTTTTCTTGGAATAGAGTCGTGTGAGTCGAGCGAATTACTCACGACAATGTTTGATGAGGCCGAACGTTTTCCATCTACGATAAGAATAAATTTTGTTTTGTTTTGGCGGAGTAATCTGCAACTCAGAGCGTGAGTCCACCAATGACTTTTCAGCCAAACGGGCTTCATTTTTGGCTATTTTTCCTTTTCTTTGTTTCCGCACATAACATAAAGATAAATGGAAAAGATTAGGCTCACCTGGATTTCGAAACCGTCTGTCTGGTAAGAAAGTCGAGTCGCACATTTCGACTTGGTGGGTATTTGACTGCCACAAAGCTTTGGAGACTATCTAGCTGATATGGTTCTCAAGCTTCCTCTAAAAAAACGGCTGACCGGTGTCCTCTTGACGAGATTCATGGTTTTTTCGAAGCCGTTAATCGGAATACCGTCTTTAGATACATCGTGTTAATTGAGGGCACTCGGAGATATCGTCTAAGAGCACCTAGTAGGAAGTTTTCAACAAAATGAGAGCGTGTTATTTCCTTTCTTACCACGGCCCGACCGTAGCTGCTACCTTGACGTGGTGGTCGGGCTTGCCTATCGTAATGACCCAACCGAGCTAAGAGGAATAGTGTTTCACTGTTGGGTATCCACAAGGCCTTCAATGTATTATACTTTTGCATAAATTTGCCCAGCAAATATTAGTATTTACTCCTACGTACTTATACATAGATTAAGTACTAATTAGTGGAAAATTAAACTCGTATTCATGGTAAATGTAGTAGTCCATGTTTGTTTTTGAATTACATACCGATCACATTTGTTAGGCCTTTCCAAATATCAAGATTTGTAATAAAAAAAGAATGTACTGATGAATTTTTGGATATTCACTATTTACTCAAACGTTAGACGGTTTTCTTACTTATTATTTGCGTGTTTGTATGAGTTTCCATAATTATATGCAGTTCATCATCAGGCAGAGTGAGGGCATACAACCACCTCTCTCCATTGTTCCATTCGAGCAGTGGGGTTAGGCAGGGTTGCTCAATCTCACCATTCCTCTTCAACTTTGCCATCGATGACATTCTGGAAACAGCTCTAATGGATGTAAGTAATGGTGGTGTGGACCTGTTGCCTGGAGAAAGACTTCTCGACCTTGAGTATGCGGATGATATTGTCTTACTGTGCGATAATGCCCAAGGCATGCAATCCGCACTTAATCAGTTGGCAATTAGTGTCCGTAGGTATGGTATGTGCTTTGCACCTTCGAAGTGCAAAGTACTTCTGCAAGACTGGCAGGATTCTAACCCTGTACTCACCCTGGATGGTGAGCAGATAGAAGTAGTCGAGAAGTTCGTGTATCTAGGTAGCTGCATAATTGCTGGTGGGGGTGTGAGTGATGAGATCAATGCACGTATAGTGAAAGCCAGAGTGGCTTATGCCAATCTGGGCCACCTTTGGCGCCTTCGTGATGTTAGTCTGGTTGTAAAAGGTCAGATCTACAACGCGTCGGTGAGAGCATTTTTACTCTACGCTTGTGAAACCTGGCCTCTCCGAGTTGAGGATGTTATATGACTCTCTGTGTTTGATCATCGTTGTCTCCGAAGGATTGCTGATATTCAATGGCAACACCATGTCAGTAATGCAGAGGTTCGGGATCGTGTGTTCGGGCGCAGAGACGATAATGCAGTGGGTGTCACCATCTTGAAACACCGACTTCGGTGACTTGGACGTGTTCTACGAATGTCGTCCTAGAGAATCCCACGTCGTGCATTATTTGCTGACTCTGGAACTGGTTGGAAGAAGCGGAGAGGTGGTCAGTGCATGACATGGTGTCGTGGCATGAAAGAAAGCTGCAAAGGACTGGCTTGTGTTGGTCCTTCACGACTCCCTGGTTGGGGTCTGAGAGATGGTGCAACACAGTGGCTAGAGACGTTATCAGATATGGCTCAGAATAGAAGCCAGTGGCGATCCTGCTGTAACCTTCTTTTACTTTCTTCATAAAAAGTGGTTGTGTCTCCCTTAACTGAAAGATTTCTTCTGGTTGTACCTTTCCGTCCCCTCATTATTACTACACTACCTTACACTAATCTCTTCGTTATTGTTCTCTTTTTTTACATTCAATTGGTTACAACTGCCGCTTCCATTCCTCTCCTTTGCATTTTTGGATAAGTACTTGTAGTTATGCATAGTACTGTTAATGTTATAAAACACTACTGAAGAGCGTATACATCAATCACGTTTTGGCTGACGTTAAAAACGTGAATCATTATCATACTTCATTACAATATTTGTTCATCATTCTCATAAAACCTAGGCTGAAATGAGTTACTAGTCTAGAAATGAAGGCTATCAAGATCTAAAAAGTGATTACACATAAAGGTCTAAACTTCATGCAATACAACTGTTTTCATCCCTCTAGTCAATATGCATTCCGTTACATATTGCCTTGATATGTTGATTAAAAAAGCTTAAATTCTTTATAGTTTTATTAATTCTAGTTGGAAGATGTATGAACATCACAAAACGTTAATCAAATGTCTGTCATTTCCGGTATTGAATGCACAAGCTTAAATCGTAAATAGTTTCTAAACCCAAGTGCCATTGTATTGAACTCTTTTCAATAATTGGTCACATTCAATCGGTTGTAGCTACCGTTTTCATTGCTCTTCTTTGAACACTTCCATATAATAATATCTGTAGTTGTCGTTGTCCTAGTATGACTCATGAAAATCTAATCCCAGTTTTATTACTGCTTTGTCAGTCTTCTACATTTTGTAATGGCTCGAAAAAATTTTTGGGCTGATAGGATATAGATATGGAGGATCCTTCTAGGGGATCTGGAAAACTCTGATTCCAAACCAATGGTTCACATGGGCTCCAGTATCCTAAGGGAATAAATGGCGTATAAACCAATTATTGATCACCGGCTTCCATGGGACTGCATCTCCTAACGCTGCTTCACTGCCTTGTGGGTCAGATCTTCAGGTCGAAGGCTCCGGGTGTGGCTCCCTAAGTAAACCACCTGCCCCGGTCTGGACATCCGAGCAGAGTACCACAGCTCACACACAATTCAAGTGACTTGTTTGGCGTATATTTATTCACTGACCCTTTGTACCAATATTTTTATCCAAATAAATGAATAGATAGGACAAAAATATGTGTCATGTTCGAGTATTATTTATTCTTATTTATTTATTTATTTAGACACATAAACATTGGTACAAGAAGGCACCAAACAGGTATGCGCCACATAAATTATTCGATTTGTGTAAGGGTTTGGATACTACCCAAGTGCACAAACCGAAGCGGGTGGTTTTATTAGGGGCCACACTCCGAGCCTTTGACCTAAAGGTCTGATCCACAAAGCAGTGGAGTAACATCGAGGTGATGCAATCTCATGGCAGCTGGTGACCAGTAATAGGTTCATACACCATTTTTCCTTCAGGATCCTGGGGCCCATGTACACTATTGCTTTGGAATGAGAGTTTCCCAACCCCCCTACAGATGGACCCTCCGTCTCCACCAACCCGGTTAATTCGCCGGATATTCGCTTTTCATCCTTTCAATTTCATAAACAACAGTAATGCCACGAGAAGACAGTGAGTAGGACTTCCCTTGCAGTAGTTGTATGCACGTGGCTACTTGACAGCATTTGAGAAAGAGATCTGACTTTCCCCACTCTCGGTCATATCAGGACACTTGTGGGCATTATTTATTCTAACTAACGATTATCACATTTCAAATGTTCATTATGACTTAATAACTATATGGATACTTTTGTTTTCTTTCTTTCTTTCTATCCATTCAGAGAAAATGTTCAAATAAGTCTTAATGCAAAAGATTATTACAACATAAATTATTCAAATCAATCTCTATCAGAACTTGGTATTGTTAATGGTGATATAATCTATATTAATTCATTGGAAAAATTAGATGATATAAAACAATCCTTAGAAACTGAAGTATAGTTTCCATGATTATTTCATTATATACTTTATTTCTTTTTTTTTAATAGTTAGCTACACCTATTCTGAAATTCATCAATGATAATCTATCGAATGATCAACATTATACATCTACTCTGTTAATGGCTATTCCTTTGTATATATTCGCTATTGAGAAAGGTTTATATGTAAGTATATGATCATGTTATGTGTAATATTAACCTTCTGTTTTGTGTTTTTTTCTTTAGACTTTAGATCATCTAAGTCAATACTATCAGGAGATGTCATCAATTATACGTTTAACATTTAATTATCCTCAAGTTGATTCTATTAAATTGATATTTACATTATTTCAAAATGGAAATATGACTTGTATTGCTGGTAAATTTCTATGGATTTTATACTACTTTATTTTTTGATCAGTGAGTAGTTACTATGTCACAACAGACTTGATTGGATTTCACTAGTCATGGCTTCTTATTAGAACTTCAGGAAAATATCTCTTGAAGACCGTCACTAGTGTGTATATTTTATTTATTTATTTATCTTAACACATAGATATTGGTAAAAGGAGGCACCAAATGCATATGCGCCACACAGATCTCATTTGATATGTGTGAAGGCTGTGATACTGCCCGGGTGCCCAAACCGAGGCAGGTGGTTTTCTTATGGGGCCACATCCCGAGCCTTCGACCTGAAGGTCTGATCCACCTCGTTATCTTTTCTCCATCCCTACCTACGACTCTGCTGACTGCATCACTAAGAAAGTAAACATTGAATTTTATAAGAAGCTCTTAACCTTCAGAAACGTACTAATCTTAATCGTTGATTTTTTATCCCTAAGTAGGTAGAACAATTCAAGCTGAACAACGTTTACGTGGGTCTTTTGACGCCTCAGGCGAACTAGCTGATAATAGTAACTGTTTGCTTCAATTATCCTTGAACACTTGTTGAAGAGATTCAACAGATGACTCCCGTACGTTTTACTGGATGTAGAAAGGTCACAACAGAGAGCACAGAATCAACAGTAAACCAATTAAGAAGAAAAATATAAGTAAATCCAAATGAAATAGAATATACTGAGAAAATTGATCTGTGCCATTGTAACCTGTGAATTACATTATATTACTTATATCATTTAAAACAAAGAATTCTAACATCTCGGGAAATCTAACCAGACAGCTAAAATATTGTAACACTACCTAACCATTATTTTGTATCCAGTAGTAGCAATGTGGTTTATGCTACTTATGTCGACATAAGTAACATATAACGCTAGTCAGAAGTGGAATGCCTGGCAGCAGAAGGCTGAGAAGATCGAATCGATGAGAATGAGAACAGACAGTAATTGTAATAACAATGAAGGAACGATGAAAATTGAGACAATTGATGTAGGATTTGCAAATAAAGTATTGAATCTATGGTTTTCATGTTTTACCAAAATACTTTTACTATCTCTACCACTATGGGATTTGAATCGACAATTGCATCTGTGTGCTAATGTGTTATGGCAACTCGAACTGATGTACGTACGCAAGAGGTTCTACGTTGTTGCTGACTGACTGTTGTCTCCACATGTGTACTCGTTCGTTACAGTACTAGTAGTAATGCTATATCTCTGTTTTTTTCTTTGTTACATTTCTATTCTCTTAAAGCAAGTGTTCAAGATCTTCCTATTCGAAAACAATTAATTTTACAAACAAAACTTTATCTTATCAAGCAAGATACCATACACCAATGTAAGTGAATCTTTCGTCATAGTATTCCCTTTTTTTAAAGGGGATATGATGTAGTTAGTATTTTGATATGTTTTCTTTGTGTTAAATGTATGTCAAAATCAGTTTTCAGTAGTTAACAGACTTTTTTTGCATGTAGATATTATTATCCTTATCTTGGAAAAGCATTTTATACGTTTTTGTTCTATACAAATGTTGAAAAACAAAGAATATTTGACTGAACAATGACTTCATCATCAGGCCTCCAAATGCCCTGCTACGACGGATGGTGGAGAGAGTCCGCTTTACTTTCCGAAATGCTCTCACATGGTCACGCAAAAACAGCCAATTCCAGGGAAGTCCTAATCGCGGTGGGAGTGTTTTTTTATGAAAATGGGAGGACGAAAAAAGAATGTCCGGCACTTCAACCGGGTTAGTGGATACGGAGGGTTCACCTAGGTGAGTTGGAAAACTCTCATTCCAAACCAGTGGTGTACATAGGCTTTAGTATCCTAAGAGAAAATATGGAGTATGAACCTATTATCAGTCACTAGCCACCATGAGACGACATCTCCTAATGTCACTCCTCTAACTTGTGAATCAGACTTCTGGGTAAAGACTCGGGGAATAGTCCCCCTAGGAAAACCACCTACCTCGGTCTCGGTACCCGGGCAGTATTCTAGTTTTCACACAAATTGAATGGTAAAGTGTGATGTATATATATTTGGTTCCTTCTTGTACCAATGTTTTTTTTCTGGTTACCTTTTTTTATCGAATAAGGTTGCTAACTCCATTCCCAGGTATTCTCTACTTGGGTTTTGGACTGGCATTAGCTTTGTAAGGGCTCCAAGAGAAGTTATTGGTAGTAAAAATCAAAGAGTTTATGTGGGATTCACAGAAGTAGCTTAATCCATTTACTAAAACTGATTAGTTGAAAATTGTTCAAATAATGTGTTCTAGTTTGAGCTTCCATTGAGTAACCAACCGCCAGGATATTCCATCCTGGTATCACTGACCCCATAAACAATGATTTAGTCTCTTTTTTTGTTGAAAGAGTATTGTAAGTGAAACAATCTTTAAATAATGAGTTTTCAACCAACTTAACTATCATTCACTTCAAATAATATTGGATAACTATATTCAAATTAAGTGTTAAAGAATCGTAAAATACGTTTGATTGATCGCTACTTAGTACTCATCCCTGGACCGGATAACTCGATGGCGTTGTTATTTCAGACTGTAAAGCTGGATAACAGGTTTTTAAATCTCACATAGAGCATTAACTCCTTCAAGATTTCAAGTTTGTCTTGATGACAAGTGCTAACTAGGATCAAACCTAAATCAAGTAGGGTTTCTTACTGGTTACCTCTAATCATCTAATAATACAGTCAGTCGGTGGTCTTGAGTGCTGTTAAAGATATGAGGGCAGTTATCACTTCCCGGTTACCCACACCGTGGAAGGGTCCTTCTGGAGGTACCTGAAAAGGAAATTGGATTAGAGGTGGTCTTAGTGACCTTGAGAGCGTGACCTCAGTGCCCAAGAGACAACTGTTTGAGGTCGGTCACATACGACATTTTTGTGAGTAATTTTCGTGTTAGCTCCGTACTTGTTGAGATCTTACCGCCGGAGACGGATATCTGTGGGATAAGGTGAAGTGTGTATTTTTAGGATCGACCTCCTTGTGGGAAGGCAGCATCTCTGTTATGCTGGTTGTCTGATGGAAACACCTTACTGTTGTCACACCTCTGTACGACTTCGCCTTCGGACCTTGGGTTTGTTGCTTTTAGTCTTACCGCTCTTCAACCGACCTGTCTGACATAATAGGACCTTGAGGAACGATTGTTGTAGCCGGTATAGCTCGGTTGGTTCATAATGATAAGCAATCTCAATCACCACATCAAGGTAGCAACAACTATCGAGATCTAATATTATAGACTAAGACTAATAATGTCATCAAGACAGAAAAAGTTGACACATGAACACATTGATATTTATTCCAGCTGAAATTCAAAACACTGACTGAGTTCATTTCTTTAACTTAGCTACATTACAACATCACTTTTCAAAACTTCACACATTTAAGTTTATCAATACACAAGATTAAGAGATTAGATGCCCTACAATATTGTTTTGTTTGTTTATGAAATAACTAATACTTATGATATTGTTTTATATTCTAGTAAGATGATAAACTATTATGATTATCTAATGTGATTTCATTCATTCAATTCATTAAGTAAAACTATTAACGAGACATTAGGGTTGAAGGGACCCCATTTATTGTCTAAGGGTTTGGTGTAGAACGATTAAATAAACAGGAACCTCTCTAAGATCGTTTCAGTGATCCCTTTCCGTTTCAAGTTTTTATTTAGAGTATTTCCCATTGGATTGGAAAGACAAATTTGGTTTATACGTTGTATTATTTGTCTTTCTAGTTACCTATTCCTTTTCATAGCTTGTATCTTTTCTAACAATCTTCTCTTTGTGTGTCTCTCTTCATTTGTATGTATGCTTAATTTAGCTACTACGAATAAATTAAATCTTCTATACAGACATTTACGATTGTTATCTATACGAATTAAAGATGAATTAATTGAACCTATACTATTGGCTATTCATTCAGGTAGATAAATGTTTTCTTTCTTAATATTTCCGTCTTTAATTCATTTAGTATATAAATGTTTAACATGGTGAGGTTATAATTTATGGACGATCTTCGAGCGACGCCAAACTGACCTTGGGAATCTTCACCTACTAACTAGGACCAAATAAGGGTTATAAACCAGTGTGAGGAATTAGAATTATGATTTATAGTTGATGATTAGGGTTAAGAATTGAATTTAGGGTCTCTATCACGAACTAACATCAGCTATAATGCCAAGACTCTATTTATCTAAATGGATGAGTGAATTTCGCGCTGAAATTCAAGACCTGTTATCTTAAATCTGGTTGATTCGTTCATAAATTATAGTCTCCCCTATTAACATCATTAACTTTTTAATTATTTCCTTAATAGTCCCCTACAAATTTCTTACCATTTGAACTTTGAGCAAAAGCTAAATGATAAGGGGGAATGAAGAGAATTTTTACTTTCAAGACTAGTTTGAGTGTCCCCAAATGCCCTGGTACGGCCGAGAGTGGGGAGAGTCCGCTCTCTCTCTCGAAATGCTCTCACATGGCCACGCGTATACAGCTACTGTCAGGGAAAATTTACTCATAGCCTTCTCGTGGCGAGAGTTGTTTACGAAATCGGGAGGACGAAAAGCAAACGTCCGGTACTTTAACCGGGTTGGTGGACACAGACTTACCACCTAGGGAAGTTGGAAAACCCTGATTCCAAACTAACGGTGTACGTAGGCTCCAGGATCCTAAGGAAACAACTGGCGTATGATGAACCTATTGTTGGTCACCGGCCACAATGAGAATCCATCTCCTAATGTCACTTCTCTACCTTGTGAATTAGACTTCTAGGTCAAGGATTCGGGGGATGGTCCCTTAAGAAAATCACCTACTTCCGTTTAGGTACCCGGGCAGTATTCCATTGCTCATAGAAATCGATGGTGAAGTGTGACGCATTTATATTTGGTTCCTTCTTGTACCAATGTTTATGTGTTTAAGTAAATAAATAAGCGGATAACAGGCAGCAAGAGAGAGAATTGGTAATAATAATTTACAATATAAGACCATATTCAAAGAAAATGACTTGTTTCGTTCCCCTTTTTAACACAATTTAGCTTTAAATAATCCGAATGAGGTGAAAATGAAACCATTTTGTTACATTTCTGTTCACCTTATTATTTATTTAAACACATAAATATTAGTACAAAGAGACACCGAATACATATGCGCCACACAAATCTCGTTTGATATGTGTGAGGGCTGTGATACTACTCGGGTACCCCAACCGAAGCAGGTGGTTTTCTTAGGGAGCCACACCCCGAGCCTTCGACCTAAAGGTCTAATTCACAAGTCAGTGGAGCATCGTAAGGAGATGCAGTCCCGTGGAAGCCGGTGACCAACGATTGGTTCATACGCTACTTGTTCCCTCAGGATGATGGAGCCCATGTGCACAATTGGTTTGAAATGAGAGTTTTCCAAGTTCCCCAGGTAAAGCCTCCGTGTCCACCAACCCGGTTAAAGCGCCGGACACTCTCTTTCCATCCTCTCCACTTCGTAAACAACACCGCCACCACGAGAAGACAGTGAGTAGGACTTCCCTGACAGTGGTTGTATGCACATGGTCATGTGAGAGTATTTCGAGAGGGAGATATAACTCCCCCCACTCTTGACTATACCAGAGCATTGGGGGGGGGGCATGAAATAGGACTGTGAGTATTTCATTGTTTGTATTTGTCACCGATTGGGACATCATTTAAATCAGAGAATATTAGAAAACTTGTTTTTATTCTAATATGGAACTCTTTCAGAATTCTCATCGATGATCTTGCTGTGAATAATGTTTGTCACTTGATTTGAAGGTCTTACGTTCAAGGAATTTTTATGTATGTTTTTTTTTGTTGTATTCCATCTTCGTTTTTATATTTTTTCAGAATATAATTTATCTCCAAGACTTCATTTATGTACTCTTCCAAGTGAATTATTTGTAAGTGATTGATATATACATATATACATAATATTCATTTATGTGGTACGGTCAGTGAGACTGTCATTAATGGATAACCTTTATGTGACGCTAGTGTAACTTTGAGAATGTCCATTTATGTACTAGGACTGACATGAAGGCTATAAACCTGTATAAAGAATAAGGATTATAATTTACAATTGATTGTTAAGGTTAGAAATTAGAATTAGGGTTTTCATCACAAATTAACATCAGCTATTATGCCAAAACTTTATTTATCCATATAGATGAGTGAATTTCGCGCCAAAATCCAAGATCTGTTATCTTAAATCTGATTGGTTCGTTAACATATCGTAGTCTCTCCCAAAAATCCATTCCACTTCATTTATACTAATCAGTCACAGTCATGCTAAAGTCTGCTATAAACGGGTCAGTTGCGAGGTAGTAACTCACTGATGGCAATGGTGGGTGTGTCGCTCAATTTCGTGGATTAATTCAATTTAGACATTAACACCGTTGGATGCCGGCTCAGTGGTCTAGTTGGTTAAGCGCCTGGCACGAGAGTGACACACTTAGTAGGTGTCTTATTTTTGTAATTTTATTTCGGAACTTTGAATTTCTTGTTTTCGGGCCAAAAGACGCCCATTTTCACCTTCATATCGTATTTCTCACTTAGGAGGATCTTAAATGTCATTAATTTGTTGTCTCTTTTAATATGAACTTTTGTCAAGGACATTCTTATGCTGTATATATACGCTTGAATTGTGCTTGTGATTGTTGTTCGTGCTTCTAGCTGCTTGTGGAATACATTCACCCCTTTCTAAACCTGGACTTCTCTCTGTAGTTAGCGGAGTTGGGACGCATCGGAATAGTTAGCTTATTTGGTCATTGTGTCACTAAGTCTTTGTTCCATTCGCAGAATTAGGTGAACTTGTAATCTTTTCAAACATAGCAGGCGTTCACTGCGAAACATAAAGATCCTAGATTTGAATATCATTGGGATCGTGAGTGTGTATTGCCGAGGGATCTGATACTGAAACGAAACAGTTTTTCAGTGCTCCCTAATTGTTGACAACATCCAAAATGTGATCAATCTATAGTGGAAACTGTCTACAATATCAAATGATTTTACTAACATTTCCGTGTTGTTTATGTAAAATCACGCCTTTTTAAATTAGTATGCGCACTGTCGTACTCAGGGAACACTTCTTAGTTGTGAAATAGTATGGAACAAAAAACTATGAACATAATATGCCAATGCTTTTGATAAATAGTTTCAATAGGGTAACATATGAATTGTGTCCATTTGTTGTATCATTAAGTTCGATTCAATTATTATATTCACTTCCCACAGTATACCAAATTCACTATGCAAAAGATCAGAAAGGTTTAATTACCCAATCAAGATCTAATGTGTGCACAATGTATATACATATGTGATTCTCCTTTTGACTTCGACAAGAATATATAGGCCAAAGCCTTGAGAGTAATTTCATGGTTGACTCCTTTCAATAGCATGTTCCGTTCATAAATCTCCTACTTATCATTTCATGTCATCTGCTCTTTTTTTTAGTGTGAAATATTGTGTTATTTACGATTAACATCACTTGGTTTCTTAATGTTATGTAATCGTGAATTATCTTATCGTATACGTAATTGTAATACAGTTTGGCGTATTCATTTAGCTAAGTTGAATGCTAAAAACAGACCGATTTCAGATGGTGTACTTAGTCGACAACAACAATCATCATCATTATTACAACAAGTCGACCAAAAACACACTACTTTGCATAAAAGTCAACAAAAGAATATTGGTGACGATGTTGATAATGAGATGGGTAAGTTTCATGCATATATTGAATGCAATCTAAAGTAAATTTAAATTCACTTGGTGTTGTTTTACTTGTACCTACCCATTGGTATTAAGGAATGAAATTGATCAGTCTCATGTCGGCATATGTGTATCCTGTACGGATTGCCTCGGTATAGCCTTAAGTCACAAGCTCTTTTTGAGTAAAGATGGATAGTGGCATCCAGGACTCGCGTTTCGTCCTATTTAGGACTCGTCAGCTGAATGTGCCTGCACCTCAGAGTTGATGTTCACTCTGGGAGTCGAACCCAGTACTGTCCGCTTCAAACGCCATCGCGTTATCCACTTAGTTGCTACTGAGTCCTGATAGCCATTGGCTTGTGCAATGGGATGAAGTTTAAATTCACTTGATGTTGTTTTACTTGTACCTACCGATTGTTATTTAGGACTGCAATTGATCAGTCTCATGTTGGCATATATGCATCTTGTATGGATTGCCTCGATATAGCCTTAAGTAATTTTGTAGAAATTATTGACTCACTAGAGAATAACTTTGAAATATTGAATGTATTCGAACATTAGTCACAGTTATCTTTTAGACTCTAATTAGGTATTAAGTACTAACTAGTATAAAACAAATTAACAGTCAATAATTTCATTGGTTGATACCAAGTTGGTTCGTTTTTTTTGCTTTGGTTTAGCTCCCTCTAATTCTTCTCATATTTACTCCTACTTTAGTCGACAATGAACGTTGAAGAAAACAGTGGTTTAATATACATAACACACATCTAAGCTACCTCAGTCAATAAAGATTCATTATCGATCGATTGGTGATAGGATTAGTCAGTCAGCTACAACGTAGGACCAGGCACATATATGTACCGGTACAAGTTGCCATAACGCGTTAGCATAACAAAATTAACACCGGATTCATAGAAGTAGTTAATTCAATGATGGTAATATATGAAAGAAAGATTGTGTATAAGGATATAGTACAGGAAGAAAGAATTAGTGCGTAGAAAGAAAGATATGAAGCGATTTTAATCTCTTAGTTTAAGGGAAGACAGAGAGTGTATACACCGACGCCATTGTGATCGATTTTGAGCCATGTCACCTAGAGTCTCCAACCATTGGTTACAATTGTTACAAGGACCCTCAAACAAGTAGTTTGCATCTACCAACATGGCCGAGACCAGAAGTTATTGACTTCAAGCATTAATGCCACGTTTTGGTTTGGCCTCCAATAACTTTCTTCCAACGATCCCTGTTATGACCTTGCGTCTCCCAATTATTTTGTTCTTGCCAAAATCCCCGTCGCCAATTGTTATGACCTTGGATGTCTTGTTTTGCTATCGCGCGATTTATCTACCAATCCGAATACGACTTATACGGATCTTTACACTAGGCCAACCAATGACGTTCAAGCTGTGTGGGCAGTTTAGCGTCCTTATTGGTCCTATGTCCTACGAGCCCTTCCACTTGAGTCCAGAACAAGATACCAGCTTCCGAATCAGAGCAGATCGTTTATTTCAAGCATACTTGGTTTATATATCAATCACACAGACCGCAACGTACCATAAAATGGAAATAATATTTGTACACAAATAAGCCCAAAAAGTGGCTGTGAATGTGGGAGGCAGTAGTTAATAAACTGAACATAACTTAAGAACCGTAAATCGTACAATAATAAATTATAGACCAAAATAGAGCTTGTCATAAGAGGGATATAAATATACATAATGTAATTGTTGAATAGTTATACAATAAGAATATTTATAGAATAGTAGTCCATGAATAGTCCTCGGAAGTTACCTGTAATTTAATCTCCACTCGGATATAACAATCCCCAACACTAATCAGTATTGCGCGTCGTGGTAATTGATGTTCAGGCATACCCAACACGTGGTGATGGGGAATGAAATAATGTGAGTAGGTGGTACAGTCATTTATAACGAGACTAATTTTATCAACCCACCAACTACATTCTCATTTCGGATAACAATTCATTGAACGTGAAAGTGAATAGCAGTCAAACAAACAAATTATTTTAATAATTGAATTTATGATTCGATCTAAACTAGACCATCATTGAGAACTTGGAAATACTGGACGACCGTCTCGTCCTAGTACGAGACTCCTCAGTAGTGCTCATCCACGATCCCTAATACGGTACTCAAACCCAGGACTTTCGGTCTTGTGTGTGAACTTAGGTAAACAATTCAGCATAGGGAATTTTCTCTCCAACAATACCGTATAATTAGTTTGAATACATTAGTCTATAATAAAATAGAAAAATATTGTATCACCCATCTAAAATGCCTTCAATTATTCAACAACAAAAAATTATGTAATAGGTCAAAATAGAAACAAATTAAAGATAGGAGATAATTGTCAAGTTGAAGAACATTAAGAAGGAATTAATAAATTGATTAGAAATACTAGTTATACAAAGAAGGTTATGTAATGATCTAACACCTAATAAAGCCATAAGCAATGAAGTTCAATTGTGTCAGGTGTTAGTAGACAATGATCCACCTCGGTTATTAGTAGATAGTTGTATAATATCATTTATTTATTTATTATTTATTTTAACACATAGATATTGGTACAAGGAGGCACCAAATACATATGCGCCACATAAATCTCATTTGGTATGTGTGAGGGCTGTGATACTGACCGGGTGTCCAAAACGAAACAGGTGGTTTTCTTAGGGGGCCACATCCGGAGCCTTCGACCTGAAGGTCTGATGCACAAGGCAGTGGAGCATCGTAAGGAGATGCAGTCCCATGGTAGCCGGTGACCAACGACTGGTTTATACGCCACTTTTTCCCTCAGGATACTGGAGCCCATGTGCACCATTGGTTTGAAATGAGGGTTTTCCAACTCCCCTAGATGGACTCTCTATGTCTACCAACCCGGTTAAAGCGCCGGACATCCGCTTTTCATCCTCTCAATTTTGTAAACAACCCCCCAGCCACGGAAAGGCAATGAGTGGAACTTCCCTGGCAGAGGCTATGTACGCGTGGCCATGTGAGAGCATTTCGAGAAGGAGAGCGGATTCTTCCCACTCTCGGCCGTACCAGGGCATTCAGGGGCTGTATAATGTCATAAGTTTATTGCGTTCAAGTATACTACACTGGCAGTGTTGGTTAACTTATCAGCCAATAAAAAAACACTTCCCATTTACAAGACAATCATAAATACAAACCGTAATAACAACTTTGATTTAAATAATTAACTCTCACATATCAAATTATCCTTTATAATAAAGAGAAACGGCCAAGTTTACATAGTGGGAGTCGGACTAGTTTTGCGAGTTAGAATTGTTTGTTACCAACTGACTATGCTCAAATTTCACGCAGAATACATCAGACGTTATCTTGATCCTGATTGGCCAACTCAAGGCCATCGGTATTTAACGTTTTTACCATTCATTGGAGTCGGATATATTCTACCGTTTGTTGCCGACTGAATGGTATTCGTTTGTGAAGCTGGAGGTACTGCATATAATCCTTGAGTGCATAGTTGTGGATGTGCACTACCGATGAGGAGTCCCATACTAGGACGAAGTGATCGTTCAGCGCTTCTAGATTTTCAAGGGTAGTCTAGCTAAAATCAGTTCGTGACTAAAAACTGTAATAATGAAAATTTGTTAACATATTTTGTTGAGGAGAGATAATTATTTATTTAGTGGATATGAAGAAGTAATAACAATAGACTGTTAAGAAATCTTCATCTATTTCAATATGATATTCACTAACACGTACTAAATGAAAAACAATGGGAGGGCTAATAATAATAGATTTTGTAACATCTTTCTGAACCATTCCAATACATGTTCACAAGCACCCAGGGATAAAGTCATGTGTGTATAGACTATGTCACTAGCTTCACAAGAACAGTTCATTTCGCTATATATATATATATATATATATATATATATATATATATATATATATATATATATATATATATATATATACACGAAAGAGTCTGTCATCAATAAGCTAGCCTTAATTCTCTGTTTAAGTACTGTTTCATTTGTGAAGATCAAATGTAACTTGATGACGTTTAATATCCTCTGAATAGATCTTGTAACTTGACGTGTGCAAAATGTCACCTTCTCTGTGTTGTCCTCTTTAAAGTTGAGTCCTAGATATAAAGGGTTATATTTCTGCATACATTTGGTGAATAAAGAGGATCCACCTAGGGGAGTTGGAGAACCCTCATCTCAAACCAGTGGTGTACATGGGCTCCAGGATCCTAAGGAAACAAATGACATTTACTTTTTGTGTTCTCCCAAATCCTAATCTTCTGAATTCTTCATGTCTCTTTTTTTCTCTTTCTAAATTTATTTCACTGGATTATACTCCTTGAATAACATCTTCAAACCCTAATGTTTCCGATTACTGCTTATACTTTTACTACCTGTACCACTATGAGATTTGAATCGACAATTGTATCTGTATGGTAATGTTGTATGGCAACTCGAACTGATGTACGTACGTACGAAGTTCTACGTCGTTACTGATTGACTATTGTTGGTCACCGGCTACCATGGGACTGCATCTCCTTATGGTATTTCACTGCTTTGTGGATTAGACCTTTTGGTTAAAGGCTCTGGGTGTGGCCCCCCTTAGAAGACCACCTGTTTCGGGTTGGGCATCCTGTCAGAATATCACAGCCTACACACAAATTAAGTGAGTTATGTGGCGCATATCTGTTTTGTGCCTCCTTGTACCAATGTTTACGTGTCTAAATAAATACTGCATACATTTAATGCAGACAATTTTTGGCGAATTAGAACATTATATTCTTATGTATTTTTTCTTTCCAAACCCTCGTCTACTATCTCCCAATCGATTGTCAGACCAAACTGAACAAGATGAAGCTTATAAAGTAAGTTGTGTGATCTTTTTTTATTACAGTTGAATATTTTTTCACCATAAAAATCATACACAAGAAATCTGATCACTGATTTATTACTTAATTTATTCGTAGTATGTCGGATAGAGACAGGTATCTACGTCAGTGCAGTGGAAGATGGTCACGCACATTCGTGGATTGGTTGAAATTAGACATTAATACCGTTGGATGCCGGCTCAGTTCCCGTAAGCGGGATCGTGGATGCGCACTGCTGAGGAGTGCCACAATAGGACGGAACGGTCGTCCAGTGCTTCTAGGTTTTCAGTGGTGGTCTAACATCAATCGGTTCATCATCTCAATCAAAAACTTAATAATCTCCACAACCCCATACTGACTATTCTTAATATTTGTTGAATGAATCTAATATCTACTTTAAGCATATCATTTCAATCAACTTTATTATGTAATATGGTACAGTGACCGAGTACACGTTCATCTATCCCGACTGTAGCTGCTACCCTGACGTGCTGGTCGGGCCCACCACTATGAGATAAAAAAATTGAAATAATATTCGGATTAACCATATTAAAAAAGATTAAACATTGATACTTGATTGATCACTAGGTAATGGCCACTGTCATGTATGTCAGGTCCTTCTTAGTACAGATCGAATCATATCGACCAAGTTGCAATGTGGCCACTAATCTATGTGACTCGACATTGTATGTGCACTATGTTGTGATAAGATGGTGGTTGGAAGTAATCAACAGGAAACCCTGGACCTAGGTTTCTTGCTACTTGGTACTCGTCAGCAAGGTATACCTGTAATCTTGAGGGGACTGATGCTATCTGACGAATTTAATCCCGTGTCGCTCAGCTTCACAGTCACCTTCATGACGAGTGCCAAGTAGCACGAAACGTAGCTCCAGGGTTTCTTGTTGACTACATCCAACCACCATCTTATTAAACATTCAGTATACTATTGAAGAAGAAGCAATAAAGTAACATCTTTTGACGGGATCCTGAGACTCAAATCTATGGGAATACAAAGAGTAAATGTATCAGTTCTATCATAATCAATTTCTTCGCTTACTGATCACAATTATCACTCAAACCATAACCAGGTGTTCTAAACTTGTCAATAGTCAGTGATATCATAGATTGACACTAAATTTCACTTTGACCAACTGTCTAACTTTAACTAA
Source organism: Schistosoma haematobium (assembly GCF_000699445.3). Taxonomy (NCBI): domain Eukaryota; kingdom Metazoa; phylum Platyhelminthes; class Trematoda; order Strigeidida; family Schistosomatidae; genus Schistosoma; species Schistosoma haematobium. Next base: position 19,701,546 of record NC_067200.1, read on the forward strand.
TCCACGAAATCGAGCGACACATCCACCATTGTTATCAGTGAGTTCCTATCTCACAAATGACCCCGTTAAAATCCACTGGTCACAGAAGCGGGATCATGGATGCACACTGCTGAGGAGTGCCACAATAGGACGGAACGGTCGTCCAGTACTTCCAGGTTTTCCATGATGATCTAATTTCAATTGACTTATGTATTCAATCATTTGTTGTTTCTTGGTTCTTTTTCTTATTTCTTCCTGTGTTTGTTTGTTGTTTTTTTTAGCAATTTTTAGCTCGTTATAAAAGGTTGTTCATTCAAAAAAGGTAAACACTGACAATTTCCAATCTTACAAATTTCTTTTTTCACATTTCCGTTTGTCTATTTCTACCGTGTAACATTTTAATTTGAATGAAATACTACTTATATTAATAGACAAGTACATATGATTGTACTGAGACCTTTGAGTTTCTCATTACATATATTTGTGTTGTTAAGAAGATTATTCACTTTCTGAATAGTCTGTACTAATGTTTGAGACTGTGAAACTAGGTGACGAAGGTTCGAATCTTACTGAGAATGTTACAGATATCCCTTGCTGATAAATAACAACTAGCTCGAAATCTAGATCAGGCAAAGTTTCTTGTATAGTACCTCTAATTACCTTAAATAGTTATTTTTGAGCTGTCGACGGCCTGCTTAAATATCTGGGCTAACTGTTCCTACCATTTAGATATTTCAACAAGTTATCTGTTTTCTTGTTTATTTTAACACATCATTATGTCTATTGAGCGTACAACCCTATTCAGGTGCGTTTATGAAAAGTTTACGACATTTCACTGTACAGGTTACGAAAAAGTACATTCACCATCATCCTGATGTTGTCTGGCAATTTGCATTGAAAAGAACGAACCTTATTCAAATGTCGATTCCCGAACTGCTAACATATAACTTGCAATCACTCAATATTTATCGTCAGAATCGTTCAAGAAATAAGAAAAGGAAACTTGTTGAAATATTTTGCACTGAAAATTCCATGTTGTATCAAAACTATAATATTGAATAAAGCTAATAATAATATAGTTGTTATATGAATTGAAAGTTTGTAGAGATTCGTTCAATTTGAAGATAATTCTCGTTTGTAGGTACTCTACAACAAACCTGTTCTATCTAGGTTTATATGCTTGTTAAGATTCGAACCTACATCACCGCTGAGCTTTCCAAGCCTCCACAAACTGGTAAAACTGAAATATTTACAGTTGATTGGAGTTCAAAAACGATGTACAGAGTGAAACAGTTAAGGATTAGTAATAGTAATAGTTGGAGTGATTTTAGTTGTTAGATGTGGACTATTCAAACCTTGACTCATTGTACTGTATGAAGTTTCTCAGTCGTCATCAGTAGTTTATAGTGGCTGTTTATTTGCCATTGTTCTGTCTAATATCAATGTCTCTAATAAAAAAAGTACTGTCTCTCAAAGGAATCATCTACCACTTCCCTCCACATACCATATAGGAGGGGGAGCATTTTATAAGTTTTGTTACCGGTTTAAATTTATGTGGTATCATACTGGTTGGAAAATCTGATAATTTTTAGCTTCGTTCTATGTTACGTTGTGTTGTCTTTTGCACACCAGCGAAAAATCTTGATAAATCATAGAATCCTCACTGGTTTATTCAATGATTCTCCATCTGATATAAGTCATTGATGTAACCATCTAAGTTCTTTTTAGTTGTTATAGTTTACGTTACGAACTGATCCTAGTTTGACAATTGTTGAAAACCAGAAACCACCGTACAGTTGTTTCTTTATAGTATAGGACTTCCTAACAGTGCGCACCGACGACCCAATTCCTGAGATTGAACACAAGATCTTTAGGTTACACATCGCTCACTTAACTTCTAGACCGCTAGTTGAAATCCAACAACTTACCTCTGTTAATTCACCATATTGAACAATAATAGATCGTAAGTAATAAGTCTCCTAATTGAACACTAGATTCAGTTCCGAAGCTCTTCTAGTAACTACCGGGCTAAATCTACGCAGTAACTTGAACACGAGAGAAAAGGAGCGAAATATGAAAAAAAACGCTTTACTCCAAGATTCGTTTATGTACAGATGGCCTTAGGTTTCCAGAAATTGCTAGAACATAGGATCAGTATAAGTAATCAACCAATCAGAAACTCGACATGTGACTTTCTACTTCCTAGATGTTTCTGGTAAAACTTCTATTGAATACTGATTGGATATGATGTTTCTCAATGTTTTCATAGCCTTTTTTCCAGGAGTTTTTTGGATCTCTTCCGTTCATCATTAAAAACAAATAAAAGAAATATCGATTCTTGTCATTATGTCATTATTATGATTAAGTATTATATATTTTAATTATCACAATCTTCATGTAGCCATGGGGAAATGTTTTATTCTTTCAGATATGATAGGGGCCTTTTCTTCTGTTGAGACAATTATCCCATTACAATAAATGGAAGGAAGAACCTTCAGATGAAAAACAGACGATTTGTATTATTCACGTTTATTTATAACATACAAGCTTTTTAATACTTACTCATTTACTTCTGTTACTCCCTGTGGAGCATAGGCCGTCGTCCAGAATTCTTCATCCCTTTTAATACATTTGATTATTTTCATTACCATTTCTTGGTATTTCAAAAGTAGTTTATCAGTTCGTATCTCGTAGTTTCTGGTTAACGAAACTCACTATTAAACCCTACTGAATCATCTAACTAGTTAATTGAGCTACATGTGAGAATATAAATTCGAAAAAAAACTTTTGTCTTGTAAATGATTCAACTAGCCAATCTAAGCTAGACCAATATTAAGATCCTGGAGGCACTGAATGGCCATTTCGTCTTATTATGAGACTCCGTAGAAGTGCGTACCCAAGATCGATTGAAGTTAAACATTAACATCGTTCGACGCCGACTTAGGGGTCTAGAGGCTAATTCTTCACGAATCTCACATACGACATCGTAGATGCGTAATTCTGAGGAGTTCCATACTGGGACGAAATGGCCATCTAGTGCTTTTAGTTTTTCAATAATAGTCTGGCTTAGATCGGCTCGTGAATTCAACTTTGAAAATACGAAAATCTCCAAAAATCCCCTTATCAATAACAATTTATTGAACACAGCTATAATTAGTCACACTCAATGGGTCCGGAGTAGAAATCAACGAGAGAAAAGTAAATCAGTTATTTAATAGTTGATAGGCTTAGTGGCTGTTTGTCTACTCTCAACGAACAATCCTAGTCACAACCGTCAGCTCATGAAGTATCTGTGATGGTTAAGACGTTTCTTTTTTTTAAAAATAGAACAGAAAATGCTTTCTTACTGTCATCGCATAAACATTAATTAAAATAAACGTTAGTGTAAATGATAACCGATAGATGTGTCAAAAGTCAACAATGAAATAGAGAATATGAGCACAGTTATAAAGGCTGTTGTGTCGCTTTTCGGCTCTCTGAGCTAAGATCATGTGTCATCATATGTGTTTTTTAAATAAAGAAATTTTCAGACAAAAAAGAACTGAAATCAACTATGAGTAAACTGTCAAGAGATTGTAATTACAACAGAGCCGAAAATGAAGATAAACAGGAAAATAACACAAGTGTACACTATACTGCCAATTGAAAGTCTTTTGAAAACTATAAACTGACTACTGAGTATTAGTAAGTAGTAAGGGATGATGGAGAAAAAAAGGAGAAAATGTGCACGAGTTTAACACTTAGTAACTCAGTTCATGTTTACACAACACAGAGTGTACATATTTAAAAGTTACTGACACTCTTTAGCATCATTATGTTATTCAAGGAGTATCATACAGTGAAATAGATTTGGAAAAAGAAATAAGGGGACATGAAGAATTTGTGAGGACAAAAAGAGTGGATGTACCTGCACCATTGCAGACAATTTTGAAACATGGGATTCAAGGTCTCTAACCATCTGTTCCTATCATCTCGCGGATTCCAACCAGGTAGTCTACACCTACCAACATGGCTCAGTCCACTCGTCAGTGACTTCATAGATTTGTGCCATGTTTTGGTCTGGCCGCTCCTAGCTTTCTTCCAACCTACTCCTACACCACTGAGCATCGCAAGTCGTGGCAGTCGGTGGTTGGGTATACGTAACACGTGTCCCAGTCATCTCAACTGATGAACTTTCACTATCTCATCAATTGATTTGCCATCCTTACCTAGTACCCGTTTCCTAACTACTGCATTACTTACTTGGTGTTCCCATGATATACGAGCAATGTTTCGAAGACACCTATGATCGAATACTAGTAACCTACGAATATTCTCTACTCTTACCGGCCATGTTTCACTTCCATAATGTATAACGGAACAAACTGCTGCACAGTAAACACGTCCTTAGTTGATAGACGGATATCTCGCCTACGCCATAAATGATGCAAGTTGGCAAAAGCTAGTCGAGCTTGCTGTATTCGTGCTGAGATTTCGTCACACACCAGACCACAAGGGCTGATGAGATTTCACTCCCTATCACTAGTTCGGGTGTCGATGTAACCCAATCCTGAAGCAACATTTTGCATTTCGAGGGTGAGAATCGCATCCCGAACATGCTTGCATTGTTGCTTAGAGTGGTCAGAAGACTCTCCATTTTGTCATCGGCATATTCTAGGTCAACAAGTGAACCTCCCGGTAGAAGTTCAACCCCTGTAAATTTAGATGAGGAGAGTGTTATCTCTAAAAGCATGTCAATAGCAAAGTTAAACAAGAATGGAGAGAGAGGACAGCCCTGACGAACACCACTTGAGGTGATCAATTCTGATGACAATTCGCCGTAAACTCTCACTCTACTAGTTGTGTTCGAGTAGAGAGCCTTTATAAGGTTAATGTAATTCTTTGGTACTCCATATAAAAGAAGTGTACCCACTTTAATTCTTTGGTTTTGTATAATATATTTTCTACTCCATACTAAGTTTTCTGATTGGCTAATATTTTTTAAGGTCACTTAAGATTCGCTCAGAGGTCGTCTATAAATTGTAATGTCGTCAAAATTGTCGAGCCAATTGTTTCGTAAACAAAAATTTCAATAAACCCAGTCGTTCATTTCGAAAGAAGTGTATAACTGCCCTTCAAGATTTGACAACACATTCGTCTTGAGGCAAATATCTGACTTGGTTTATCATCTCAAAATGGTATAAAGAAGTTACCTACCGAAAACAATGGAAGACAATTGCATAATATCATAGATTAGTCGAAGTTAAACGTGTACACTACTGGTTGTTGGCTAAATAGTTTGAAAGTTAGGCATTCGTGTACGAGACCGGAAGTCCTAGGTTCAACTACTGGCTGTGAAGTTGTGAATATGTATTGCCTAGGGGTTCCATATCAATACGAAGCGACAGTCCATGTTTTCAATGAGTTTTTATTTTAGTTTCAAACTGTTAGAACTCTACATTTTTGTTATAACTTGTGAACCTGTGTGCCCTGTTTATTGTATAACAGAACGATACCGCCAATCAGAGAGCAGCGAACTACCGATCGAACCAGTGACGCATAAAACACGTGCGAGCAGTTTAGAGTCCTAATTGATCCTGCTTTCCGCCTAGCCCAGCCAGTTGAATCCAGAACACTAATCTCAGCCTCTGCGATATGAATCATGTATTTTAAACACACGAAGTTTATATACCAACCAGACAGACCACATCGTACCAATAAGATAGGAAACAAGATTTAGCCAAATGTGGCTGTGAATAAGGGAGACAGTAATTGATAGACAGGGGATAATTCAAGAATGGTAAATCGTCTAATAACAGTTCATAGGGTAAAATAAAGGTTATAATAAGAGCGACATAAATATGAACAGTTTAGTTACATAACAATTATAGACATAGTACTGGTCCATAAATGGATCCCAATAGTTACCATTCGTTATTCTTATCGGGATATAACAATTTCCCAAGTGAAATCGATATAAAGCTAAGAATTGTCCCATTATGTAACAATTTAAATTTCATGTGGTAATATTAACATGAAACTAATGAAGTTCTTTTTAATTTCGAAAAAATCATCAACTGAATTACTTCTTTATTATCTATCAATTCTAATATGTACAAACATAAATATGTAAACTCATTATGTACATTTACCTGTTTTCTTGCATTCCATCCTTATACTTATCATGGTTGCTTTATTTTATGATACAAATTAAACTACTTTATATTAGTTAGTAGTTTGAAATGAAATATCGAATTTCTTGTCGAGCATATGATTAATTTAGCATTTATGTATGATATATAGCAGGTATCAAGTCTAACAATTCGAAATATATATATATATGAATAATAGAAAAAATTCTTAGTACTATCATTATAAACTTCATTGTCATCATAAATGGGATGATTTTCTGGTTGAAATGATGAAGCGAACGCGAACGCTTAACCTCTAGACAACTGAGCACGCGAGATCGGACGCCCTGGATTCGAATCCCTCGAGCGAGATCATGAATTTGCACTTCTGAATGAGTCTTTTCCATGGTGGTCCAGCTTAAATCGACTCATAATCTCAATGAAAAACTTAATCATCTTCACAACCCAATATTGATAAGGACAATTTTCTGACTTACTTATAAAATATTCTATGCTAAAGAAACACAAACATCTACACAATAAGAGAATTGTTTATTAAGATTAAATCATTTTGCATATAATTACAATTTATCACCTTTTTTTATTGAACATTTAAAAATGAACGGAAATAAATAAATTTGGTATCAACTACAAAGAAATTCGGTAATCAATAAATGGTAATTAATACAATGAAATGATTGATCTGGATTACTAGTCACTTATCAATAGATATGTTTGTAATTTAGGAATTGAATTCGTCCTCAGTTGATTAAAGCTAGAGCATCATGGAAAATCTGGAAGTACTGAATGGACGCTTCGTCCTATTGTGGAACTTATCCGCAGTGCACATCCACGATAGCGCTCCCCCCCTACCGCGAGATTCGAACCCAGGACCTTGCAGTTTTTGATAATATTCAATCATACTTCAATTCATATTCATTTCTATTCTATATTGCATAATAAACCTTTATCTCTTAACCATAATAATAAGAAGATTATAAGCAATACAATACCAAGTGAATTGATTTTATTCTTCAAAATTCATTTAATTTTATTGAATCATTGAACCATTTGATTTGTTCTCTTCATATTTAGAATAGAAATAACTCGATGATAATAAGAACAATAATAAAAAGTGAATATAACCAATCTTAGTGCCAAAGTTCGAATACGTATATATGTATGCGTGTGTGTGTGTGTGCAAACGATACACGTACACATACGTACATACGTGTGCACACACACGCACACCCACATGAATGTAGATGAGTATCATCTTGACTTTACCTGAGTTATACATTCATCTATATATATACATACCTATTCTTTAGTTTACATATGACTGACTATTGAAGACTCAGTATTCATATATCTCTCTAATGGATGAAAATATGAAAGAATAAATCTCAAGTGGGAAGCATTTTTTTTAAAAAAAAATCTATTTATTAAACGATAGTAATAATAATGAGTATCTTGATTAGATTTCTTCCACCCACCAAGTGAATAACAGTAATAATCATGTTGATCATCGCTATTATCATTATTTTTGATCGATAACCTGTTTCATCTCTCTTTCTCCTTCTCCTCCTCCTCCTCCTCCTCCTCCTCATCATCATCACCATCTTCTTCTTCTTCTCTTTCAATATACATAATAGGCAATCATAAGTTTATCATAATGATGACCACCAATATTTAGTTGCTTTTTTTAAAAAAAAAAGAATGATATGACCAAATGAATATATCATGCATATGAAGCATCATATATCTGCCATATCCACTTCATTGTTCGAAGAAGAAGAAGAAGAAGAATGGACAAACGCAGAAGAAGGAGGAGAAGAAGAAGAACGAGAAGAAAAAAAAGAGAAAAAATAATCATTCTTGTTGTTAAGACTTCCTCTTTATTCTTTTAAATATGTGCGTGTACCTTTCATTTATTTAAAAGAAATTAGATAAAAGAGAGAAAGGGGGCAATAGGGAGTGTATGTATATATATATATATACACGAACACACACACACACACCTTTACACACATACACGCGCACATAGGTTAGTAATCGATGATATTTCATCAATTATGTTGATTTAAATATTGTTGTTCTTTTTTCTCTTCTTTTCTTTTTTCTCTTCTTTTCTCTTTTCTTTTTTCCTTGTTCAACATTAATCTAATCAAGTGAAAAATAAGTTGAATCCATTGAATTTCTTTCTTCACTTTTTTTATTTTCTACTTTAATTATCTTTATTATCATTATTCTATTATTTCACTATTTATTGTTTATTAATTTTATTCTATTTAAGTTTACAGATTGAAATCATGAGTCAATTGAACTTGAATCATCATGGAAAACCTGGAAGCACTGGACTGCCGTCTCATCCTAGAGTGGGACTCCTCAGTGGCAGTGCGCATCTACAATCCCGCCCCCCTAACGAGATTTGAACCCACGACCTTTCAGTTTGACACGAGAGCGCTTAGCTATTAGACCACTGAACCGGCCGGCATGCAACTCTGTTAATGTCTAACTTCAACCAATTCACGAAGTTTCGTCACCGTACACCATTGTCTTCAGTGAGTTGATATCTCACAACAGACCTGGTTGAACTCCACTGGTAACGGCTTCTCACTAGAACTCCAGGAGCATCTCTTGAAGTCAGTCACTAGTGAGCAGATGATTATTATCATAAGGGGTTTTGTGGGGATTTTTAAAAATTTTACTGATTGAAATCATGAGTCAATTGAAGCTAGACCACTATGAAAAACCTGAAAGCTCTGAACATCGACACTACTACGAACAAATAAATAAGTAAATAAGCTGAAGTTGGTTGAAATTAGACATTAACACCGTTGGATGCCGGCTCAGTGGTCTAATGGTTAAGCGCTCGCATGGGAGACTGTTAGGTCCTGGGTTCGAATCTTGCGGGATCGTGGATGCGCACTGCTGAGGAGTCTCATACTAGGTCGAGACGGTAGTTCAGTGCTTCCAGGTTATTCATGGTGGTCTGGCTTCAATCGACTCATGATTTCAATCAGTGAACTTTCTAAAATTCTCCACAAAACCCCTTCAGATAGAATTTTAGTCCAAGGTAACGTCTTGTTTTAGTCTCGTCAATTGAATGTACTTACATCCCAGAGTTGATATTTCATGCAATGAAATCCGAAGTGAATGGTACTAGGTTCGAGTCCCAGAGTAAACATCAACTCAGATGCAAATACATCTGACTGACGAGGGCGAAATAGAACGAAAGATGGGTCCTGGATTCCGCTGTTAGGCACCATCATCTTAGCTTGTAATGCTTGTAACTTCAGGGAGTATCGAGGTAATCCGCATAGGATGTACAAATAAGAGACTGATCAATTCCAAGCAACCAATACATAAATGAATTAAATAATGAGTAACTTGGATGTAATTGCATCCCATAGTTGATATTTGTTGCGATAACATCTGAAGTGAAATGGTATTAGGTTCGTGTCCCAGAGTAAACATCAACTCTGAGATGCAGATACATCTCGCTGAAGAGGCCAAAATAGGACGAAATACAGGTCTTGGATTCCACTGCCTATAGTGCTTATGACTTCAAGAAATATCGAGGTAATCTGCATAAGATGTACATATGTGACTAATCAATTTCACTCCTAAACATCAATGTATAGATTCACGTTATCAATACAAAAATGAATAAAGTTGAATACTGGGTAACAGTAAACTCTAGATCGTGTGTGTTTCGTCCCCTTCTGGTTTCATCAATTGCTTGTATCTCAGCCCCAAATATTTCTGATATTCACACTGAGATCATTTGTTTTATCTACTTAGCTACTGATTTGAACATTGTAATGCTTAAAATTAACAATGAGGAAATATAAACCTTTTACAAATAACACTTACACCCATGAAACAAGTGAATGTCAATATTGAAACAATCTACTTAGAATAAGCATATCACAATAGAGTTGAATCACTTCTTATCCATAATGTCAGCAATGTAAAAACATAAATACGGAATAGGAACTTTAAAATTAATTGTGATTATCTGATTCTAGCTTCCGGCTTATCAATAATTCATGTATAAATGACCATTGAGTCTCAGTATATACGACAGTTGTATATCAGCTGATCAAAAATCCGATAGCTTATTACTTATGTCTGTTACTCTTCGCAGAGGAGCGTAGGCTGCGCAATTTTGATTGTTCTTCCCGGTCTCCTACATTGTTCGGACATTCCATGTACCTATAAAAATTGACGTTCTGGTTGTTAGAAGGGGCATCAACCTCATGACTTCTGAAGATTATCGGCTTTCATCCTGAGGGCGTCATAATTCTTCCTTCAACTCCCAAGGGAGAGTTTAAATGGTTTAATTTGCTTCATCTGGTTGTCGTATTTTTAGTAAGATTTTTCTCTATGGGTTGGGATTGCCGACTCCATGCACAACCCTCCTCCTTTACCTGGGCTTGAGACCGGTAGTAACTCTAGAAGAGTTACAGGCGGAGTTCTAACAGTTTATCATCTGGATGTATTGATCATATCTTCACCCTCCGCCAAATGTTGGAACACCGCCATACGTTTCAAAGGCCAACAATCGTAGTGTTTCTTGACATCAGGGCTGCCTTCGATTCGTTGGACAGGACTGTTCTCTGGGATTGTCTATTGAAGAAGGGTGTGCCTGAGAAGTTTATTAACATCCTGAAAGCCCTATATAAAAACACCTCGGGCAGAGTGAGGGCATACAACCACCTCTCTCCATTGTTCCATTCGAGCAGTGGGGTTAGGCAGGGTTGCCCAATCTCACCATTCCTCTTCAAATTTGCCATCGATGACATTCTGGAAACAGCTCTAATGGATGTAAGTAATGGTGGTGTGGATCTGTTGTCTGGAGAAATACTTCTCGACCTTGAGTATGCGGACGATATTGTCTTACTGTGCGATAATGCCCAAGGCATGCAATCCGGACTTAATCAGTTGGCAATCAGTGTCCGTAGGTATGGTATGTGCTTTGCACCTTCGAAGTGCAAAGTACTTCTACAAGACTGGCAGGATTCTGATCCTGTACTCACCCTGGATGGTGAGCAGATAGAAGTATTCGAGAAGTTCGTGTATCTGGGTAGCTGCATAAGTGCTGGTTGTGGTGTGGGTGATGAGATCAATGCACGTATAGTGAAAGCCAGAGCGGCTTATGCCAATCTGGGCCACCTTTGGCGCCTTCGTGATGTTCGTCTGGCTGTAAAATGTCGGATCTACAACGCGTCGGTGAGAGCATTTTTGCTCTACGCTTGTGAAACCTGGCCTCTCCGAGTTGAAGATGTTAGACGACACTCTGTGTTTGATCATCGTCGTCTCCAAGGGATTGCTGACATTCAGTGGCAACACTATGTCAGTAATGCAGAGGTTCTGCATCGTGTGTTCGGGCGCAGAGACGATAATGCAGTGGGTGTCACCATCTTGAAACACCGACTTCGGTGGCTTGGACATGTTCTACGAATGTCGTCCCAGAGAATTCCACGTCGTGCATTATTTGCCGACTCTGGGACTGGTTGGAAGAAGCGGAGAGGTGGTCAGTGCATGACATGGTGTCGTGGCATGAAAGAAAGCTGCAAAGGACTGGCTTGTGTTGGTCCTTCACGACTCCCTGGTTGGGGTCTGAGAGATGGTGCAACACAGTGGCTAGAGACGTTATCAGATATGGCTCAGAATAGAAGCCAGTGGCGATCCTGCTGTAACCTTCATTTACTTTCTTCATAAAAAGTGGTTGTATCCTTCTTAACTAAAAGATTTCTTCTGATGGTACCTTTCCGTTCCCCCATTATTATTATTATTATTATTATTATTATTATTATTATTATTATTATTATTATTATTATTACACTGCCTTACACTAATCTATTGTCGTTATTGTTCTTTTTTCTTATACGCGCCTTACCTTCACTTTTCTCTCCTAATTCTCATTGTTTTATGTGGAGCATATATATATGGTGCCCCCTTGTACCAATATTTATATTTTCAAATAAATAAATGAATAAATAAATACACCTCGATCCCGTTTAACAAGAGAGCCAGACACTGCCCAGGCTTAACTCGATCAGTACAGCTCAATCCTACTTTCCGGAGAGCCAGACACTAATCAACCTTAAAATTTATAACCCAAACAGTACTGCTCAATCCCGTTTCTAGGAGAACCAGACACCATCCTACTTAAAGTTTATAACCGGAGCAGTACAACTCAATCCCGTTTCATAGGAGAACTAGACACCGTATAGGCTTTAACGCTACAATCTGAATAGTACAACTCAATCCTGTGACGCAATCACATAAGTACCAAGCACCCTGGAGGCCTAATCGCACGATTCATTAACACATTCACATCACATGTATAATTATTCTGGTCGATGATTATTGGTACGACAGCTATTTGATTGCAAAAATACTGACATTTTGAATGAACTGACGTTTAACTACTCATAAGTAGTTTATACGGATACTCGTCAATATTAGAGCGACCAAAAGTTGAGCTTCGAATATAGCGAATTCATTATAAGTAGTTTGGCTTTTTTATGGAGTTTTTCTTAAGGTGAAAAATATAAACGTATAATCTGTTTCAACTACGGGATTCGAACCTAGACCATATAGCATCATGGTCATAGATGTTATCAGTAATCTATCTAGGTTCTGTTACTAAATCTCCTTTCTTAATTTAGGAAAGTTGTAAACGTCAAATTTTTGGAGTTTTACACAACTTACTGATTTCAGTTAGATAAGCATCGGAAAGTAGGACAATTATTGTCAGCCCATTTCAAAAGGGATTTCCAGGTATTTATCATTCCCTTCCCATTGTAAATGTTGTAGCGAGTATATATAAACTGATTTATGTGATTAGATGTAACATGAAATATCTATATACTTATCAATAAACAGTTTATCTGATGTTCAGAATAAAGCACAATTTGAAGCTGGACAAATCATTTTTTGTGTAACCTTCGATCAAACAAAAACAACCTTTTCCATATTCTTATGTAAAATTCATACAACTTGATATACAGCCCCCTCCTGGGGCTATTGCCGCTCTTATAAGCCCGGATAAAGAAGGAGGATTTGGCATGGGGTTAGCGACCCTATCCCGTAGAAAACTAACTCGCTAAAAAAACGCTAACCAGAAAAATATAATTCGATCATCTTTTTTTATCATTATGTTTTATCAGACAGACATGAGATATTCAAACTGCTCAGTTGAAATTAAATAATATATATTTGCCAACTTCAGCCACTCTATACTGATAAGTCTTGCAGATTGGATGCTATATTGGTCTCCTAAGCTATTCTGTAACCCCTAAGCTAGAACTATACAGCGACCTGAACACGAGAGAGAAGACTCAAAGTATACGAGAAGTAGTTTACTCCAAGGTTCATTTTAATACAGAAAATACAGGGTTTTTATAATATTTCAAATGTCCTTGGGTTGCTCGAAGATTCTGGAATGCTACTAGACATAATAGCATTGTAGCAATCAGTCAATCAGAACGCTTCACTTCCTTGATATTTTTGGCGAACACTTCAAGTGAACGCTGATTGGATGTAACGCTTCTTAGTGTTTCCTGATTCTTGCTTATCCTTTGCAAGCAATTTACCGGATCACCCCAACATATACAATAGTACCGTGACTAAGATCGATTTGTGACAAATGTCAACTATAGATTAAAATAATCTCCATCTAGCACACCATTCAATTAAACTATAATGATCAAATCACTAGTGCATCAATTCCATTTAAGTTTCTAAATGTTAAATGGAAATTAATAAACAGTCGAGTTCGGACACGGCTAAAGTGATACAGTAGTTATGAATGAGATTGTTTCTAACAATATTCAGTCATATAGTAATCACAATTGATTGATCACTGGGTGGTGGTCAATGTTATATGTGTCAAGTCCTTCTTATTGCAGAACGAATACTATCAACCAAGTTGCAATATGGTCAGTAGTCTAGGTGACTCGACATTGCATCCACTAAGGACTTGACACACATGACAGTGATCACCACCTAGTGATCAACAAATTGTGATTACATCTCAGTCATATAGAAAGTTGGTCAAGGCCCAGATAACTCAGTGGTAACGTCTCTGACTGTGAATCTGGGTGACACAGGATCGAATCCATCAGAGAGCATCAGTTCCCTCAAGATTACAAGTACACCTGGCTGATGACTATCAAGTAGCATGAAACCCAGGTCCAAAATTTCAAATCTGATCCTTCGCTGAACGACTGATATCCAATCTTGAAGACTCCCCATTACTAAAATGAAACCCTTTCCAGTATTTTTTTATTATTTTCAGTCATATCCCTAGTTAATTATTATTCTTTTTAGTCTCATATCAAATCACTTCACATTAACACAACACTTATGAATGAATAAATTGATTGTTTTGTTTTTTTTGTCTTAAGTTTACTTATGTAACTCATTTGATTACCTCTTCATAGTCTAATTACAATATGATTGTCATTCTTGATCAAATCACACTCACTCACTCACTCACTCACTCACTCACGTACACACACACACACACATGGAAAACTGTTCACACTTGAACATTCATAATTGTTACCATCTTCATTTTAATCATTATGATAATCATTTACTGTAATGAAGTAGAACAGAGCTCGAATCCTTGATAAGAAAAATACCAAGAAACTAGAAGTAAACACATTCTATCATTAACACCTCATTGAGTTATGAAGAAAAAGAGAAGAAAAAGAAAGGCAATCATCATAATCATTAGTCTCTTGATCCCAAAAAAACAAAAAAAACATCTTTCCATTCTTTTTTATTCAAGTAGTTACTATGCTTCTTATTGAACACGTACCAGTAGTATATATGTGTTGTTCTATATGTTTCTGTGAAGGGGGGATGTGAATGTGTGTGTGTGTCTGTGTGTGTGGATATATGAGCACTAATTGGTTGTCTTTTTTCAAAAAAGAAAAAAAAGGAGAAAAATATTTTCAATCTCTAATTACTCTACTATTTTATTCATTAATTAGCCTTTTTCTTGTCTTTCTCTCTACGTTATCTTTTCACATTACTGAGATAAGTCTTTGAATATAGATATCTTATATGTATGTTGGTTCTAGGTGTGTGTGTGTGTGTGAGTCCGTTGAAGCTAGACCATCATGAAAAACCTAAAAGTATTGGACGGCCATTTTATCTTAGTATGGAACTCCTAAGTAGTACGTATTCACGATCCTGCCATGTGAGATTAGAACTCAGGACTTATCAGTCATGCTCACAGCGCGCGGACGCTTAACCACTAGACCATTGAGCTGACCAGCATCCAACGATGTTAATGTCTAGATTCAACTAATCTACGAAATTAAGCGACACGTCCACCATTGTCTTCAGTGAGTTACTATCTCATAATAGACGCGATTGAAATTCACTGATCATTGGTTCTCACTAGAACTCCAAGAAATACCTCTTAGAGACAGTCACTAGTGAACATTTGACGAAAGGGGTTTTGTAGAGATTTTAGTAATTTAATAAGTGACAAAATGTGTCAATTAAAGCTAAACCACTATGAAAAACCTGGAAGCACTAGATGACCATTTCGTCCTATTGCGGAACTCTTCAACAGTGCATATCCACCATCTCACCCTGCAGGACTCGAACCCAGGACCTATCAGTCTCGCATGCGAGGTTTTCTTTGGTGGTCTAGCTTCAACTGATGATTTCAACTATTGAAATTACTAAAATCTCAACAAAACCCCTTCTGATATTAATTTATTATCAGTTCATTCAATGGGAATGATGTTCTAACTGTTTGTGCCGTTGTTGTTTTCTTCTTCTTAAATTAAGGAAGAAAGGGAGAAACATCTTTCTGTTTAAGCAAGTGGATGGGTTAATTAGATGGTATGTTCAGACATATACCACTTATCACTAGATACTTGAAGAAGTCTTAATTCTTCTTTGCTAATTGACTGATTGAAAACAATTATAGTAAACGATAGTTCAATTTTGATGGATTAGTCAAAGTTAAACACTAACATCGTTGGATACCAACCGATTCAATGGTCTAGAGGTCAAGCGTCTACGCGCCGTGCGCAAAACTGATAGATCCTGAGTTCGAATTTCACATGACAGGATCGTAAATACGTACTACTGAAGAGTCCCATACTAGGACGAAACGGCCATCCAGTACTTCAAGGTTTTTGATTGAGATCATGAACCAATTGATGTTAGACCACTATTGGAAATCTGAAAGCATTAGACAGCCATTTCATCCTATTGTAAGACTCTTCAGCAGTATATATTCACGATTCTCCTCACAGGATTCATACTTAGAGCCTTCAGTTTTCTAGATTTTCCATGATAGTCTAACTTCAATAGACTCATAATCTCAATCATTGAAATGACTATCATATCCATCACTAACCAATATGGAATCTATTCTATTATAAATCTTCATATAAATTTCATTAATCTAATGCATTACATTGATAGTTGATTTATGAATATAGAAATCTTAAAAACTAAACAATGTTCCCCATTCAATGAAAAAAACACAAGTAAACAAGCATAACTTTCATTATATTCCTCCTCTATATACAACAATTTCATTTAACCATAATAATAATCTAATTGTATTCAAAGTTGTCATCAGGATAATATGGTTTTGTTTTCTTTACATGTAATCCAAATAAATAAATGAATATAGGTGGTGGTGGTAGTGGTGGTGTTGGTGTTGGTTGTGGTGGTGATGATGATGATGATGGTTGGGGTGATGTTTTTTGGGGGAGGGGGGACCAGAAAAATGGATTAATATCATTGATGTAGCCTTTCAAATCCACTTGAAATTCGATTAATTAAATGGAAATGACTTTTTTTAGTTATCATCATCATAATAATAATACACATTGTCCAGTTGTTGTTGTTGTTTTGGCCAACACCATCACCACTACCACCCCCCCTCCAATCATCACCACTACCATCATCATCATCATACTCTGGTGTATCTATTTCTAATGAAAAGTCAAAGAAATTAATTCTTTTCAGAATATGGGAATTCATTTCTATAGAATAATTAAACTATCCACTAGACATATTCAACACACACTCCCCCTTATTTATCCAATATAGATATGGATAAATTTAATTTCATTAATTGTGTTTCTCTTCTCGGTTTGATTATTAATATCTATTTTTTTCTCTCTTTTGTTGTTGTTGTGAAACTCGTTTACTCATTTATTTATTTATTTTCTTTTGTTTACCAATCATCATTTTCATTTGACACCGACACTACTACTAATAAGTAATATAAGTTGAAATTGGTTAAAGGTAGACATGAACACCGTTGAATACCGGTTCAGTGGTCTAGTTGGTTAAGAGCTCACATGGAAGACTGATAAGTCCTGGGTTTGAATCTCGTGGGGATTGGTATCATAGATGGGCACTGATGAGGAATCCCGCAATAGGACGAAACAGCCTTCCAGTGCTTGCAGGTTATTCATGGTGGTGGTCTAACATCAATTAACTTATGATTTCAACCCGTGAAATTTAATTTCATTAATTGTGTGTTTTTTCTTCTCGGTTTGATTATTTATTTATTATTTTCTTTTGTTTACCAATCATCACTTTCATTTGACACCGACATTACTACTAATAAATAAATAAGTAAATAAATAAACCATTGAATGAATGTGCATATCATTGGGTGTATGTATGTGTAAATAAATAGTAAATAGATCGATAGACAAACACACAGATAAATGAACAAACATATCGGTAGACAGACAGATAGATGGATAGATAGACAAACAACCATTGATATATAAATATGACACTCGGACTCATCATCTAATTGACAGAACAATAATAATAATAATAATCTGAAATATGGTTTTGTCTTCTCCTTTTTTCCAATCAGTTAAAGATGAAGATAAATAGAAAAGAACAAAAAGAAAGAAACAAACAAACGCAAAAATTTTAAGTAAACATTGAATTCAGTTTGACATACGTTTCATCCTAGTTGAGATTCGTCAGTTAAATGTTCCTGTATGTCAGACGTGTTGATGTTTACTCAAGGAGTTGAATCCAGTACTGGTCGCTTCAAACATTATCATGTTATCCACTTATAGTTACTGAGTCCTGATTGCCACGTGATTGTGCAATGGGCTGAAGTTTAAATTCATTTGGTATTGTTTTACTTGTATCTTACCATTGACATTTAGGACTGTATCCTGTGATGATTGCCTTGATATAGCCTGAAATCACAAACTTTTTAAGCAAAGATGGATAGCTAAGTGGATAATTTGATTGCGTTTGAAGTGGACGGTACTGGATTCGAATTGCGGGAGTGAATATCAACAAGTCTAGTTGACGAGTCCCAAATAGGATGAAGCGTATATCAAACTGAATTCCACTGTTAGTCACTATCTATCTTTGCTTAAAAAAAGGTTGTGATTTAAAGCACTATCAGGATAATCGGCACAAGATGTACATATGTCAACAAGAGACTGATCAATTGCAGTCCTAAATATCAATGGGAAGATACAAATAATTTAAAGTAATTAGTTCCTTTGATAAATTTCAATAATGTAATAAGAAGATGAAGATAATCAGAACTATGTAATGACACATTAGAGCCATACATTTCGAGCAATCTGATCACACCTAATATACTTGTTAAGAACATTTATGTCTGAAGAATAAAAAGGTCAACTAGACTGCAAATGGGGTAAGAGGAGACAATGATAATAATGTGCACACAATTTGAAACTTAATTCAATATTACCAGGGTAGGTTTAAAGTGAGAACAAACTGTTTTTGAATACACAAAAAGGGGTTTGAATTTTTGTATGGCTAAGGCTTCAATAAACCTTAGTATATGCCCTTTTATACTTTTATACAACACCACAAAAGTCGAGTTAAGATCTATTATATGGCCTGTTTCGATTATATGTTTAACAATAGACGATGATGGATGTTTATCTTCTACTCTCATTAGGTCATTTGATTGTATTTGTTTCTGTATAGTTTCACATAGTTCTAATCATCTACGTCTTCTTATTACATTATCGAAATAGACAAGTAAAACAACATCAAGTGAATGGTTTACTTCAACAGTTGAGATCATCAGTCGATTGAAGCTAGACCATCATGGAAGCACTGGACGGCCGTTTCGTCCCATCTCGGGACTCCTCAGCATTGCCCATCCATGACCCCGCCTCGCGAGATTCGAACCCAAGACCTATCAGTCTCGCACCAGGCGCTTAACCAACTAGACCACTGAGTCGGCATCTAACAGTGTTAATCTATAACTTCAACTAATCCACGAAATTGAGAGACACATCCACCATTGTCATTAGTGAGTTACTACCTTACAACTGACCCGGTTGAACTCCATTAGTCACTGCTTCTCACTAGAACTCCAGGATATATCTCTTGAAGTCAGTCATTAGTGAGTATATGTTGATTAATATCAGAAGGTGTTTTGTGGAGATTATAGTAATTTCAACAGTTGAGATCATGAGATCATGGTTTATATCTGAAAAATATTGTTCCTCTTATATGTTTATCGATACCTGTACTATCAACTCTTTCACAGGGATATTGCCCTTCCCTCCCTCCACCTCTCTCTCTCTCTATATATATATATAGAGAGAGAGAGAGGTGGAGGGAGGGAGGGACTAGATATAGTTATATTCGAACATCAGTGTAACCAATTCGCGTGTATTCATCATCATCATCATCATTCTCACCTTTAAGTTAGTTGACAATCTACAAAAGGTAAACTTTATTATTCGAAAGTAAAACTAACCAAATAAATAAATGATCTTTCAACAACGACAACAACAACAACAACAACAACAGCAACAAGAACAACAGAGGAAACGAAATGATTTTTGATTTTTTTTTCTTCGAATTTTTATTTTATTGAAACTATATATTTATTTAATAATGATGAATGGTCGTTGTTGTCTTCTCTCTATCTCTCTCTTTACCCCTCTCTCCCTCTCCCTCCCTCTCTCTCTCTCTTTACCCCTCTCTCCCTCTCTATCTCTCATTTGAAAGCGAAAAAGCATATTATTAATCAATTCTTAATTATCATATTGAAAATGTTCATAGTTATACTTGGATCATATAGTTGGATAACATCCGTAATACTATTCCATGGGAGAGGATAAATCAGTTTCCAGTTGAAGAAGATATTTGGGAAAAAAAATGATGGAAATGAATAGAACATACATTGAGGAAATCATCAAATTGTATCATAAGGGCAAGCTCTAATTTGGAATTCTGAAGGGAAGCTTAAAAGAGAAAAGTTAAAGAACACACTACGTTGAGAATTCGAAACAGATATGAAAAAGATGAAAAGCAAAAACAAAGAGTTGGAAAGGATTGCCCAAGATAGGGTTGGATGGAGAGTGCTGGTAGATGATCTATGCTCCTCCATGAGGAGTAACAGGCGTAAGTAAGTAAGTATGTTGCTTAGTTATTCAGATAAAATGAAACATGAACGTATTAGCATTCCGGTTTACTTTTTTTGAAAAAAATTCCTCTGTTAAATGGAAAAGTGAAGTTTATGAATTTTGTAGAATGATGCACCGCCCTGGTACGGCCGAGGGTGGAGGGGACGCCCTTTCTCTCGAATTGCTCTTACATAGCCAATCATATACAGCCACTGCCATGGAAGTCCTGTTGACTGCCTTCTCACGGCATCAGTGTTGTTTACGCAATTGAGACGATGAAAAGCGGATGTCCAGCGCCTTAATCGGGTTGGTAGACGCGGACTCTCCACCTAGGGAAGTTGGAGAACCGTGATTCCAAACCAATGGTACACATGAGCCCCAGTATCCCGAAGGAACAAATGATGTATGAACCGATCGTAGGTCATTGGCAACCATGGGACTGCATATCCTGACGTTGCTCCACTGCCTTGTGGATCAAACTTTAAATCGAAGGCTCCGAGTGTGGCTCCCTGAGAAAACCACGTGACTGGGTTCGGGCATCCGGGCAGTATCACATCCCATACATAAATCAAGTGACTTGTATGGTGCATATGTACTCGATGATCTAAATCATGTTGATATTTGTAAACTGGATAATAAAAGCATCCCTTACACTAGTTGATACTCTTTTTTTGATGGTTACTAAAGTTTCGGTCTTCAATCATACTGTGTTGTACGTTATTAATATCGGCAGATATAAGTAGTATGTACCACTAATCAGAAGTGGAATACCTATGTCAAAAGAAGGTTGAGAAGATTGAATTTAGGAAAACATAAATTTTTATATCTAGAATTTAGATTCCTACTATACTGCGTACATCTTAAGCACTTGAATGCTTGAATCTTCCAAGTTGTAAGTCAGAAGACAGAAAACTAATGGGAAGGAATCTTATAACAAACAGTGACAAATATCGTACAAAACACTCAGGTATTTATAGTTTTCAGTAAAAAAAAATGGAATCATCGTTAACAGTCATTCAATCCACATGCAGCGGTTTTTAGCATTTGTCCATTTGAGAAGCTACACATAGAGATTCTGGACTGTTCTTCTAAACGCTGATTGGATGGAATGTTTTTGGCTCTCTCTGAGCTTCTTAGAGTTTCCTTAAGTTCACTGGGAGCCGTCCCTTCATAGAGAAATTAAGAATAGAAAGAATCATGAAGAATGTAAGGGACATTTGAAAGAAGATTTGCAAATAAACTATTTGATGTATGATTGTGACATTTTACGAAAGAACTTTGTAATTTTGCAATGTAGTAGTGTTCGTTCATAACAGTACGGATGGTACAGAGATATATGTGCCATGAATAGGAGGAATTTAAGTCAATTGTTTGAAGATTTAAGAAGAATAATGGAAATTGACAGAACATTCATTAGGATATGCAAAACAATTGATACACTGGTATGAAAGACAAGATATAGATGGAATGATTCAAGAAGTAGGAATCAATTCATGAAATAGAACATTCTGAAATAGTTTTGAAACTCAATATTTAAGGAAAGATAAAAAGTGAGCACATCTATGCTATGGTAATCGATTCTAAGGTATGCCATCCAACGTCTTTATCCGACGGTTATGATAATCACATGAACCTCAGCAACATGGTCTTGATCGACGTACACTGGCTCAGGAGAACAGTTAGTGACTTCATGGATTGATACCACGTCTTGCTTTGAAAGCTACTAACTTCCTTTTAATCTACTTATACATCTATGTCATCCAAAGTCTTCAAATATTGGTTACAAAAATAGCACGTAAACCATTAGAAACCAGATAGTATATTTCATACTCGGTCATATGAGACAGGTGATATCGCTGATAGTAATCGAGGATGGTCAATCATTATCACTAAATGGTTGAAGTTGTAAAAAAAAATCGATCCATTGAGTAGATAACTTAGTGAACAACAATTTACAAATCCATTTCAATTTCGATTATCTTTAGTTCGATCCCTGACAGGGACATTGGTGCACACGACTATAGAGTCTTAAAGGAGTCCTCTATCCATATTTTCTGTTTCCAGATTAGTTGAAAAGGATTGAAGTGTTCTTATAGTCAGTTTAGAAGTCACCGAATTTGGGGTCTATAATTAAGATGTACAATTATCATTTCAAATACTTACAAATTATCCAGACTATCACTAGTTTGCGATTGTGATCCAAGTTATATAAGCTTTTACATAATAATAATGTTTGTCGAACAAATTGTGTAATTATCGTGATTCACTAAACTAATAGATCAAACTGAAATGAAGAATCCCAAGTTGAACGAAGCAGTGATTAATTGAATACGGTGGGTTTGAGTGCTGTTAGAAGCATGAGGGCAGTTATGACTTCCCGGTTGCCCACACTGTGGAAGAGTTCTTCTGGAGGTACCTGAAAAGGAAATTGGATTAGAGGTGGCCTTAATGACCTGAGAGCGTGACCGCAGTGCCCAAGGGACAACTGTTTGAGGTCGGTCACACACAACCCTTTTGTGAGTAATTTTCATGTTAGCTTTGTACTTGTTTAGATCTTACCATCGGAGACGAAAATCCATAAGATAAAGCGAGATGTGCATTTTAAGGGTCTGCCTTTTCTAACCCCACCCTTCCTTTTTGGGAAGACAACATCGTTGTTATGGTAGTTTTCTGAGAAAAAAAACACTTTACTGCCATCACACCTCTGTATAGTCAGCAGTAGCACTTCACCCTCAGACCTTAAGTTAACTGCTTTTAATCTTACCATTCTTCAAATGACGTGCCTAGCATGATAGGACCTTGAAGAACAGTTGTTCCAGCCAATATAGCTCAGTTGATTCATCACGATAGGCAAGCCCGACCACTATATCAAGGTAGCAACAATGGTAAGGATTGAACAATACACATTTTCTGAACTCTATTTCCATATCATGATTATTACTATTATTTCAATGGTTAAGATCATGAGTCAGTTGAGGCTAGACCACCATTGAAAACCTAGAAGCACTGGACAGCCGTTTCGTCCTATTGTGCGACTCTTCAGCAGTGCACACCCACGATCCCGCACCTCACGAGAGTCGAGACGAGGACCTATCAGTCTCACGCCAGGCTTCAACTAATTCATGATCTTAACCATTGAAATTACTACAATCACCACAAAACCCATCTGATATTACTATTACTATTATTATTATCATCTTTTTTAGTAAATCGTTTCTTTAAACCCATAAATGAACACAACAATCATCATTATAAAAACATATCGTTTATTCTACCATTTCTTTAAATATAGTCCAATTAGACCATGTGAATAACAGGTGATAGAAACATTTTTTCTAGATGAGAAAAAAAAGGATCTATAAACCCATATATATATATTAATGTTTCTTGTTAAGTAATAAGTAATAAAATTCATCCACATGTAAATGAATTCACTTTCATCTCAGCAGGATGTATGGGATTTTTCTTTCTTTTTTTTTAAGAAAAAAAAACGAAAGAAAAGTAAAGAAAAGAAAAGAAAAGAAAGAAAGAAACATTAACACAGAAACATGATATGAAGTTTTTATTTTCTTATTCTGCTCCTCCTCCTCCTCCTCCCTATTCCACTCTCCTCCTCTTATTGATGAATCAATAATCTCTTACAATTTCAACTCTCCCCGCCACCTCCCTAAGCCAACCCTCAAAACAAAACAAAAAATTATCCATATTTATCATTAAATTTATTTTATTTTCATAAATTTTTTTCTTTTTTTCTTTTTTCTTTTTTCTTTTCTTCTCAATTAACATTAAAAAAGAAAAAAAAGAGAAAGAAAGAAGGAAGAAAAATTGATTTAACCCACTTGTAATAAAAGAAAATTAGGAGAGATTATGCAACACCTGTTTAGTATTGCATAAACGATTACCATTGAATACCATAGTGAAGTGTTAAAGGGGATAAATTTTTTTTTAAAAAAAAGAAGAAGAAAAAATTATTTAATTTTTTTTCTCTCTTTAGGGACAAACATTTCAGTTTATTCCCTCAGTTTCGTCTTTTATTTTTTGTTTGTTTGTTTGTTTGTTTTCCCTTCGTCTATCTCTAATGGACTTTAGTAATTCTTCAAACCGAAAAAATTATTCACACGTTCGCATGTTCACTCGCTTGCTTGCTCGTTGCCTCGTTCCTGCACCCCCCACCCACACCACGCACACACACTTCACGCCCGTTGCGTGGGGGTGGGGGTTGGGATGGCATACACTCTATACAACACATAGATATTATGGATGAAAATAATAATAATAATATTACAAAATGTATAATTTCTAAGAGAAGAAGGAACCATTTCTATAGTTTTAGAAAAAAAGAATCATTTTTGTTGTTGTTTTTCTTCGGTTTATTTTTGAGACAAGAAAAATGAAAAGGAAAAGAACAAAAATATACAATATGGTTTCCGCTTTTTTTTTCTTTCTTCTTATTTTCTTTTAAAATACAATTAAAGATTTCTATTTCATCTATGTAGGTATTTGAATCGAATTAGGGGTGGGGGGTTGTGTTGTTGTTTGTTATTGCTGCTGTTGGGGCTGTTTCTGTGGTGGTGGTGGTGGCGGCGGGTGTTTTCGTTGTTGTTGTTTTCTTAATGGGAATAATAATTTTCAATATGAAGGTGAATATTTTCAAAATGTGAATGAATCAAATTTCAAATTAAGTTTCAATTTTCAATATGGTCAAGAAAAGAAAAATATTTTTTTACGAATAAATTTGAAATTCAGTTGTGGAGGGAAAAGGATGAGTATTTGAGGAGGGGTGTGCGTATGGGGGAGTGGGGGTGGCAGAAACACTTATGGAATATCAACCTTTTGATTTTATTTCTTATATTCTACAAGAAGATTCAACTGTACACAGAATGTGCCGGGGTTTTTGTTGCCTTGAGTTTTTCTACCTTTCAAAAAAATATTATCGTGTCCGTTTTCAAATAAAGCGGTTCACCATGAGAGAGACAAGCAGATTATGTGTTTGTGTATGTGTGTGTGTGTCGTAAGCGAAGATCGATAGTGGCTAGTAGTGAAGTGGAGGATGCGCGTTTTGTCCTATTCAGGGTTCATCAGCTGGATGTGCCTGAAAATCAGAGTTGATGTTCGCTCTGGGACTCGAATCCAGTACCGTTCACTACAAACTCCATTGTGTTATCCACTTAGCTACTGAGTCCTGATAGCCACTTGCTTGTGCAATGGGTGGAATTTTTAATTCACTTAGTATTGTTTGTTTGGATCTTCCCAATGATGTTTTGGAGTGCAACTGATCAGTCTTAGTAGCTAAGCGGATAACGCGATAACGCGATAGCGTTTGAAGTGAATGATACAGGGTTCGAGTCCCGAAGTGACCATCAACTCGGGAATGCAAGTACATCCAGCTGACAAGTTCAAAATAGGATGAAACCGCTCATCCTGCATTCCACTGCTACCCACTGTTCATCGTCGATTGAGAAGTGGTATATATATACAGATATATATATATATATATATATATATATATACTGGACCACACCACACCATAAAATGAAAAATAAATTGTTTAACGTTGATTACTCGAGACTAATTAATTCAATGGATATTCAAACAACTGTAAACTTTTCTCTTTACTCATAACGACAAATCCCAAGGGTATGACGAGAAATATTTAAAAAGTATTATTGAAATGTGTACTCAATATTGACCTTAATGAGTAGCTTTATACGTTTATACACACATATATATATATATAAAGAGATATAGAATATTGAGAAACAAATTATAACAAAGTTGAAATTTGAATATAAACTACTGATATGGTGATTACTAGAACTTATTGTTAACTTTTCTATTTTTCATCTTTAAATAACAATCATAATTGATTAGTTTAATAGTTGAGATCATGATTCAATTGAAACTAGATCACTATGGAAAACCTGGAAATACTGGATGGCCATTTCGTCCTATTGTGTGACTCCTTAGTAGTGCGCATCCACGATCCCACCTTACGAGATTCGAATCCAGGACCTATCAGTCTCACACGCGAGTGCTCAACTATTAGACCACTGAGCTGGCAAGCATCACACGATAATAACTTTAACCAATCTACGAAATTGAGCGATCATTTTCTATTGTACTAAGGTAGATGCGTATCTCCAGCCAACACGGATTATTTCCACTGGTTATGGCTTCTTACTAGAACACCGAGAATTCCCTCACGAAGCTAGTCATTAGTGAGCACGTGGTATGTGTTTGTGGAGATTATTAAGATTTTTATTG
This sequence comes from Schistosoma haematobium, assembly GCF_000699445.3. Classification (NCBI taxonomy): domain Eukaryota; kingdom Metazoa; phylum Platyhelminthes; class Trematoda; order Strigeidida; family Schistosomatidae; genus Schistosoma; species Schistosoma haematobium. Next base: position 19,728,340 of record NC_067200.1, read on the forward strand.
AGATCATGAACCGATTAATGTTAGACCAGCATTGAAAACCTGGAAACACTTAACGGTCGTTCCATTTTTTTCTCAACTTTCAATTTGGGTTACTCTATAGCGATTGTGTCCATACAAGATAAATCGAGATTTAATTGGGGAAATTGTTTAAAAATACATTTTTAAAAATAGTCCACATTAAAATAAAGATGATTTGTTACTCAGGATACAGATGAATAATATATCTAACCTATAGTTATTTTAATATTATGCTAATATCTAAGTACATTACACTGTATAATACATAAAAGAATTACAATTCTATAATATCAGAAGGAGTTCCATGGAGATTGTAGTAATTTCAACAGTTGAGATCATGAGTCGATTGAAGCTAGATCACCATGGAAAACCTGGGAGCACTGACCGGCCGTTCTGTCCTATTGTTGGACTCCTCAGCAATGCGCATCCACGATCCCACAAACCCTCACGAGATTCGAACCCAGGACCTATCAGTCTCACGCTAGGCGCTTAACCAACTAGACCACTGAGCCGGTTGGCATCCAACAGTGTTAATATCTAAAGATAGTTTGTTACTTAGGATACAGAAGATGAATAATATATCTAACCTATAGTTATTTTAATATTATGCTAATCTCTAAGTACATTACATTGTAGTAACACACACACACACACAGATTACAATTCTATAATACTATTAAATTTAAATATTAAAATTATATATCTAATAATGTTGAACATTTAATGATCATCAGTTCATTTAAACAAAACAACAACAACAACAACAACGAGCACAACAACAACAACACCAAAAGGATAACAAACTACTCATTATGATCATGATAACCTTATTTTAATAAAATAAAAATTACTTTTTGAAACGAGTTTTTCTCTCTCTCTCTCTCGCCCTCCCCCTCTCCCCCTCCCCCTTTCTCATTTTGTATCTACATATACATATATATATCCATAATTAATATTCATATGAATTTACATTTGATCTTCTTTTCTTTTCTTCTTTTTTCTTTTTTTCTTTTTTTGTTTTGAATTTATTTTTTTTTTGAATTTATTTTTTTTCGGTATATTATATCAAAGTGTTATAAAGGACATAAAGTTGATTAGAATAGAATAGAATAAATTGAATGAAATAATAAAGAAATGTCAATTATTCTTATATAAGTAAATGAAAAAGGTATTAAATATCATAGACTTGAAATTATTGAAACTCCGCCTGGAGTCCCTCCGAGGGCTACTGCCAGTCTCAAGCCCGGATAAAGGTGGAGGGTTGGGCATGGGATTAGCGTCTCGATCTCGTAGAAAACTAACTCGCTAAAAAAAACGCTAACCAAATTATTCATGATGAAATTATTGAAGAGTTTCATATTAGGTCGTAATTATTGTGCAGAAAAAAGAAAAACACTGATCACTTATACTCGGAACGAGGGATCTTGACAATGCCCCACAATGCGAAAGTAAGAATACAAAGACTGGTATAAGTGAAGATTTATTAGCTCTCCAAACACTATGACAACGACGAATCGAATCTCGTCTAAAATACACTGGTTTCTATATTGATTATACACTCATTTTTGATTCATAATTAGGATTAGATCACATACTCAGTTATAACAAATCACTTAGTGAGCATAGTTCATGTCAAGTGAATACAAGAATATCTCGTATATTATACAAAAGAAAATATCATACTGGGAAAACACAATCAAATACTTCACTGAATGATCGTCACGTTGAATCAAAACGGATGTTGAATGTTGAACCAAAACTCATAATGAGTAAATCAATCGAAAATGGACTTTTCTTTCCATCATATCTGGATAGAATAGTCATTTAATGATCATAGATTATTAATGATGCCTTAAATATGATCGTGAAGTCATCAGGAGCTGATTTAAAAAAAAGAGAAAAAAAACTGAAAATAAATAATCTAATCAATTCATATGCAATAGAGATAGCTCGAATAGTTCAATGGTAACAGTTCTGACTGTGAAGTTAGGTGATACGAGATTGAATCCATCAAAGAGTATCGGTTCCATCAAGATTATAGGTACATCTTGTTGACGAGTGTCAAATAGTACAAAATCTAGGTTCAGGTTTTAATGCCAAAGAACACATTACATTGAATAATAGAAGCAGATATGAAAAAGGATGAATAACAACTGAAAAGGATAGTCCAGAACAGGATTGGATGGAAAGTGCTGGTCAGCAGCCTATGCTCCTCCACGAGGAGTAACAGGCGTATGTGAGTAAGTAAGTAAGTAAGTAAGTAAGTAAGTAAGTAAGTAAGTAAGTAAGTAAGTAAGTAAAAGACTTTCAAGAGAGTATCAGACAAACAACAGATTACATATTATACCTAAGTTCAATAATTCTCAATCTTGACATTCATTTTAGTATATTTCTCGAAGCTTTTAGAATATCCATCATCGTCTTATACAGGTCTATAAACATTTTTTGTATTTATACTAACTTTGAAAATGAAGCTTCTTTTGGTTACTTATTTTCTTTTATTCTGTGTTTTGAGCTCAGCTATAGATGATTTCTATAGACTTTAAGGAAGTAATTGGTTAATCTGTTATATTCGAATGAAGAATAAGTGGATAGTAACCGATAGGATTTATTTATGGACTGTCATTATCATATATAATCTTATTGTATGACTATTGAGTAACTATATTATATATATATTCATATTCCTTTCATTATAAACTTCCATTTGATCTATGGATTAGTATTCTATGGCTTACTATTCTTAAGATATTTCCAATTTATTAGTAACAGTCTCTCATAATCACAACCATTTTTTGGCTTGATCTTGTATAATTGTTATTTTCTATTTTATGGTATGATGTGGTCTGATTTGTTTGTATATGCACTGCGTATATCTGGAATATATGATCTGGACTAAACCGGTTGACTTAGGAGTAATGCTACTATCTTGATAGTACAATAACAACTCAAAGTTAACTCTAGATTACTTGTACTAATTTATACGTCATTGATCTGGTCTTGAGATGGTGGAGAAGAATTATAGCTCAGATGACTGATTTTGATGGAGTTTTTTTCTTTGAGCTGAATGGTTTAGTAGTGGAATTTTCATCATTCTTCTGTACGACATCATCACCACAAACTTCAGGTAGAATTGAAATGTTCGAATTTGAACACGAACTTATTACCAAGCTCAGAGAACAAAACTTCACTTCTACCTAAAGTTTGTGCTGACGATGTAGTTCAGAAGAACGATGAAAGCTTCACAACTTAACCATCCAGCTCAGAGAACAAAACTCCATCAAACTTGATCTGGTCATCAATAAGCCATTATTCTAATTAACAATCATCTCAGATGGTAACTAACAGTTTATAAGAAGATAACACATAATCAGTTTCAATCATTCAAATATGACATTTCCCCCACCTCCTCCAACCGACCGAACCCTAAAAAAACACACAGAATACTGGAGGTTTTTTTTCAGTAACAGAAGAAAAACAATTCAATATTAAATTCAAAATGTTATTTTAATTTCTCTAAATAATTATAATTCTACATTATACTCTTTACATAGATTCTATTTTTCAAAAAAAAAGAAAAAAAAAGGGGGGGAATACCAAAATTTAGTAACCATGACTAATAATGTTTCCATCATTATTAACATTGACAAAAATAATCAATAAATTCAATTATCAATATTGTAATTACAGGAGAATTACAAAATTCCCTTATTAAAATGAAATGTTTACAGTTTTACCACGTTCCTTCACCACCACCACTCCCGCACCCACGCACACATACACCGAAAGGGGAGGATGATGACAATATTAAACTGAAATGTTTACAGTTCTACCTACTTCACCCCACCCCTACACCGAAAGGGGAGGATGATGACAATATTAAACTGAAATGTTTACAGTCCTATCTCTTTCACCTCACCCCCACATTGAAAGGGGAAAGGGTGGTGACAATATTTAATGAAATATATTATTATAATTTATATCAATATAGTTGAACAATTAAGAAGAAACTATGAATTCAAGCAAGTAAATAAATAAGAAAACAAGAATAGAACAGAATAGAATAGTGTTAGTAAAGAAAACAAAAAACATGAAAAAAATCAAGCAAAGAAATGTTCTCTCTGTTTGTTCTTCTTTTTTCTTTTTCTTTTCTTTCTTTTTACAAACAGTTAGCAACTGATAAAAATTTATTTGTTGCATAATCAAGATAGAAATCTTTTTAATGAATTAATGTTTCGTTTGTTGTACTACTAGTACTACTACTATTTGTAGTACTAGTAGTAGTTGTAGTTGTAGTAGTCGTAGTAGTAGAAATCATGGATAAAGGAAATAATGATGGTGATGATGATAATGATGATGATGACGATGATGATGGTGATGGAGTTGTTGATTTATATTCAACAATACAATTCCTTGATAAATGTTGTTCATTATTTCGATGATATTGTTTCTCATTGTCATCAACAATGATCACAGAATCACAAGTACCAGAATCAATTCCAACAGTAATATCAACTTCATTCTCATCATCATCATCATCGTCATTGTTATTCATATTGATTGGATCGTTATTATTATTATCATCGTTACTAGAATCGATACATTTCGATAATTCAGTATAATTAGTTGTGAATTTCATAGATTCAAACTGATTACGATTATGTGTATTATAATGTTGTAATAATTGATTTGTATTGCTTATTGATAAGTGACTATGATTATTATCAGTAGTATTAGTATTAGTAGTAGTAGTAGTAGTATTCATTCGATAATTCTCTTTACCTTTATCATATAACATTAAATCATATGAATAAATGGAATCCATTCGTTTTTGAAAATTCCCTACGGAACAGTTGGAATTCAATAGAGCTAAGGATTGTTGACTTGTAGGTGGTAACCATGGTAACGAGAATGTAGTTGAAGTGAACTGTAATTCATTGTTATTATTATTATTATTATTATTATTATTATTCAACTTCGAATCATCCACATAAATTGGTTGAGATGTTGACGGGTTAATTGGTGAATTTTTTGATAGTTTATTAAATGAAGATGAAGAAGTTGAAATTGTGGATGAAGGAGATAAGGTAGAAGAGGACGATATAATTGGTGTATGATTTGATAAAGATATTGAACTAATCACTTGAGGTATTGGAATAGAATTTGAAAGTGGAACTGTAACAGTAGTAGATGACATTGGTGGAGGTCGTGGTAATGCAGTCCCAGTTGCCATTGCTATAGCAACTGCTGTACGATATGCTTCTATTGTTTCATGATGTTGCTAAAAATTTTACATAAAAGAGACAAGAAAAAAATGATATCAAATCTACTTATTTACGCATATAAGTAGATGAGGGTTATAAAACAAGTGTAAGGTATTAGAATTAGAATTTACAGTTGAAGATTAGGCTTAGGAATTAGATTTCAGGTTTTTATCACGAACTAACATAAGCTATAATGTCAAAACTCTATTTATCCAAATGAATGGGTGAATTTCGCGCCAAAATTCAAGACCTGTTATCTTATATCTGATTGCTTCGTCCATAAATTATAGTCTCGTCAACATCACATTATAAATACGAATCGACTGGAGTTGGAAAATGTGTAATGTATGATTAAGATTCCATTATCAGTATGGGATTGCGGAGATTGTTGAGAATTTGATTGAGATTATGCATCAATCAATGTTAAATCATGATTGAAAACCTGAAAGCACTGGAAGGTCCGAGACTCGAACTCAGGAACTTCGGTCTCACACGTGAACGCTTAACCTTTAAACTATTGAACCGACATTCATTGGTGTTAATGTCTAACTTCAACCAATCCACGAAATTGTGCAATCATATTTTATACTAGAATGAAACGGCCATCCAATGTTTCCAGGTTTACAATGGTGATTTACATTTCTAATGATTATTTTCAGAATCAGAGTTTCTTAAAATTGTAGTAATTTAATGGTTGAATTCATGAATCGATTTAAGGTAGATCACCTTGGAAAAGCTGGAAGCATTGGACAGCCGTCTCATCTTAGTATGGGACTCCGTCGGATGTTGACTCAGTGGTCTAGAGTCTAAGTGTTCGCGCATAAAACCAGAGGTTCTAGGTCCGAATCGTGTGTTCCAGATCGTGGATGCATAATGCTGAGGAATCCCACAATAGGACGAAACGACAGTCTAAGTTTCCCATGGTGATCTAGCTTAAATCGACTCATAAGTTCAATCATCTAATTTTCTAGTCATAATTAATTTACACCAACCTACTGTAGGGGAGAATAAACCAACTTCCAACGGAAGAGAAAATTAGATGTTGAAAGTGGATAAGATATACATTATGGAATTTACCAAAACTATATCATGAGTCAAGCCTTAACTTGTAGTCCGGAAAGGAAATGTAAATACCGAAAACCAATGAACACATTGAGTTGGAAATTGGAGTCAAACATGAAAAAGATAAATAACAACTGGAAAGGATTGTCCAGGGGCGAGAGTCTAATTTACGGACGACATTTGAACCAATCTTAAGCGACCGTGAGGAATATTAAACAATCAGCAAATACTCAGTATACAGTAAAAATATGTTATACAAAACCAAGGAAATAAAGTGGATACACTTCTTAGACGTGGTTCAAAAAGTTGTCAAGGTTAGAAAGAGGTTCAGAGGTTCTAAAATCATAATGCATACAGTAGAGGAAATCATCCATATTGCTACAGAATAGTCGGCATCTGGAGTCATGATAAAGTCTCAAATACTCTTTCAGCCTCGACCACATAGCTTCAATATTGTTTATGTGCACTCCGATTGAGTGCACAAAATGCTACTTGTGGATAACGACACGATGCATATAACCAAGCTTATGTAGAAGTCTGTACACTCTCCGAACATCCGTATATATTATAGTACCTGGCTGCAGCCAGTGTTGCTGGTGCTTTTATTATCCAGTTCGCAATAGTTTTCATAATTTGCTTCAGTTAGGAACTATATATATATGGGGTTTTCATCACGAACTGACATCAGCTATAATGCTAGAAATCTATTTAGCCAAGTGGATTAGAGGCTTTCGCGTTAAAACCCAAGACCTATTATCTTATACCTGATTGATTCCTCCATAAATTATAGTCTTGCCGTTGTATTTTTTATAGCTGCTTAATTATCACGTTCTGTACAAAATTCCCTGTGAACCGATCATACATTAGCATTAAGTATTGAAGTTGGCGATGGGACCTTCAAAATCTCTCAAACTCCTCTGATTGACTCGTCCATAAATTAAAGTCTCGACTTATTCAAGATCCAAAATACTGATCAATGGTTTATACTCTTCCAATGAGAAAGTAATAAACGTTAATAAATAAATCAATCAATCATTAAATGATACATAAAAATAATTAAATAATAAAACAATAAAATAACTTACTCCTAAATGAGTTTTTAAATTACCCTTAGTTGAAAATCGTTTATCACATATAATACATACAAATGGACGTTCTTCTATAAATATTTCAATGAATAATGAAGAAAAGAAAAAGAAAAAAAAGAGAAAAAAAATCGATAATCGATAATCAATAAATTAATTTTAAATTTCAAATTTGTCATCAACGATTTAAACATTTAAATCAATATTTTTTTTAATCATTAAAATGGAATTGTTGAAGGGGTGGAAAGGTGGAGGGGATGACATCTTGTTTGACCTTGATCTTGATGAATTTAAACAAGATTTATTGATTTATTTTAATCATTGAATTCATGAGCTAAATCATCATAGGAGATTTGAAAGTATTGGATGATTGTTATTGTTCTAGTATGAAACTTCTCAATAGTGTGTATCCACAATTCTGTCTTGTGAGATTCAAATCTAAGATCTATCAATCTCATACGAAAACGAACTGTTAACCACTAGCATCCAACAATGTTAATGTTTAACTTCAACTAATACACAAAATTGAACGACACACCCAACATTGACACATCCAACACTCGGTTAAAATCCACAGGTCACTGTTTCTCACTAGAACTCTAGGGACTACCTCTTGGAGACAATCATTAGTGAGTATATGCTAATTAATATCAGATGGGGTTTTTGTGGATATTATAGTAATTTTAATAGCTGAGATCATGAGTCAATTGAAGTTAGATCATCATGAAAAACCTGGAAACATTGGATACCCGTTCCATCGTAGTATGAGACTCTTCAACAGTGCATATCCACGATCTTACCACGTGAGATCCGATCCTAGGATTTATCAGTTTCACATGCGTGAACACTTAACCCCTAGACATTAACTCCATTGGATGTCAGCTTAGTGGTCTAATCTCATACTAGGACGAAACGGCCATCCAGTGCTTCGAGGTTTCCGATCGTGGTCTAGCTTTAATTGACTCATGAATAATTCAACTATAAAATTACTCAAATATTCATAAAACTCCTTCTGATAGTAATAATAATTATTTTCATTTGTAAGTGACATTTATCATGAAGTGATTTCTTTTGAAATGATAAGAAGTATTGGATAGTTAAATGAGATTAATATAGGACTCCTTAGCGGTGATTATCTATGACCTCGTTACTAATAGTAGTGGATTTGTGTAGGGCCAGTGAAATATCATTGAGCCTCAGCCAAATGATCCAGTAGTTGGATCACTGAATATAGAAAAATGAGTAACAATTGGATAGAACCGGAAAGGAAGGGCCAGGATATTGTGGATTGGACAATGTTCATCGGCAGCCTAGGCTCCATTGAGAGTAACAAGCGTAAGTAAGTAAGTAACGTGACATCTATAGAGTTTAACTTGTGAAAATCTCCAGGATAGAGAGTATATGATTGATTTACTTACCTGTATGTACACGATAATGCATTGTTAATGCACTACGACAACTAAGTACTTTATTACAAACACCACATTGATTTGGACCAAGTGTACGTTGAAATCGATCAGCTAATTGACGCCATAATATATTTTGTGATTGATCAATTTTCATAAATTGTTCTAAATAATCTTCAGATGGACGTGATGATGATGATGTTGTGGTTGTTGATGTTCGTGTAGTAGTAGTAGTAGTAGTAGTTGTTGTTGTTGTTGTAGTCGTTATCATTGTTGATGATATATGTTGTTGTCTTTGTATGGTTAAACAATCTTCATCATAATCACCATCATCATCATGATCATCATCATCATCATCATGATTATCATTATGAAGATTCAGTTTCTGTTCATAATGACCATATTCTATTGTAGGTGATGGTTTGAATTGATTGAATTCATTTGGACTTTCTTCATTCATTAAATATTCATCATCCATTTGCATAATGGATTGATTCTCTGAATAAGGTTGATTTATAAATGATCCAGGAGGTAATTGATATTGTAAACGATGTTTATACATTAATTCATTATTATTATTATTATTATTACTATTCGATACAGGGGTTGATGATTTTGGCGGCCAATTATAATTTGAATTTGTAAACAATGTTAATAAGGTTTGTGGTATCATTGATGTACCATTATGATTCATTGGTAATGTTAATAATCTATGATTCATTTGTTCTAATGTATTTGAATAGATTGATGATCTTTCTTTCATCATTGTTGTTAACATGAATGCATGATGATCATGATCATTAGTTGATAGCATTGGTGAATGGATCATGGTTGTTGTTGTTGTTGTTGTTGGAATAGTGGTAATGTTGGATGATATTGTTGGTTGAACTAAGGAAGCAGCAGCAGCGGCCGCCGCCGCCGCCGCTGCATAAGCTGCTGCTGCTGCAGTGAATAAATCTACGGATGATGATGATGATGTTGATGAATTCTTTGTTAATTCGAATGGTTGATATGATGTTCCATATAAAGATGATATTTGAGAATATGGACAGAAATTACTATCATTAACAGCTTTTGTTAGTTTCCCATCGCAACTATTCATGACATTACTCGATGTAGATGGAAGAAGTGGAATAGTGGGTGATGTTGTTGTTGTTGTTGTCGGTGTTGTTTTTAAAGTTAAATTATAACATTCTGATGAAGATGAAGGTGGTAGAAATTCCATTAATTGATTCATTGTTATACCCTTAATATACGATTCATACAATTGACTATCTTCAATAGATTGTTGATGTTTTCCATTATCAAATAGGAAATGTTCTTGATTCAAAGTATTTTTAGTAAATAATTTGTTTACAGTTAAATCTAATGCATCATCATCTTTATGATTAATATTATCATCACTAGTTATACTACTTGAATGTATTATTTCAGTAGTATTAGTAGTGGTTGTAGTTGTAGTAGTAGTAGCAGTAGTAGTCTCTTTGTTTAATTGTTCAATATGTTCTGAATTTCCTATTCCACTATCATGTGTTAATGTACCATTGATTAAGGATTTCATTTGATCATAAACTAATTCAATTGGACTTATTGTATTTCGATGATGATGATGATGATCATTTTCATAGGAATTCAATTCTATTTGATTCTTTAAATGATGATTATCTTCATTATGATTCAAATAATCTGATTGATTTTGTTGTAATGGTTGATGGATACATTTCAATTTTGTCCAATCGGTTGTATCTATGCAAAAGAGAGGGGTTTTGTGAATATCATAGTAAATTTAATACTTGAAATCATGAGTTAATCGAAGCTAGATCAATATGGAAAACCTGAAAACACTGGATGGCTGTTTGGTCGTATTGTGGGATTCCTCAACAGTATACATCCATCATATCGCTCTTGAGACTCGAATCCAGGAGCATCGATCTCACGCACAAATGCTTAATCTCTAGAACACTGAGTCTGTCAGAATCTAACGGTGCAACTGTCTAACTTCAACTAATCCATGATATTGAGCGACATATCCACCATTGTCATTAGTGAGTTACTATCTCACTATAGGTTCTGATGAGTCCCATTCTAGGACAAAACGGATGTCCAGTACTTCTAGGTTTTCCATGGTTATATACTACTCAATTAAATTACTTAAATTCAATTTTAAACAGAATGGAGTTCAAACCTATAAGTAAATGCTTTAGAAAGTTGAATATATATATGACAACTGACGTTCATAGTTCGAAACCATAATCTCTTTCATTCTAAGAATAACAGTGAACTTGATTTGATTCTTATCTATTCAATTCATTTACAAAGTATAAATTTATATACTTGGCTTTGAGCTACTAAGGATACTATTTGATTGACTACATCAAAGTACATTCAATAGAGTCCGAAACATGTAACTTAATGATTGAATGTAGAATACCTTAGGATAACTGATATACTGATAAACGATTAATTTATAATTTCTTTTAAATGTTGATAATCTCATATAGATGATCATCATGTTATGTAGTAAGTTGATTAAGGTTAAGATTGTACCATTGGACATCGACAGTGATTTTGACAATTCAGTTATCTCTTTATGAATTGAAAGTCCTGAGTACAATCTGTGTTGAACTAATGAAGATGTGTGTATATATATGTGTGTGTGTGTGGCTTGCTGAGACGTACTCTTTGACTTTTAACGATACTTTAAGTGTAATCATTCTGTAAATAGTCTGACTTATTATTATTCTTGTTATGTCTTGAAACCGCTGACCAACATCATATTATCAATTCGCTATACAGAATCATAATTCTGATTTGGTTTATTTCGTATCTATCATTGCCTTGACAAAGTAGCACACACAAGTTGAATAATTACATGCACTATTGATCATGAGTTGATAACTAACCTCCTATGGGTCTATTATGCTCAAGCTCCTTCCAGAAATAGAAAAACATAACTCAACTATTTAGATGGTGGTTGGAGGTAGTCAACAGGAAACCCTGGACCCGAGTTTCTTGCTACTTGGCACTCGTCAGCAAGGTGTACCTGTAATCTTGAGGGAACTGGTGCTCCCTGGCAGATTCAATCTCGTGTCACCCAGCTTCACAGTCAGAGACGTTACCACTGAGCTATCCGAGCATTCGATCTGCACTAATAAGGACTTGACACACACAGTGACATTGGTCACCACCCAGTGATCAATCAATTGTGATAACTCTACTATCCCTATACTTCAAACAGACGTGGTTTATACATAAACAATATCACTCTGAACCACACCATAAAATGAAGATTACCAACTATAAGTAAACAGGCTGTAGCTGTGAATTCACTACAAATTGGAAAAAACCAAGTTGTATGACAGTAGTTGGTGCTTTAACCAATACATAGACATAGTAATCTAGTTATTCAATAATTATACAATAAAATTATCAGAATAGGGATTTGTAAAAATTGTAGTAAACTTCATAGACCATCATAGAACACTTTGGAAGCATTCACAATCCCGCACATAATACTCGAACCCAAGACCTTCGATCTTGTGTGCAAACACTAGAGATTGATAGACTCTTGAATTTAACCATTAAAATTATCACAGATTGAACTCATGAGTCAGTTGAAGCTAGACCACCATTGAAAACCTGGAAGCACTGAACGGCCGTTTCGTCCTAGTATGGGACTCCTCAGCAGTGCGCATCCACGACCCCGCACCACCCGGGGCTCATAATTCAACAAACCAATTTCAATATTCATTCCATCATAACAATTATCTAAATGATCAATTATTACTACTCATTATAATACAACTCCAAAATGACTTCATACTAGACTTCTTCTATTAATATAGCATAGCAACAGAAAAAGAAAGGATCTAGAAGTAACAATTATGAAACCACTCCAATAATGAGTGTTATCAACATGACAATGACAATATGAAGCGTATACACATACAAGTCACGTGTCACCTATCCTATTCAAATAAATAACGTAATATTAAATGATTTCAATGTTTATTTTTAAGCATAGCAACAAAATAGCCTAAGTTATTTGAATGGTATACATGATATGTAATTACACATTGTTGTTTTTTCTAAGTAATATAGTTAAAAGTAGTGTTATTTATAATTGGCATACTTAGTTATTCTCTTGTCCCAAGTTAATTGTACATGTTACATAACCAAAATAGTGAAAATTAATCTTACAAAGAGAGAAAGAAAGAGCGAAAGAGAGAGAGAGGTGAAGAAACAATTAGGTAAGAAATGTGTTTCAACTTTGTCATATAATATACATCATTCTATACATGGATACTATGAATAAATAATAATCGGTTATTTGTATAAGGTTTTGGAAATTGTTGAGATCATGAACATCGATCAATGTTAGATCACCATTAAAAATTTGAAAGCATTGAATAACTGTTTCGTCTTAGTATGGGACTCAACTACAATTGAACAATCTCCACAATTCTATATTGATAGTAATTGTGTTCATTGATGATTTGTTTCAAGAGTAAGTTTTTCAAGTTCTAGCGACAAGCTTTGACCAGTGTAGTTTAACCGTGTCGAATGTAATGCAGTTACACACTGAAGACAGTGGAAGATGATCGCTCAATGTCGTGGATTGATTAAAGTTAGACATTAAAAATGATTGGGTAGTCGAATTAATCGCCTAGAGGTCAAGTATCTAACTCAGGAAATTCAGGCCATGAGGCCAATGCTTAGCGTTGAAAGAAATGAATTAGCATTTTATGCCTTAAACTTTATTAGTTATTCATGATATTGTCCAAAGCTAGTCCATCAGCCCCCAAATGCCCTGTTTTGGCCGACAGTGTGGAGAGTCCGCTCTCCCTCTCGAAATACTCTCACATGGCCACGCGTATATAGCCTCTGCCAAGGAAATCCTACTCACTGACTTCTCGTGGCGGGGTTGTTGTTTACGAAAATCGGAGGATGAAAAGTGAATGTCCGGCGCTTTAACCGGATTTCAAACCAATGGTGCACATGGTATCCTGCGGGATCAAATGGTGTTAAAATAAATACATCAACACCTATCATATTCGTTTTACTCCCAACATACTAGACATCAATAAATCATAACTTATAATTGGAATATCAGGAATTAACACACGAATTTAGTTACAAGTAATGATATGGTAGATGGTATTGTATTTAAGTAAACCTGAACAATTCATTGATATCTCCACAATCCTCTACACTTAAAAAAAATCGTAATTTGATTGATGTAAGGGAGATTTTTTTAACTATTATATCACACAATTTACAATTATGAATCCATTTTATGATTGAGATCATGAATCGATCAATGTTAGATCAACAATGAAAACCTTGAAGCACTGGATGGTTGTTTCATGCTAGTATGAGAATCCTAAGCAATGCATATCCACGATTCCACACATTGGATTCGAACACAGAACCCTCGGTCTCACATGCGAACGTTTAAACTCTAGACTACCTTCAACAAATCCACGGAGTTGAATAACCATCTTTTATTATCTTTGGTGGATAACTGCCTTACTAAGACGAAACGGCCGTCCAGTGCCCCCAGATTTTCAATTGTGGTCTAATATTGATCGCATCAACAATCACAACAATTTCCATAACTCCATACTGATATTAAACTGTTTTCGAAGAGAATCGGTTGAATAGAGTTAATGACCAAATATAGTTATAAATATAATAATAGACATTTTCCTAATACTAATAAACTACTACTTACAAGTAGAAAGATGAATATATGATGAAAAGTTCCGAAGATCCTCATATTCAGCTGGATTAATGATGATAATATTTAGAACTGATGACAAGCTAGTATCATTAGTCTGTAAGAATAGTTTCCCTTTCAACACTTATCATCTATCGAGTTTACACCTTGTTTAGTCTAAGTGTAGTATTCATTGATTGTTCTCATTGAACAAGAAAATGTGTTATATATTAGATCTTTTTTTCCCAGTATATTTCGACTTTATAATGTCTCTTGTCAGTTCAAGTCCATACACAGTAGTTTATCTATTCTAAGTTAAGCAAAACTACTAATGAGATTTTCTCGATAGATTTTATAAATAAACGAACGTTTATTACACTAACTAAAGTGTAGTTGTATAGTTAGAACTATTATTATCATCATATGTTTAATACATATTGAACCCTAGGAACATTGAACAACAGTTTCATTCTAGTACAGGACTTTCATAGTAAGCATCAGAAACTCCATATTCACGACTCGAACTCAAGACCTTTGGTTTCGCTTTCAAACACTTAATTCTCAGAACACTGAGTTAATGTCTAACTTTAACCAATCTAATGATTAAACGCTCATGTGCGAGACTGATAGGTCCTGGCGAAATGGGATGAAGGTGGATACACGCTACTTAAGAGTTCCATACTAGGACAAAACGGTCGTTCAATGTTTACAGGTTCTTCATAGTGATCTAGCTTCAATTGACTGATGATCTCATCTATTAAAATTATTATAATATCTCGATAGAACAATGAGAAGACGGAGTTGATCTGAAAAATGTGATGTATCTGCGCTACACATTTCGAACAATCTGGTCACACGTATACTTGTCAGGACATTTTTATATGAAAATACTAAAGGTCAAACAAATAAAAGTTCACAGATTAAAATCATGAGTCAATTGAAGCTAGATCACCATGGGAAACCTGGAAGCAGTGGACGGCCATTTGGTTGTAGTATTGGATTCCTCAGCAGTGCGCACCCACGATCCCGCACCTTGCGAAGTTCATACCCAGGACCTATCAGTCTAGCGCCAGGTGCTTAACCAACTAGACCACTGAACCGGCATCCAATGGTGTTAATGTCTAACTTCAACCAATCCACGAAGTTTCGCCACCGTACACCATTGTCTTCAGTGAGTTGATATCTCACAACAGACCTGGTTGTACTCCACTCCAGGTTTTTCATAGTGGTCTAGCTTCAATTGACTCATGATTTCAATCTGTGAAACTTCTAAAATCTCCACGAACCCCTTCTGAAAATAAAAGTTCATTTAAAATAACTAAGGGGGGGAGAGAAAGAATAAGAAATTGTCACGTTATCCTAGGCCATAGAATGACTTAAGGATTACCAAGATAAATTCAAGGTTATGACAAATTGTTTTTGTACACATAAGGCGGGTTTAAATTTACGAATAGCCAAAGCTTCAATAAACTTAAGAATTCGTCTTTGACTATCTCTATACAACATTCTGAATGCTGTATTCATGTCAATTTTGTGGCCCGTCTTAATTATATGTTTTGCTATCGATGAATTTGGTTTTCTACCTCTTATATTGATTGAATCATTTGACATACATATTATAATATCTCCAAAACCCATTCTGATATCAATCCATGATAGTTTGAGATCTAAGATGAAATAGTTGTCCAATGTCAGAATCGGTTTTGTGGAGATTTTTAGAAATTTCACTAATTGAAATCATGAGTCAATTGAAGCTAGACCATCATAGAAAACCTGAAAAGCATTAGATGGCCGTTTCATCCTAGTATGGGACTCCTCAATGGCAGTGCACATCCACGATCTTGCACCCCGCGGGATTCGATTGCAAGATCTACTGGTTTAACATTGATCCATTCATGATTTTAATCAATAACCATAACCCTATACTAATCATTATTTAGATCAATATGTGATTCACTACATTAATAATAACGATAATATGCATATTAAATTGGTGTACTTATTTGGTAAGTGAAGAAATTTCTGCATAATCATATTGTGATATACGATTTCAACTACCAATGTCCATAGACATTTACACATAACTCTCTTTATATGCATATTCATATTATTAATGGTAATAATAATAATAATAATAATGGATCATAGTCAAAATCATAATATATTCATGCCTTGACTATCTATATATGACCGATCATATTCCATGGTGTATATTCAATTGTAAATCTACGTTGACAACTAATATATTAGAATAAAAGCACGTGTTCAATCTCTTTAACACTATTCGATATCAAATGATCATGCCGACTATTTACACACACACACACACACACCACCTACCCACCCACATACACATATATAGATACACCACCCAACTTATCAACCCACTCATTTATACATTGTGATTCACGCAACTCTCACTCTCTCGCTCGGTCTCTCGCTTGCGAATAAATTATCTTAACTCATATTGACGTTAATAATCATAATCATAATCATAATGCTAAAAGTCACAATACACAAATGCACACATTTATGGCATATTACATAAACACACATACACATACACACAAGTACACATACACACGTACGCACGCACGCACGCACACATATTACATATATATATACACAGGTGTGTATAGTACAACTTGAATATTGGCACACAGGTGTATCATATTCATTATGCATTGAATAATATGCATAAGAGTGTATCAACTCAATATATATCTCTTAGAGACTATTTCTAATCATGGCCATCTTGATAATAAATAAATAAAAAAAATTAGTAAAGTGACAATAATTGAAATATAACTTGACGAATATTCAATCATTGACTACTACCTCCCTACCTCCCTACATCCCTACCTCACTCTCTCTCTCTCACTCCTCCTTCGTTTACTCAATCATTTATTCACTTAATCATTAATAATAGTGTAAGTAGAATCAAATCATAAATTGAATGACTAATATAATAATCATGATTGTTACTAGGCTATCCTATTATTGACTTCAATTAAATAAGTCATTTGAATCATTGAAATCATAAGTCAATTGAAGAGAGATCATCATGGAAGAACTGAATGGTTGTTTTGTTCTAGTAGTGCGTCGTGAGAATTTGAACCCAGGATCTTATCACTCTCACACGTCAGTGCTTAACCATTTGATCATTGAGCTGGTTGACATTCAACGGTGTTAATGTTTAACTTCAATTCATCCACAAAATTAAGTGATACATGAATAAATGGATTTATTAATCACTAAGATGATAGTACCATATGCTTTAAGAGTTTATGATTATTGAATTTGATTGAGAATAGTGTCTAATGGTAGTGGAACTTAAATTTAATCAGAAAAATTGGGGCTAAGTTGATAAACAAGTTAAGATCTGTGATATTAATGGATTCTAAAGTAGGAAAGATGAAAGTTATATAAATGTAGCACAAGAGGTTCTAAGTTCGATCCCCTGTAGTGATAGAGCAATAACAAATGAATTGTAATGATCCTCTTTCTTGAAAGAAAAAAGAAGATTGTTTGACCACTAGTTGAATGATTGTAACTAACTATGAAATCCATATTGTATATTTTATCATATTTTCAATTTGTTAGTCCGATGTGCCTAGATCCCGATATTTAGCTTCACGCTTAAAACAGTAGCTCAATAGACAATGTTGATATTTGAGGCGCCTGGTGTTGGATTGAACTCTGAGATATACATACGTCCTATAGTATATATCTTCATTGTTTACGATGTTTTACAATGATGAAAAGTTGGACACATTGTGTTTGTTCAGTTACCATGGTGTCATTGATAGTAAATTTCTACTTAGTGATTACACCATCATTATTATCTCTATCATTTTATACGAAACGACTGGTTCCAAATAGTTTTTCATCATTAAAAAATAACATCATAGATAACAAGAAATGATTAGATGATCATTTAGAAGTGTACAAACGATCTATTCCACATTTGTCTTTCAGTAAATGTGATATGCATCGAAACCTTAAATGAAGAACTTTTTCAAATGTAGGACAAGTCATTGATGTTACCATAGCCTTAGAAGATGATATCTAAAACTATACAACAATACAGAATATTAACATTCCCAGTCGTTTAATCCAATATAGATTGTTATTATGCTCAACAAAATGATAGCTTATTGAATCACAATTGATTGATCACTGGGTGGTGATCAATGTCATGTGTGTCAAAGTCCTTATTTTAGTGCAGATCGAATGCTATCGACCAAGTTGCAATGTGGCAACCAGTCTAGGTGACTCGACACTGCGTGCACTATATATTGAGATTTGGATGGTGGTTGGAGGTAGTCGACAGGAAATGCTGGACCCGAGTTTCTTGCTACTTGGCACTCGTCAGCAAGGTGTATCTGTAATCTTGAGGGAACTGGTGGTCCATGGCGGATTCGATACCGTGTCACCCAGCTTCACAGTCAGAGACGTTACCACTGAGCTCTCCGAGCCACGACTGACCTCCCGTAGGACTGAGATGTAATCGCAATTGATTGATCACTAGGTGCAAGCGCCAGTTCCCTCAAGATTACAGGTACACCTTGCTGACCAGTGCCAAGTAGCACGAAACCCGGGTCCAGGATTTCCTGTCGACTACCTCCAACTACCATATAATCTTGATAGCTTATCGAATGTTATCAATCACTGGTTAGTCATATGTAATGTAGAATCTAGTACTTATGTGAATCAGTTCAAGTTGAAACAGTATATCATCCTAATGACATAATCCTAATATCACTGGTAGGAGAAATGAATGCATCCGTGATAGGTCATTCAACATCTCCGACAGTTTGTTTGTATGTTTGTATGGAGCCTAAACCAAATAGTTTGAACCCTGTTTACATGTCTGTGTATTGGTTTATTTTTATCGCCTCTTGACTTATTTCAATCTTCTCCTATATGAAATAGTTTAGTTTAATGTTTATATGAAAAAAAGTCCAATAGTCAATTTGATTATAAATTCAGTGTAAAAAGAGATCACTTCAATGAATGAATAGATTATTGATAGTCCAAATAGAACTGTTGAAGTTCATTGACTAGATTGCCAATTTGGTCAATGGAAGTCATTCAGTAAGAACTTAGGAACTATAATAACCCAATAAAAAAGATTGTTTTATTTCTTAATAATAATAAGTTCGAACCCCATTCGGTATATTGCCTTTGAAATACGTATTGATGGCGCTGTCCAGGAGAACAATCAAAGTTTCAGCAACTAAACTAACCAACTCAGAGATCACAACACTCCCAATATTCACACATAATGAGCTATAAATATTTCCCATCATTAGTATATTCTTGCACACCGGCCGATACACACGTCAAGCACACATAACATTCCACTTAAATTCGAGATTAGTATTTGATACACTATAAATGCTCTCCACTTTCCATAAATTTACTACGTTTTGTATGAATGATTAATGTCAAAATGAGGATTTGTGGAGATTGTAGTAATTTTAATGGTTGAATTCATGAGTCGATTCAAACTAGACAAGCAGTGAAAACCTAGAAGCACCACTGAATGGCTGTTTCGTCATAGTATGAAACTCCTCAGCTGTTTGTAACCACCATTCTGAAGTTTTCCATGCTTAAGACCGAAGGTTCTAGGTTCGAATCATGCGTGAGGATTGTGGGTGTACTCTTCTGAGTCCCATACTAGGATGAAACAGCCATTGAGTGCTTCCAGGTTTCCAATGGTGATCTAACTTACATCGACTCATGGATTGATTAACTATTCAAAAAAAATTTCAAGAAATATCATCAAATATGGAAATCTTTATAGAAAAGTCCAATAAATGATGAACGTTTGGCGTTAATCTTAGGAAACCTCTCGACTTTATTCCATCTCCCCCCCTTTACTACTCGGATACTAACCTTTCAGTTCTCATAGTCTTTAATCCAATTTAAATAATACAGTTTATAACAAAAAATTGAAGTGTTCAAATACTAAATTACTGTTTATACTCTTACTATCTCTACCACTACGGGATTTAAATCGACAACGACATCTTTGTGCTAATATGGTATGGCAGCTCGAACTGATGTACATACGTACGAAGTTCTATGTTTTGTCTGACTGATGGATGATTTGCATTCTGGCTAAATTAAGTGACATTAACACATGAACATACACACATACAAACACAAGTTCTATCCCTAACACAATAAAGTTTTCTACACTTCTGTAGAGTTAATGACAGTAACAAGTCGGTTATCTAATACATTCGTCAAGTTTTCAATTTCTCTAATCACAATTTTAAATTCATGACTAAATTCAAATAAACAACCATTCGACTATATAACTCGACGTTATTATACTAAATCGAACTTAAGTACTTCAAACGTTGATCTATTCAATATGTTAAATATCTCCCATTCATGTTTAATGGTCAATATAGTTGAATTTTAGTAGTCATAGTTACGTACTAAAACTTAGGGGAATACTCTTTTAAATCTCATTAATAATGAATACATATAAATAGTTCCTTTCATTACATGGTACTCATCTAATAATCAATTCAATTTCCCTAGTCATATGGTTCAATACTTAATTTTCCCCATTTTAATGACACTGAAAACTTAAATTGAGTTGAGTTCATGAGTTAATCAAAGTTGGACCACCATGGAAAACCTGGAAGCACTGGACAACCATATCGTATTAGTATGGGACTCCTCAGAAGTGCGTGTCCACAGTTCCGCATAGTAAAATTCTAATTCAGGACCTATTGGTTTTGACCAGTGGAGCACAACCACATCTGTTGTGAAATAGTAACTCATTGTAGTTTAGTTAAAGTTAGACATTAACACCATTGAATGCCGATCGACTCAGTTGTTTAAAGGTGAAGCGTTAGTGCATGAAACTGATAGGTCCTGAGTTAGAATCTTACTACGCGGGACTGTGGACATACACTTCTGAGGAGTTCCATACTTAAACAAAACAACCGTCCATTACTTATAAGTTTTCCATGATGATCTATCTTCAATGGATTCATGATCTGATTAGTCAATAATATAACATAGATCTTTTAAAAAAAACAAAAACAACTCACTTCTGAATTGATTTGTTGATTTCTTCATTGTTTCATCAAAATTCTCTTTTATATTTATTGTTCTACACAATTCTAAATCATCAATTTGTTTTCGATTATTTTCTCTATCATCATGATTTGGATCTATTTTCAATTTGGATCTTATTCCTAAATAATTATGATTATTATATTTTGTAAAATATATTTTCATCTTAGAAAATTTTTTTAGTTTTGATAAAGTCCTATTCGTTGAGGATGTCAATGTCGATGTTGACGAAGTCGATGTTGAGGATGTCGATGTCGATGTTGATGTAAATTGATGACCAGACATAATTAATGTTTGTAAATATTTACGTAAACGTATATCATTATATCGTTTATAATCCATACAACGTAAATAATGCTTCAATTGTTTAATCCATAATTTCATTTTTAATTTATGTTTATGTTGTTTATTTATTATTGATGATGTAAATAATGGTAATGATGGTGGTAACAATGATGAATGAGGATAACAATTATTGTTGTTAGGATGATGATGATGATGATTAGATTCCTCGTTCGAATCTGTTGAATGTGAATTCAATGTACTATTCAACATAATAGAATTAATAATAATAATAATTAATTTATACAATCAAATGAATTATTTATATATGTATGTTACGGTTAAAGTAAGAGGGTAAATTTATAAAGATATTCCATATACCACTTACTATCCACTCATATTCATTGTATGTATGTAACCATCTCTATATGTGTGTGCGTGTGTGTGTGTGTTTATGTATACTTGGGACATAGGTTTTATACGTAACGGTTATCACAATTTTATGAATATCCAAAAAAACTATACGTCATAATCATATATCAGGTAGTAGTGGATGGGGGGGGGAACAGAGAAATAAGGAAAATGAATACTTTGAGTATACATGTGTTTATCCATCTTTTATATGCGTATGTGCGTGTGTGTATGTGCTCGCGCGTGAGTGTGTGTGTACGTGTATTCATTTGTTTGAGCATAACGCTTATCATAATGATAATGAAACTTTCAATAATAATAACAATAACAACAACAACAACACCGACAACAAAATGGTAACAACGAATAGGAAGGCTTATAACTTTTTGTTTTGTTTCTTTTTTTACAAAAAAATAATCATAATAATGTTGACCAATCATATAGGAAAGAGATAAATAATATTGCGA
Source organism: Schistosoma haematobium (assembly GCF_000699445.3). NCBI lineage: Eukaryota > Metazoa > Platyhelminthes > Trematoda > Strigeidida > Schistosomatidae > Schistosoma > Schistosoma haematobium. The sequence continues at coordinate 19,751,155 of NC_067200.1, forward strand.
AAGACAATATACACACTCACACACACACACATCTCACCCCTCAACCTCACTCCACCCACCACCTCAATTTTTTCCTATAAAGTTACTGTTGGTTACATTGAAAGAAAGAATATGTATGCATATATATATCTATCTATATATGAAAACTACAAAAGGGATATAATGGTGATCATGAGGATGATGATGATGATGATGAAATTGTTGAAAAGGGATAAATGTATAGCGTGAGCAACTATTCATAAGAGCATATAAGCATATTGTATGTGTATATATGTATGAATATTATAATTTTAAAAAAAGTATATTTATTTAAATCAAATTCATAGACTTTCATTTACCTGAATGAATGATCGATGTCTGTCTATCGATCAAAAGTTTTGAATTCATTACGGGGAAAGTATGGTCAATTTTGTATCCATGTCCACGTATATATATATATATATATATATCTTAACAACTATATATATGTATATCATTTATATTCATATATGAGTATATGCATATATCGATCAACTATGTTGAATATAAATATGTATATAACGAGAGAGAGAGAGAGACGGAGATCCGGAGGGAGGTTGGAAGCAAATTTTTAAAAGTTTTTCTCTAAGTATCAATTATTTTTAAACTAAAATCTAATTGTTTAAATAAAATTATCCTTTTGATAATAGTGTGACAGAAAAAAATTTCACACACATATGCATATATATTACTTACTTACTTATTTACTTCCTTACGCCTATTACTCTTCATGAAGGAGTATAGGCTATCCACCAGAACTCTCCATTCAATTCTCTCTTGGTCAATCCTGCCTAGTACTTTCCAGTTTCATATTCCTCATTTTCACACACACACACACACACATACACCCCCTCCGAAACAAGAGAAGAATAGAGAATGAATTTTTTCTTTTTTCTTTTTCAAAAATATCCCCCCAAAAAAAGAAACTAATCATGAAATTTTCCAAAATTTCATTTGTTTCTCCTTTTTGTTTTTGTTCCAAAATATAGAAATGAATAGAAAAGAAGAAAGAAAGAAAGAAAGAAAGAAAGTAAAGAAGTCTCCTGTATAGAATGATCAATTCATGACTGATTATAAAAGCTAAATATATTAGTATAATAAGGATGAATTTAAAATAACCGCGATGAATTTTTAGCTGTTTTTTAACCAATCAGAAAACAGCTTTCAAAAAAGTAAAGTGTATTGATAAGTTGATAATAAGGGAAATATTAATAATACAAAGTATTTTATATTATAAATCTAAATAATAAACAAATCCTGGATTAATTGAAGTTAGGCATTAACACCGTTGAACGCTGGCACAGTGGTGTAATGTTTAAGTGTTCGCGCGCGAATCCAGTAAATCCTGGGTTCAAATCTCTCAGGGGGCGAGGTTGCGGATGCGCACTGCTGAGGAGTCCCATAATGGGACGAAACGGCCATCCAGTGCTTCCAGGTTTTCCATGGTGGTCTAGCTTCAATTGACTCATGATCTTAACCATTAAAATTACTATAATATTCAAAACACCCACCTGATATAAATCCTTATAGATTTAGATTGTATATCTTTAACCTTTCAAACTAACCTAAACAGATATTGAACAGTCTTTGTATTGTTCATTGGAAAGGATCATTTAATTTAGAGTTAAGATTAAAGATTTAGAAGTGATATTAGCTTTAATGTAGATGTCATATGTAGCTAGATGAATGGATGGATGGATGAACGAATCAATGAATTTCTATTAAAATTTCAAGTATAACAACTTGACTAATTGATTGAAGAAATGGGACCATCGAGTAAGTAATACAGTTGTTTGGAAACGGGTACTAGGTAAGGATGACAAATCAATTGGTGAAGTAGGTTGGAAGAAGGCTAGGGGCGGCCAAAACAAAACATGGCACAAATCCATGAAATCACTGGCAAGTGGACTGAGTCATGTTGGTAGGTGTAGACCACCTGGTTGGCATACGCGAGATGATAGCGGCCGATGGTTAGAGACCCTGAATGACATGACTTAAAATCGTTTGCAATGGCACAGGTGCATCCACTCTCTGTGTTCTCCCGAATTCTAATCTTCTGAATTCTTCATGCACCTTTCTTTTTTCTCCCTCCAAATTTATTTCACTGGATTATACCCCTTGAATAACGTCTTCGAACCCTAATCTTTCCGACTACTGCTTATACTCTTACTATCTCTACCACTACGGAACTTGAGTCGACAACTGCATCTCTGTGTTAATGTGGTATGGCAACTCGAGCTGATGTACGTACGTACGACGTTCTACTTTGTTACTGACTGACTGACTGTCTGATGAAATGTAATGTCATCAGGTTAACACATATTTCAGGACTTAGGAATGATATTGATTTGTACAAACAAAACTTACTTTCTATCCGTTAAAATTTTTTTGATCAGTCTATTTGAATTTCACAGAAAAACTCAGAATTCAATAGCTAAATGGATAATGCAATGACGTTTGAAACGAACGACAATGAGTTCGAATCCCGGAGTGAAAATCAACTCTGAGGTGTCGGTACATCCGGCTGACGAGTCCTAAATAGGACTAAATGTGCGTCCTAGATTCCATTACTAGCCACTATCCATATTTGTTTAAAAAGCTTGTGACTTATGGTAGTATCGAGTCAATCCTCACAGGATGCACATATGCCAATAAGAGATTGATCAATTACAGTCCTAAAATTTAATGGGAAGATTCAAGTAAACAACACCAATTGAATATAAATCGTTTTTTCGTAATGTTATTAATTATGTCTAGACATCTTTATGTAATGAATAATGAATTATCGGTTTATCTTATCTTATGTTCTTCACTTCCCTGGACATTATCAAAATTTTCATTGTAGACTGTTTGAGTGCACACACCTCTGAGCTAGGATGTTACATATTTACAAATGAATTATGATTTAAAATAATATTATTAATATAGATTGGCTACTAATCGAGATCATGAATGGATTGATGCTAGATTAACACTGAAAACAAAAAAGCACCGTACTTCCAATTCGTCCTAGTATGGGACTTCTCAAAACTATGCATCCACGACCACACACACACACACGGGATTCGAACCCAGGACCTTCGGTCTCACGCGCGAACGCCTAACTTCTAGACTACTGAGTCGACATACAATTGTGTAAATGTCTAGTCTTAACCGATTACTATTCTTTATTTGATATTCATTTATAACTTCATATGTAAATCTGCACACGAAATTGATTAGTTTGTGTTGCGAATTTGTGTTTTCTAAGCGAAATACCCCGATTTAAGGTTTAGTTCTGTAATGAACGAACACTCAGGTGTGGACAATAAAGGTTTATTTTATATAAAATTACAGAATATCTTGATAAAATATGAGAACCATTCATTGGATAATTCATTTGCAAATTTCCATCATATGTCCTTCAGGGTCAGTATAATTCTCCCAATTTACAATTCCTTTCTATTCTCTTTGACTCAACATTTTTGACCGTATACTGTTGGGGTTTCCACTTCCGATTAATGTCACATACTACTTATGTCACATGCTTTTGTGATTAAATTAATCAAACATTTTTTATTACAAAGAAACACATGAATCTCCGGTTCATCATTCTTTTGAAAAATTGTTGTCTTGCACCCCTGTGGACGACATTTTTTAGGTTGATAAACAATTCGTCTCATTCTTTATTTCGTTCGAAATGTATTCTCCTAATAAGGAGGAATACACTCTGTGAAGAATCAGTCGCAGTTAACCAATAATATAACATATACTACGACTGTGATGTGTGCTACTGATGCCGACAGATATAAGTAGTATGCATCCCCAATTGAAAGTGAAATACCTGGTGGCAGAAGTTTAAGAAGATCAACAAGAAGAGAACGAGAACAGAGAATGACTGGTATGAAAACGAATGAACAATCACATCTGAGACAATTCATTGACATTTTACAAATGAAGAATTTACTGTATGGTTCTCAGATTTTACCAAGTTATTCTGTCCAAAATAGGACGAAACGCTCGACCTCAATACCACTGCTAGCCACCATCCATCTTTGTTTATGATGCTTGTAGCCTAAAGCAATCTGCACAATACGCACAATCCCAATAAGAGACTGGTCAATTGCAGTCCTAAACAACAATGAGAAGATTCAAGTGAACAATATCAAGGAAATTACAATTGATTGGTCACTGGGTGATGATCAGTGTTATGTATGTCAGGTCCTTCTGAGTGCAGATAAAATCTTATCCACCAAGTTGCAACGTAGCCACCAGTCTAGGTGACTCAACATTGAGTGCATTATGTTGAGTTGAGATGGTGGTTTGAGATATTCAACAGAAAACCCTGGATCTAGATTACGTGCTACTTGACACTTTTCAGCAAGGTGTACCTGGAATCTTGAGGGAACTGATGCTCCCTGGCGGATTCGATCCCGTGTCACCCAGCTTCACAGTCAGAGATGTTATCACTGAGCTATTTGGGACATGACTAACCTCCTGTAGTACTGAGATGCATTTAAAATTGATTGATCACTAGGTAGTGATCAATGTCATGTACGTCATATCCTTCTTAGTGTAGATCAAATCTTATCAACCAAGGGATATTCTGTAACGTTGTATTAAAACAAATTTGTTTTTTTAATAGTTGAGATCATGAGTCAGTTGAAACTAGATCATCATGGAGAACCTGGAAGCAGTGGACGGCCGTGTCGTCCTGTTTTAGGACCCCTCAGCAGTGCGCATCGACGACCTCGCCTCGTAAGATTCGAACCCAGGAATTATCAGTCACGCACAGGAGCGCTTAACCACTAGACCACTGAGCCGGTTGGCATCCAACGGTATTAATGTCTAACTTCAATTAACCTACGAAATTCAGCCACCGTCTACCATTGTCTACAGTGAGTTAATATATCACAGCAAACCCGGTTGAACTTCATTGGTCACTGCTTCTCATTGGAACTCCAAGAAATATCTCGCGAGGCGGCATCGTGTATACGCACTGCTGAGGAGTCCCATACTAGGATGAAACGACTGTTCACTGCTTCCAGGTTTCTCATGGTAGTCTGACTTCAATGGACTCATGATCTCAACTATTATAATTACCACAATCTTCACTAAAAACCTAACCTGTGTTCTTCTTCACGACACGATTACTACTAATATTACTCACACGAATACTGTTTACTACTTAGATGGTGGTTGGAGGTAGTCGACAGAAAACTCTGGACCCGGGTTTCGTGCTACTTGACACTCGTCAGCAAGATGTACCTATAATCTTGAGGGAACTGGTGCTCCCTGGCGGATTCGATCCCGTGTCACACAGTGTCACAGTCAAAGACGTCACCACTGAGTTATCCAGGCCTCAATTGACGTCCTGCAGGACTGAGATGTAATCACAGTTGATTGATCACTGGGTGGTGATCAATGTCATGTGTGTCAAGTCCTTAGTGGACGTAATGTTAAGTCACCTAGACTAGTGGCCACATTGCAACTTAGTCGACAGTATTCGATGTGCAATAAGAAAGACTTGACATACATGACATTGATCACCACCCAGTGATCAATCAACTGTTTACTACTTGGCTTTTCTATTTCACTCTCTTCATTGATTCCAGTTTCTTTCTTTTTTTATGACCGAATATATCACTTTCATTATTTATTTATCATGTTACTTTTCAATAATTTCATAATTTTAAAGAAGATAATAAAACTGTCAAGAAATAATAAATAAAGATTAACTAGATACACACACACACACTGACCGAAGATACACTCACACACCGAAGATATACACACACACATTATGACAAGGGGAAAACCCAACAATCCCACTCAGTTCAATGAAGAATGTGAAGTTAACACTTTAACAATTAAATATTAATAATAATAATAATAATAATAACTAAATGATGGGGACATTATTTATTTATTACATAACAAGACTAAAATATTGAAGAGAAAGGAATCATTTATGGAACAAGTCGGAAAACAAGACAACATGATCATACAAACAAACAACATTTACATCATCATAAATCCATCTGATATAGTAATAATAATAATAATAATAATAATAATAATGGTGATAGTAATGATAATAATAAAAGTCAAAATGATCATTAGTTATTCATAAATAAGATGGTTTACTTTCGAGAGAGAAAGAACATAAACATGTTAAATTTCACGGATTGGAATCATGAGTCAGCTGAAGCTAGATCATCGTGGAAAACCTGGAAGCACTGGACGGTCGTTTCGTCCTAGTATGTGACTCCTCAGTAGTGCACATCCACGATCCCGCACCCCGAGAGATTCGAACTCAGGACCTAACAGTCTGCTGTGCGAGCGCTTAACCATTAGACCACTGAGCTGGTATTCAACGGTGTTAATGTCCAACTTCAACTTATTTACTTATTTATTTATTAGTAATAGTGTCGGTATCCAGCGTTTCCAGGTTTTTCATAGTGGTCTAGCTTCAATTGACTCATGATTTCAATCAGTGAAATTTCTAAAAATCTTCACAAAACCCCTTATGATAATAATCATCAGCTCACTAGTGACTGAATTCAAGAGATACTCCTGAAGTTCTAGTGAGTAGCAGTGACCAGTGGAGTTCAACCAAGTGTGTTGTGATATATTAACTCACTGAAGACAATAGTGGAGGTTTCGTTCAATTTCGTGGATTAGTTTTAGTTAGACATTAACACCATTGGATGCTGGTGGGCTCAGTGTTCTAGAGGTCAACTGTTCGCGCGCACGCGAGACCGACAGTTTCTGAGTTCGAATCTCATGAGGTGGGATCTTGGGTACTCACTACTGAGGAGACATCCCACAATAGAATAAAACAACTGTCCAATGCTTCTACGTTTTCCATAGTGATCTAACTTCAATTGATTCATAAATTCTACTATTCACTTACTAAAATCTTAACAAAACCCTCTTCTACTAAAAATTAATTTATCAGAAAATTTAATGAAAAAAAAATAGAGAAAAGTTTTCCATGCTTATTAAAAGAAAAAAAAAGGAATCTGATAGATTTTGGCGAAGAGAAATATTCATTAAAACTTTTCATTTTATTCTCTGACTAATTATATAAGTATACAGACTCATGAACATATGTACACTGTCGCTAGCTCGCCCGCCCTCTCGCTCGCTTTCTTGTTCGCTTTTTCGCTCCCGAGCTCATTCGAATACAAACACACACTCACACACAAATATATGAATTCAGCTGTCAAGTTGATATTAAGATAAATCAGTTATTGTTTCAATGGAAAAAATAGTTTTCTTCTTCTTGTGTATGTGTGTGTGTGAGAGAGAGGGGGGAGGGAAATTCACATAGGTAATCATGATGATAAACCGTTAAATTGATTCTTATTAGTAACTAAGCCAATATTCTCTATCTATCTATGTATCTACCTATCGATATATATTTACCATGAAATCAATATATCTATAAGATTCATTCAATTAAATTTGATATGTAAACAGGATGAAAACAAAAAAAGAAGATAAGAAATATGAGCAACGTGGTTAATGACTAGAACTAACTAAAAGATTGTGGATAGCAACAGTTCAGTTGAGAGAAAAAACAAACAAATAAAAGGCAAATGAGTTGACAAGTTTATCAATAATGAAGAATTAACAATTGTTGATAAGAAAAAAATGAAGAAAAGCATTACTGATGATAATATAACAAGATATACCTTATCACAGGTGTGATTACATCATATAAAAGAGAGAGAGAGAGAGAAGAAAAAAGTTTGGTTAGAAACAGATTAACATACTACCAATTACGTTTTCTTATTTAAATGGTTGAGATCATAAGTCTATTGAAGTTAGATCATCATGGACTTCTTATCATTGTGTATCCATGATACCGCCCCATGGGATTCAAACCTAGGGACTACCAGTCTTGCTAGCGAGCGTTTAACGACTAGACCAATGAGATAGTTGGCATCCAGTGGTGTTAATGCCTAACTTCAACCAACCTACGAAATTAAGCCACCATCCACCACTGTCTTCAGTGAGTTAATATATCACAACAGACCCGGTTGAACTCTACTGGTCACTGCTTCTCACTAGAACTCCAGAAAATACCTCTTGGAGACCGTCATTAATGAGAATATGATGATTATGATTTGAATGGTGGTTTGTGCAGATTTTAATAATTTTATAGTTGAATTCATGAGTCATCTGAAGCTAGATCATCATGAAAATTCTGAAAACACTGGATGGCCGTTTCATCCTATTGTGGGATTCCTTAGCACTGCGCATCCACAATTCCATCTCATGAGATTCGAATCCAGGACCTATCAATCACACGAGTGCGAACGCTTGACCTTTAGATCAATGAGTCAGCCAGCGTCCAAAGGTGTTAATATCTAACTTCAACCAATCCACGTAATTATGCGACATACGTTTTCCATGATGGTCCAACTTCAATTGACTCATGATTCCAACCATTGAAATTATTATAATATCCACTAAAAAAAACCCCCTTCTAATATGATTCTTCTTGAATGATGAAGTGGTTAGTGAATACTGCTTTCTATTCTTAAAATAACAAATAGAGTTAATAGTTTAAGGATGGTTTGTTTTCTAGTGGATACTTATGACATATCATATTAATCATATTGAAAGTTAGAAAGAGAGAGGGAGAGAGAAAGTTATCCAGTAGACAGCATTCATGAGTGAGTGATTACATAATAGATCTGGTAATGATTACAGTTATAAGTGGAGTTTTTATTAAATCTTAATTCATTATATTGCAAATTGTAAACTATAAGATATTGTGTATGCTCATCATTGAAGAATTCTCAATCTATTACTTCATGATATTCAGTGTTTAATCGTTGAAGATAGTCTATGAGAAACTAGGCTAAACTTAAGTTTCATATGATTTGGCATTGATCAGTAAGGTGTATTTGTAATTTTAAAAGGACTAATACTGTATTCGAACCCATGTCTATCGGAATCAGAGTTTGAAATGATATCATTGAAGTATTTTACTGATTGAAATCATGAGTCAATTGAAGCTAGACCACCAGTGGTGTTAATGTCTAACTTCAACCAATCCACGATGTTGCGTCACCGTACACCATTGTTTTCAGTGACTTGATATCTCACAACAGACCTGGTTGAACTCCACTGGTAACGGCTTCTCACTAAAACTCCAGCAGTATCTCTTGAAGTCAGTCACTAGTGAGCAGGTGATTATTATCATAAGGGGTTTTGTGAAGATTTTTAGAAATTTCACTGATTGAAATCATGAGTCAATTGAAGCTAGACCACCATGGAAAACCTGGAAGCAGTGGATGGCCGTTTCGTCCTAGTATGTGACTCCTCAGAAGTGCGCATCCACGATTCATTAGGACTTTCGTCCACTACTTCGTTAGCTAATTATATTATCTTGGTAAAATAATGATATCCTTCAATAAATTTAACTAATTCCTTTGAGATTGATTATCTAAAATATCAGCAAGATTATTATTTATGGATGAACCAATCAGATTTAAGACAATAGATCCTGAATTTTGGCGCGAAGTTCATTCATTCATTTGGGCTAAATACCATTTCAGCATTTTAACTGATGTCAATTCGTGATAAAAACCCTAAAACTAATTCTTAATCATAACCTTAATCATCGACTGTAAATCCTAATTCTAATTCCTTACATTGATATATAACCCTCACTTAACCTCAGCAATTAAGTAACCCCGCCTGGAGTCCCCCTGAGGGCTACTGCCAGTCCCAAGCCCGGATAAAGGAGGAGGGTTGGGCATAGGGTTAGCAACCCCATCCTGTAGAGAACTAACTCGCTAAAAAAAAAACGCTAACCAGAAAAATAAGTGATTACGTAGATATTTCAAGGTCATTTTTGGCATTGTTCAAAGATCGTCCATGAATGAGAGTCTCATCGAAATTTCTAGTAACAATGAATAATTTATAGAAATAATCAGGTTGGAAACAATCCAAACATGTCAGTAATATTAGAAAATAGATAGGTAACACTGATATTTTAGTGATTCGGAATACTTTTTTTTACTTTTTCAGTTCATCATTTACAAGTTTCTTAACTATTGCTATTACATAATACAGTTAAATAGTAACATATCAACTGTTACGCATAGAACGTTGCTTAAACTTATTTACCCACAATGGAACATAGGCCGACGACAAGCATTCTACAACCCAATCTACACTGAGCCTTTCTTTCTAGTCCTATCCTTTTTTCATTCATCTCATGTCTGTCTCCATTTCTCGACCTAATGTGTTCTTTGATTTTCCTCTTCCTCTTTGGCCTTGAGGATTCCATGTGAGGAATTGCCTTGTGACTCAATTGAGTGCTTTCCTCAATGTGTGTCCTATCCACTTGCAGTTCTTCCTCATTTCTTCCTTCTCTGAGATCTGGTTTATTCACTCCCATAGTAGGTTGTTACTGATAGTATCTGGCCAACGGATCCGAAGTATTTTGGAAAGACAACTGTTAATAAACACTTGTATGTTCTGATTGATGGCTTTCGAAGTTCTCCAGGTTTCCACCCCATACATTAGAATTGTCATCACATTTGTACTGAGAATTCTGACTTTAGCGTTGGTTGACGGTTGTTTTGAGTTCCAGATGTACTTCAGTTATAAATATACCGCTCTTGCTTTGCCGATCTGCGCCTTTACATGTGCATCAGATCTGCCGTGTTTATCAATGATGCTGTCCAGATATGTAAAGTTTGTTACATCCTCCAAAGCTTCTTCGTCAAGTGTGAATTCATTGCGTGTTGTGTTGTATCGTAGAATCTTGCTTTTCCCTTTGTGTATGTTGAGACCTAATGCTACTGAGGCTGTTACTACATTGGTCGTCTTCTCCTGCATTTGTTGTTGTGTGTGCGATAGAAGAGCCAGACCATCTGCGAAGTCTAGTTCGTCCAGCTGCATCCTAGCTGTTCACTGTATCCCATGCTTCCCTACAGATGCTGACGTCTTCATAATCCAATCAATGAGTAGAAGAAAGTGAAAGGTTGAGAGTAAGCAACCTTGCCTGACAGCGGTCTTTACTTCGAACGAGTCTGTCAGCTGTTCTCCATGCAAAATCCTGCAGTTTAAATATGTTAAGTTAGTGATTTACAATTCAATTCGTTTTATTAGAATGGGGGTTTGTGAAGATTGTAGTAATTTAATGGTTAACTTCATGAATCGATTTAAGCTGAACCACCATTAAAAACCAAGAAGCACTGGACAGCCATTTCGTCCTGGTATGGGACTTCTGAACAGTGCACATCTACGGTCTCACAGGTGAGACTCGAGACCAGGATCTTCGTTCTTGCGTACGAACGCTTAACCTCTTGACCACTGAATCGGTATGCAACGGTGTTAATGTTTAACTTCAACCAATTTACGATATTGCGCAACTGTTCACAACAAATTTGTATTATTCTCTTCTGTTAAACTTTTCTGGACTAAAAGAAATATGATTCCGACCACAGTTTCTAAATTTGGTGATGCAATGTTTTTTTTAAAAAAAAATTAAGCTAACCAGATTTTAGGTCTGGAAGCATTGGATAGACGTTTCATCCTAGTATGGGACTCGTGAGCAATACACATGTGCAATCTCTCACCAAAATGGACTCTAACTTAGGACTTTCGGTTTCGTATGCGTACACAAGGTTTTCAATAGTCGTCTAACATTAATCTATTCATAATATCAATCAAAACGGAACAATCTTTACAATCGTATATTGATATTTCAATACTACTTAATACTATATCTATGTCATAATGAATGAATGAGTAGAGGATTAGCCATAAGATATGCATTTGTATGTACATCATAGAGATAATCTGAAATATGTACTAACAACTCATCAGTTTAACAGTATTATGAATTAGACAGGTGAATTCCACTGACGATCCACACACACAAATGCACATATTCATAGGTTAGTAACTAAATGTCAACATTAGAGATGGTAATTAGGCTGATGATGTCATTATCATTCATGGTTGTTTAATGAACAACAACAACAACAACAACAACAACAAATTGTTCAGGCAAATGATTCTTTAGGAGAAAATTTTCTTTTTTTTTATAAGAAATGAAATCTTATCCTACCTTTTTCCAAAAAAAATGTCTAGACAAAAATAGAAATTATGTCATTCTGATTATCTCTACCTTGTTAATCAGTAAGTTGTAACTAAATGAAGTGAACAGTACTGGGTTCGAATCTCAAAGTCAACATCAACTCTGAGATGCAGATACATCCAGCTGATGAGTCCAAAGTAGGACGAAATGTGCATCCTAGATTTCATTGCTAGTCACTATTCATCATTGTTTATCATCTTGAGTTTATATGTATATTCATTTGACAAAATATGATGTAATAGTTTATCAGTACGACGATTTGGGAGACTGTTGAATACAGAGAGGTATTTTGTGGATATTATAGTAAACATTGGACAGTCGTCTCGTCCTAGTATGAGATTTTTCAACAATGCGCATCTACGATCCCTATTCGTGAGATTCAAACCTAGGACTTACCAGTTCAAAAGATGTTGATGATATAATTCTTGAAGGATAATCCTCGAATCCATTTAAGGTCACTTACAAAACTATACGTTACATATTAAAATTTACAATTATTAACGGTAATATTTACATTTGCATCAGTGTACTTCAATACAATTACATCAACATATATTAAACTGACCCATTGGAATACACAGAATATCACCTATTCTATACAACATGATTACATCATTAATAACTATCTATTTAGATTAACTCATTGCTAGACTATGCAATCATTATTACATAACCAGGCATAAATCCACACTCATACACAGTTTATGGATCATTACAATACAATAACTTCATAAGAAATGGGAGTATGTAGGGGGTGTATACAACAAATGGGAAATCACTGATTGATTGATTGATCCATAAATATTATGCAATACCAATCAACATATTGTATCACTGATGATGAATTGTAAGTTGTAAATTATGAGGATGTGATCATCATTGACTTGATCCACATATTCTACTATACCACGATTCATATTTCCAATTATGAATGTACCGTTTAGTCATAACGATAACTATGAATATGTTATGTAAGTATTTCAGGGTGTTGCACAATCACTATGAGGATGAGACCCATGAAGTTGTGAACATCACAAAACAACATATAAACATGAGAACAAATGAATGAAGATAAAGATGACTATTGAGAACACACACTACAACCGACTATTGCGTAATCACACTACACCCATTCATTCCGTGTCCTACAAAATGTAGTCCATTATTGGACATAGTGATTAAAATGTGTGTTGATGTGTTCCTTCATCATCACCGGTGTACACACTATACAATGTAGTGTACAAGTTGATTACATCATTCCCACCGTTACTATTATTATTATTACTATTACTATTATTATTCTCAATCGAATGGGTTAATAAAATCATCTAGTGAAGTTTTGTAATTCAATTTCATAAATGGTGAGAATGTTCATTTCCACTTATGTATTTCTATGATATTTCATCTCATATTTATGAGGTAGTTTATTGATTGTACACGTTGACTAAAAGAATCGGTTGCAAGGTTGATAGACATCAATAGTAGGTTAGCCAAGATGAGTTAGCTCGACGTGGATTTCATTGTGGATCAATGTGCTTCGAATGTGTTTGTTGGAATGACTGATTTCTCAAGGGAATCTGAGTACTAGAAATATGTCATGTTACTATTGTACTGACCAACTATCTAACTCATTATGTTTTATGACAGCAACTTATCAATTAACAAATTAAGAATGAAATGAATCACAGGTGAAATATAACACATAAATTCCTGTGGTGTCCATAGGACTTGTGGAATTCGTCCAAACAACTAACATGATCACCACTCAATGAAGATCAGCCTAATTCACTACTCTGCCGTGATTTCGTATTAACAAGACATCGATTCTGTCGGGTACACGGACGTACGTGTGTGAACGTCAAATAAAGATGATTGATGAGTAATCATTCAGATTTGATCTTAAACACAATAACAGAATGTCGATCAAACCACTACATCAACCACGAAAATGAAGCACTAATGGAAACCACTGAGTGCAGATCGAATATTTATTTGAAGTATGAGACCATTTATCAATGTGGATACAGGATTCCATCTGTAATAGAACCATTTGAGGTGGGAGACGAACTTGAAACGGTGGAGACAATCTTGTAGTTTTAATTACAGAGTGAGTCATAGCTGTTCATCAATGAGCAGTCCCATTATTAGACAACACAATTGTTACGTTCACCCTGATTTTCAACGGTATGCCGAATGAGATCTACGCATGTCGAATGTAACCGACACATTGTGGTCAACCTCCACTAAAACCCATCAACGATACCGCTTATGTGAACTTATAAATGTCATCAAACTCTTCCCATTTCAAATATATTAGTATATTCAACAAGTTAGTGAACATGAAATTGATATGATTCATAATATCCCCTAATAATCTGATTTCAATTAACCACTATAAACACACACTTATGAATATTCCATTTGTAATCACCACATCAACAAACTACTACTCCTCCTACTCCCACTCTGTCCATTCACATTCTCCTGTTAATTAGCCAACATCCATATTCAATGACGTGTCCAATTAACCAACATACACAACACTGATTCTCTGACAACTATTACTGTCCATTTAATTAATCAATTCATTAATGTCAATCATCATTTTCAACATGTTGATTATGACCTTCAACAGATTCTTCTTCATTCCACTATGATCATCATCATCACCATAATCCTCATCAACTTTCAAAATGATTGTCTATTCATTTCAACAGTTTCACTGCAACTACTCATTAACAACAACAACAACAACACAACACAACACGATCATATTCAATGTCGAACGTGATCATAATTCAACTGATTCAACTGATGATTGATTTGTCAACTGGATGAATTGTGTTTGAGTAAGTGTCATGATAAAAATATAAGTGATTAATTATTATTGATTACTTTCAGTCAGATTACGTCATCACTATTCCATATTGAGAAGGATTTCTAGCTGAGAGAAACAATTTAGCTTGACAGAAATTCATTGATGACTTGAATAGATTGATGTTTTTCTCACTTCTCCACCACCAGCACCACCACCAGCACCAGCACCACCACCACTGTCATCATAATCACCCGAAACACGAATTCATACGAATCAACCATATTCTATCGAATCCGTAGTGTCATTTGTGCAAAACAATTTAATGATTGTATAACGTAATATAAGTAGGTAGATGAATTAAGTCAACTTTGTACAGGAACTAAGTATCAGTAACACTGACAATTGTTCATGATCAATACAGGCACGTATACAATCTTAAGTTGTAAAATGAATTGTTCACTGTCCAACTATTACCATAGTAAACTACTCAAATTGAATATTTCAGTAGTATAAAGAAAGAAAATATTTAGTGGGTTAGGTGTGGAAATCTAACTTAAGTCATGAAGTAAAGAATCAAAGACAATAATTCCCCTCTCGCCATTATATAGTACATATATTATCTGACAATTTCACCCCCTATTCTGTATATGCATAACAATAATATTCACTTCCCTCAACAACATGGAAAACAGTGAATATGATGCATATGATGCTTGTTGTTAAACATCCACTCCATATTCATCATAATGAACACACAACCCACACACACACAAACACCTGTCTCCTGTTTCCCATTATACAAATCTATCTGTACATACATGCACAGCAGGTAGATACAGATTCCCAATAACACCCATTGTTCTACACTGTTCATTTCCATTTCTACTAGACTAACTTGCCAACTAAACTAACTAACGGCTTGACTGCTTCACTGCTTCACTGACTGACTAACTGACTGACTATCAGATAATTCTACCCCATCAATTGTGTTTCATAAGTGAATATTAATAATTCATCCACTCATAATAATTTCCATTGACTATAATAACTAACAATTGACCAATAATCAAATGGTGATTTAGTTCTCACAGAATTTATGATATTCAGTCTTCAATATCAATACATCACCAGTTGATTGGTTGTTCGTGATTCGCAGTGGTGACGAGGACGACGACAACAACAACAACGACTACGACTACGATGATGATGATGATGATGCTTTGGATGATGATGAACGTCAACAGTAATAAGATTTGCATGTATATTCCTTAAACAATTTACGGAATATGACTGAATATGTCGGGATGGATGTACAGTGAATGGGTGTTGTTGTTGTTGTTGTCGTCGTGCAGTGAATATTATTATATTGTACTTTTCATAAATAACTAAATATATTTGTGTTTGGGTGGGTGGACAGGTCTATAACTTAAGTGAATGAACACATCCATTTGAATGTTCCATTAATATTCATCACAGACTGTTCTCATGACCATACCACGGATCGAACATAGGGAGTTGCAGTTGAATAGAATAGAAAAGTAAAGTGTGCATCCGATTTGAAGTTAATACATTGAAAGTGCCTTTGTAGAAGTGTTGTAATGCAAATCAAGTTGTTTGATGAAAGAACCGAAATGACTAGTTCTTCCTACACAATGATGACTAGTTCACATTTAGTCTGCTTATTCCTAAATCGAGAGAGACAGTGTGTGTGTGAGAGTATGTGCTGTGGATAGTTATCAGTTCACTGTAGCTAACTAAGAGTTATGTTATTTGATGATAGACCTATTAGAAATCATTCCACTTTGTCTGCATAAATATACAATTGGGTGGCTTAAACTTCCTTGTTTGGTAAGTAGATTGATTGACTATCATACAATAGTTCACTTCACAGAGTAGCTATAGCAAGAAATTCGTTGGGAACTGGGAAGTGTTCGACTACTGTTTCTTCCTATTGTAAGAATCTTCAGCAATGTACAGTTATTGACCACTCCAGGAATAGAGAATGTTGTCTTCTAGTCTCAAGATCAACGTGTAACAATAATACCATATATTCACTCATGAATAACCTGATGACTTGTTCAACCCTCAATAGGTTATGAAATGACTCAATTGTTGACATTGATCTCAGCAAGAAGTAATGAGTTGGTCAGTGATAAACAACCTACACTTTGACACATATATGTCCACCAATCTGATTTGACAAACACATCTCTCTTTATGGTTGATTTCATCAATGAACTTCTCCTAGAATAACACCTTTTCACCTAATATTTCTGGGATTGACGTACATTCAGGAGATTCACTTTTCGATTTTTAATAAGTAACTTACTTAATCCTGTTTGATGAAGATACTCACACCAGATAGAGTCTTCTGATCTCTTTGAGTAGCAATGCATACAAGATTGGGATCTGATTCTATTTCTCTGAATCCAAAGATGTCACTTTACAGTAAGTCTACGTCAACACTGGAACTGATAATACGGAATAAACTAGTTGAATGTGTCGACTACTCTACTTATCTTGGAGGTACCATCAGTAGTGATGTGTTGGTGTTTGAGGTAATCGTGACGCGCATTGAAAAACATACACTGACTTTCTCCCAATAATATAACTCATCCTTCAGTCAAATTAGCCATCTGGCAACCGAAGAACGAGTATAATATAAGGCAATCCACCCTCTTTCACTCTATGTCTCTGAAACATAGTTTGTAATGGAGCGACTAGCTTATCAATGCCGGCATTCGTTGTGAAGTACTAGGCAAATATGTTAAACCGTTTGTTCATGTTGTAATTATTCATCGACTGAAGTGGTCAGAACATGTGATACGTATGCTTTACTACAACCCAAATCAATAAATAATGTTCGCTTATGTGAGAGTAGGTTGGAACAAAGCCATAGGTGTTAAAGCATAGAGGTGGTATTAATTCATCAAATTACTGACTGTTGGTGGTATCAGCCACATAGATAAATGCAGATTACTTGGTTATGATCAAAGTAATAGATGCGATCATTAGCTAAAGACTTTTGGTGACATGGATCAGAATCGGATACAGTAGCACAGATGAATTCATTATCTATTCTCCTCCTACACCACATCTTGAGTTCTGGTATTTCATCATGCACACCTTTTCAATCTGTCCATTTGAATAATATTTTCAACGCTCACTCTTTATCAGCATCATTGGCAGTACAATATATCGATCACTTTGATATTCGGACTATAGTCACACATCATAGTATGAAACTAAATGTTATGGGTTAGAATTCTACATGAAGTACCATCTCCTTCAAGGATAATGACGAACAACAAATGACATGACACCTGTGTTCAGTAGTACAGTATATCCTGTCGATCAACTTCAACAACCTACCATCGAAATACACATCGGAATACACGACGATAAATCACTTGAACTACTAACCATATATTAACTTGATCCATAGCACTCATAATACGCCAAAGATAAGACAAGTGTGACATCGATCACTACTCAATGGTCAGTCAACCTTCACTCGTAGACATTATTCAGTGATTCTACAAATAATGTCTTCATGTTCATATTTTATAGAACTAGGAGTATCATTATTATCATGATTACTATAAACATGACCTAATCCATAATACACTCGCACACATCCACACCCACACACCCACATTCGAATACATTCACATTGATGGTATGGTAAAATCATTGATGCATAAATCAAAATGAATCAAATTAGTGTGTTTCTACTGGGTACAATGGGAACTACTTTATTTCCAAACACCATAACAACAACATGAACAACACCGACACCAATCATCATTAAACTCATGGATAATTCGTTAATCCTACACTTTCCCATCTCTCAACTAATAATCAATTCTATATATATATATATCCATTCATTCTCATGCTCAATCACTACTTCAACACTCTATTACACATATTCATTCAGTTTGAAATTATTCAATCACTTATCAACTCTTATTACTTCCTCACTCCCAATCACTTTGCTTCACTTTCCATATGATGATGATGATCAATTGAGTAGTATATTACGATTCATTGTAAAATATCAAACAGGTTACTCTCTAATCTCACATGTATTTATATACACATCATGAGTGAAAAGGAAGGACACAAGGTGATTGTCATCAAATCAGTTGATGAAGACAACTGTGTGGAAGAAGAAGAAAAGAGAGAGAGGGGGGGGAGAAAGAGGGAGAGAATCACTTGATGATTAAGTTAGTTTATTGATGCAGAAATTAAATTAAAATTCATTTCGAAACTATACTCAACTTTCAATGTTTGTTATTATTCTCCCTATTCCCCCTATTCCCCCTGATTCTCCCTATTCTCCCTATTTATATTATTATTATTATTAATCATAATGTTATGGTAATTATCATCATCATCATCTTCATCATCATCATCATCACCACCACCACCACCATCATGAAATCCTTTTTAAAATTGAATATTTGATGAGTAGATAATTGAACTTTTAATCCCCATACGTACAGAGTTAGTCGCTGACTCGCAACCTCGCTCGCTCGTTGCTGTCATACACACACGTACACACATATATGGATCTCCCTATCTGCATATACACACATTATCATATATAGAAAGAAACAAGTTGGGATAAATTCAACTTTTCTTTCATTGAATCACTTTCATTCAAATGACTTCGTTTAATGGAATTTGCTTAAATTATCCATTCAATAATGATAATAATAAATGATTTCATGGTTATCATTAATAGTAAGGAGATGGATGAATAATGAATGGATAGATGATGGTGATGATGATGTTAGTCATTGTGATATATTATATAACAGTTGAATTCATGAGTCAATGTAAGTTAGACCATTAATGACAATTTGGAAGTACTGAATGGCGGTTTAATCCCAGTATGGCACTCTTCAATAGTGCACATCCACGATACCACCCTGTGAGATTCCAACACACAACCAATAGGTCGAGACCAATGAAGTTCATCTTGGTCTTTTGTGAGATAGTCACTCACTGAAGATTGGATTCGTTGAAGTTAGACATTAACACCGTTCAATGTTGACCGATTCAGTGGTCTAAACATTAACCGTTCGCGGGCGAGACCGATAGGTCCTGGGTGGAATCTTGGAATCTCGTACTAGGATGAAACGGCCATTCAGTGCTTCCAAGTTTTCCATAATGGTCTAGCTTCAATTAACTCATGATCTCAACTATTAAATTACTCTCATCTTCTCAAAACCCCTCTCTCATTGATACGTTTCATGAGGAGAAATATGTTACGTTATTCTCCTATTACTATATACTTATTAAGTGATTTCAATTATTTCATCAACCCTACTTATCTTCAATATCATAAAACACGTTAATTATCACTATGATTAATTGTTGTATTCACATACACATAATATACATGTATCATTAACATGGATAGATGATACATTCTGCAAGTTCCACATAACTCAAAATCTGTTCACTCAGTTTGTGTGTGTATGTGTATGTGTGACTGTGTGACTGTGTGAGTAGTAAGGAGTTACACATTCACATTATCATCAGATGGATATGTAGGTAGGAAGGTACATAGTTGGGTAGATGGATGGATAGATGGATAGGTTGATGGGTTGATGGATAGAGGAGTATAGAGACACGCGAATTCAAACTGATGATGATTATGTTACATACACATTGATAATTATTACTTGTAATAATCATAATGTAGATGTACATTGTTGAAGTGATTATCTTTCCATGATTCAGAGTCATTTATTACTATTAATCAATCATTAATATAGGGTTGTGGAAAGTAATCAGTTTTAATTGAGATCATGAACCGAACAACAATAGACCACAATTGAGAATCTCGAAGCACTAGACGTCCAATACGTTCAAATCTATGATACATCAGCGTTACGCATCCAAGATTCCCCATAAGGGACTCAAGCCCAGAACATTCAATTGTGTGTAAACACTTAACTTCTGAATTAAAACCATCCACGATATTGGGCAACCATCTGTATTTGTCTACACTGCTCTACAGATTAAGCATTTTTGCGAGAACAAATGTCCTCATTTCGAGTATCGCGTGCGAGATGGTGATGAATAAATATTGTTGTATCATCCAAGAATATCTCCTTCAATGTGTCGAGATGACGCAGTAACAACCTCGATGAATTTTACACTCAGTTAAATGCATTACTACAAATCCCATTGAAACACCATAACATCCAACAATCAAACATGATCATTCCTACATGTGCATTCATGTTTCATCCTCCTCCTGATGAACACCACATCACTAAGTTGTGACTAAGTGGTATTGCTTAGTTCATTATTAATTGACTACTGATCAAATTCCACATGTCATCTCGCACCGCACACTGTCGACACACAGTTGATAATTCTGTGTAAACAGTTTCATTGAATTACAATGTCTGATCTGATCATTCTTAAAACACAATTCTCCTTATTATAAACTACTTCGTTATTATTCAAGCGTTATTACACTGTTATAGTCAGAATGTTCGAACACATTTTGTTCAGTACACACACTGAATTGACAATGAATAACAAGTTCACTTCACAGTGGAATTGTGGAATTGTACATTGGATGTGAATATTCCATTGTAAACGACATCTGCATATTGGAAAGTAGAATGGCTGAAGGATGAATGGATGGATGGATGAAGAAAAGTTGGTTTGTTTGTATTCATCTATTCCTACTGTCCATGGGTATATGCTGCAGATTCACAGTCGGATTAACTAATCAAAGTCAGGTGATACGGTCGAACATTCACTGGTTTGTCATCAAACAACCAACACAGTCCATTATTCATCTTTCATTCTTCACTAGTTCGTATTCATCGCATCCACTAGTTGTTTACTAAATTGAAGGATTGTCAACATTGATTTCCATAGGGAAGTACTTCATTCACTCTGTGTACAACCACAATCTGTAATACAAATTCAATAATCATAACTATTTTCATTATGAATATTGTCAAAATATTCACCATTCATTCTCTAATTTCAATTCATGGTAGATTTGTCAATTTGTAACCTGTTCACACTTAACAGCTAATTCTGTTGTAGATCACCAGCGTAGATGATCTATGTCGAATGATTGGAGGACTACTCGAATGAGACAGGAATGGTGTGGTAAACCAGACAACGTCGAAGTCACACCTCGAGGTCAGTACCTAACGTGGATTACCACTTCGATATATCAAAGAACTGTGGTTGCTTTGAAGACCGTACAACACAGGAAACGTTATTACAGAAATATATTATTGCAGGTAGATACAAGCGAAAGTAAGACCACCGCCGCATCATGGCCCAATCCATGGCGTACGACTACCTGATGCGCGTTGGTTGTCCATCACCTTGACGAGGATCGATGATTTATTCGATATTCTGTGATCCAACTGTCGGATGATTTGGCTAGAGCTTAGTGACACTTCACTGATCCGACATTGTCTTACACAACTACTCGTGCAATTCCAATAACCATCGACACTCCATCCAATCATCTCTTCCATTCGACAATAAACTCACACTCTACACACATTTCATCATCATCAAAATGCTCAACTCTGTGAAAATTCCGAAATGATAGAAGGCAAAGAATTTACTTATCAATCGTCGGTTGAACGTATGTTCAAGTCGGATGACAACAGTCACTATCGTCTCAACTGGTTTACCACTTCACATAACACATAAGAAACCGTAGCGAACTTATGATAGTTTCAGTGAGACTATTAGTCATTTCATTCAATGTATTCATAATCATCAATCATCTGTTTGTTCATATAACCATACTCCAATATTCATTTGGTACAATTCGATCTTCTACCACTCAGTCACACCGACAAGCACACACACACACAAACAGTTTTAGAGAGAGAAAGAGAGAAGTAGAAGAAAGAGAAGAAGAACACAGACATATTGAAATTGAATGTTCCTTCATTAATCTATATTAAACGCAATATGATTAAATTTATTGCCCAAAGATAAATACAAACTGTTTTACACTGTTTTTTTTTAATGAATTGTGATATCCCGCTTCTTTTTTTTCTTCTAAAAGGGGAATATGTTTGTGTGTATCAATTAATCATGCTGCTGATGCTGCTGCTGCTGATGATGATGCTGCTGCTGCTGATGATGATGATATGAAAATTGGAAGAGACTTCTTCTTGATGGAATTTCTCAGAGGGATATTTCTATGCATATTAGTATATTTCAGTTTCCTTCATGTCTTACCCCTCTCCTCCCCACACACTCACACACACACTGAGGGAGAAAGAGAGAGAGAGAGTAACTATATATTGGCAAGTTAGTCATAGATTTAACTATACTATCCAATTCATCTTTCATAATTAACTGAGAACTCATATGCCTCATTAGTGAGAATATTAAATATATCAGTGTGGATATTTGTAAATGAGTAGTATTAGTATTAGTAGTAGTATAGTTAGGTGATTAAATTAATGGAAAACTATACAATCCTAATGTTTATTAATAACTTGTTTTGAGATAGTACCTTCTCCTCCTCCTCCTCCTCCTCCACACACACACACACATTCACACACACTCGCACACTTACATTTGATATCAGTGTTAATAAAAAAGATATCAAGGCAATATATATGGAAGTAGTCAATTTATCTAATATAAGAACATATGTAAATAACTAAATTGTAAATATATATTTTGATGAATCTCATATAATTAGTATACTATGTAATTGAATCCTGTTATCCATAGGGTGCCAAAAAGAGAAAAAAATTATCGCTAAAGGGGTTAAATCTAAATGAACATATTGTCTATAATGCAATAATAGAAGAGATATATGTGTGTACCTATATATATTACATTGATAATTTAGTCAATTACACATAGGTATATTTTAATGGTTTTAAGTTTAATTCATGAAATGATTCTATTTAAAATATCATTGAAAACTTAGAAGTAATGAATTTGACACAATTGTAAAGCTATAATCCTGTAGTCATGATACGAACGAAGAATCTATGGGTACCGCCGAGAGTGGGGAGAGTCAACTCTCTCTCTCTCTCTCGAATTGTCTTCACATGGCCACGTGCATACAACCGCTGTCAGGGAAGTCCTACTCAATACCTTCTCGCGGCATTACTGTTGTTTACGAGGATGAAAAGTGAATGTTCGGCACTTTAACCAGATTGGTGGATATGGAGGATCCAGCTAGAGGAGTTGGAAAACCCTCATTCCAAATCAATGGTGCACATGGACTCCAGGATCCTAAGAAAACAATTGACGTATGAACCTATTGTTGGTCACTCGCTATCATGGGACTGTATCTCCTGACGTTGCTCCAATGCCTTGTGGATTAAACCTTTACGTCGAAGACTGCGAGTGTAACCTCCTGTGAAAACCGCCTGATTCGGTTTGGGCACCCAGACTTGTATCACACCCCTTACACAAATCGAATGACTTATGTGGCGCATATCTATTTGGTGCCTCCTTGTACTAATATTTCTATGTTCAAATAGATAAATAAATAAATCAGGTCAGCGACGAGCGTCGCGCAGTATCATGAATTGATTACAAATAGACACGTATGCTGTTGGGTGTCGAGTCAGTGATATAGAGGTAAAACATTCACAAGCGAGATAGAACGTTTTGGATTTGATTTCCAGATGAGAAGTAGTGGTTGTACACTGTCATTAAGGCAAGCCATAAAACAACGAAAGGGCCATCCAGCGACTATTAGTTCCCAATGGCTGTCTAACTATGATCAGTTTGTGATCAAAGCTAGGAAAATCCTATAATCTGCAATAAAACCCTCTATTCAAATGAAACTGTTTGTTTTATGTTCAAGTAATTGGTTTCTAATTCAATGCGTAATGATCAATATATAACATAAAACTAGTGAAGAGTCCTAGTTAGGACGAAACACGAATCGTAAATTCCACTACCAGTCACCATCATCTCTGCTTATTAAAACTTGTAACCGTCGGAAATACGTGAGATTATCTTTTAAAAGACTATAAAAACTAGAAGGAGTCTGACAGCGTTTAGTTCAACCAAAGTTGAATCGAAAATTTCGAAATCTTACCCTTTTAATTATCACGTGACCAAATTTTCAATCAAGATACCGAATTATACGACTTTGGCACTTTGTCAAACCAATAATGCGTTAACCAGTATGAACAGTCCAGAGTCAACTCTAAGTCTTTATTGGTTCTTCTCGTTTACCCCTATTTGTTTAAGTCCAGAACATTGATGACAGTTTCCACTGTATCAATCATGTAATTCAAACATACACAGTTTATATATAAGCAAATCAGACAGCATTACACCATAAAATAGGAAACAACATTTATACAAGTTCAAGCCAAAAAGTGGCTGTGATTGTGAGAGACTGTAATTAATAAATTGAGAATAACTTAAGAACAATAGTCAATAGGTCAAATGGAAGCATTTAGTCCTAAATCACAGTTTTGATTTTCATATTAAGACTAGAAATCAGTACCTTTCATTTCAAACTAAAATAGATTAGAGCTCACTAAGCTAATGAACCCAAGTACCCACTAACTTGTTCAACAATCATAATGCCTGCTCTTAGCAGTTTGCATAATTTAAACTTGCTGTTACAAGTTTTGGTACGTATTTGATAAAAGAAACTGTTCAACATTCAACCTTCAGCATCAATGATATGATAATTCAAATCCTTACTAGTCATAAGAATTTGATCGCGTTCTGTAGTATTTTCACTACCCGGTTAAAATGCCATGACCAGTGAAGCTAATCCGTGCCGGATAGAGACAAGTATCTACTTCAGTACAATGGAAGATGGTCGCGCAATTCGATGGATTGGTTGAAGTTAGACATTAAAACCATTGGATGCCGACCGGCTCAGTGGTTTAGAGGTCAAGTGTTCGCATGCGAGACCGAAGGTCCTGGGTTCGAACCCGCGAGCGGGATCGTGGATGCGGATTGCGGAGGATTTCTACAATAGGATGAAATGGCCGTTGAGTGCTTCCAGATTTTCCATGCTAGTCTACGTCAATCAGTTCCTGATCTCAAATATAATGTCTAATCTGGATTTCATGCAATATGTTTAGCTTAAATGTGTGAGATGAGAATATACAAACTCTTACTAAAGTGTATAGTTTCTAAATAAGCAGAGCCTTTAGACTATCTTCAACAAACATATTTCGTATAGCAATTATACTAGAAAGATGTTCAGTATGATGACTGGTTGTACTCACTAAAATCCTTGGCATCGAGTTGTTCAAAATGGTTGATTTTATTCGAGTATTTTTCGAATAGTCATTACTTCGTCTGAATACATTGATATATTCAAAAATTCGTAGATGAAATGGTGGTGAAGATTTATAGCTCAGGTGGGGTTTTGTTCTCTGAGCTTGATGGTTTGGTCGTGGACCTCTCATCATTCTTCTGAAAGACAGCACAAACTTTATGTAGAATGATGAAAGCGCCAAGACCAAATCATCTACCTCAGAGAACAAAACTCCACCTAAATTCATAGGGGGAATTTGCTCACTATCTCATAAAATATAGACAGGAACTAATGGTGATTTAAACCATTGTGAAGACTGAATATTCGAAAGCTACTCTAACATGATTTCTTTTCGTTATAATACTAGTACCCTGTACATGTTAAACAATAGGTGTTTTGTAGTCAAGGTGAAATAATGAATAAAACTGCATTTAGGGATATATAGCCTTGATAGTAGCGAGTGAGTGAGTGAGTGAGCGAGTGAGTGAGTGAGTGAGTGAAAAACAGAAAAGGACTGACATTCATATACACAACATAGGGATTAGTCTTATACATTCAATAACTGTTTATCACTTTATCAATATTGTCTATTGAGTAAACAGATAAAACACTAGCACAGGCGCACATATACCTACACATATCCATGGATTAACGACTAAATGTCGCTCATCATGACATCATCACAATTCATGGTTTCATGAGAAAACGAAGAAACCTGGAAACGCTGGACAGCCATTATGTCTTAGTATTGAACTCGTTAGCGGTGCACATCCATGATCCCATAAGCGGGATTCAAATACAGGGACTTCAGTACCTCACGTGAACGCTTAACCTCTAAACCACTGACCCGTCATCTAATGGTTTTAATATCTAACTTTATTAGATTCATCTCAGTATCATCAGCACAAATGTCTAACTGAAGTTTGACATCATTCAGAATAACAATGAAAGTTCCACGACTAAACGATCCAATCCAGAGAATAAAACTCTATCCAAAACTCCACCCCATTTGAGCTACAAATCTTCTCTACTATCTCATATTTCAATGTAGTATAACAAGTGTTTAAACATAGACCTCATATGAAAGAACTATTCCACAACACTGATAGTAACAAAGAATCAATGACCTAGTAACAAGCGATTACATAATGAATAAACTCTGATAATAAGTAAGAATAAAATTAACTAGATTCTATTCGTTGAAATAAGATTACCTATTGAGAAGACAGTGAAATTATCGAAAGACTTGATGATGTAATTGATTGAAAGTAAGTTTTTATCACCATGGTAGAGAAAGACTATTAACCATCTTATTTTGAACAAATAAATTGGCATTTTCGATGTCTGATAGTAATGAATTTAGGAAAACTTCAAATGTGATCAAAGTTTAGTTGTTTATCAATCACTTTGAAAGTTTGCAAATTATTGATCTTTAATGTCTTGTATCTAAGACATGTTTAATAAGTATGGTATTTAATGTAGTCCCTTCTCTTGTCCCAAGTTATATTTTGGAAAGTGTTCAAACAATTTAAAGTGTACTCTGATATCTGTTCAACTATTATGATTAGTAGTATAGGGGTTGTGGAGATTATTAAATTTTTGATTGAGATCATGAACTGAATAATGTTGGACTACCATTGAAACTATAGAAACCTTTCTCTATCCGACACGAATTAACTTCACTGGTCTAGAGGTCAAGCGTTGTCGTGCACGAAAATGATAAGTCCTGGGTTCGAATCGTGCGATACGAGATCATGGATATGCACTGCTGAGGGGCCCCACAATAAGACGAAACGGTTGTCCAGTGCTTCCAGCCTTTCCATGGTGGTATAACATCAATCGGTTCACGATCTCAATCATAACGCTTAATATGATTATTTTGGCAAATTTATCGATATAGTTTTTGATTAAAATAAAGGATGTATTTGTTGATCTTTGATTGAATTAATTAACCGGGTCATTTGTGTGATAGTAACTCACTGATGGCACTGGTGAACGGTGGCTCAATTTCGTGGATTGGTTGAAGTTAGACATTAACATAGTTGGATGCCAGTCGGCTCAGTGGTCTAGAGGTTAAGCGTCCACGTGCGTGCGAGACCGATAGATCCTGGGTTCGAATCTCGCGATGCAGGATTGTGGATGAGCACTGCTGAGAGGTCCCATAATATGACGAAACGGCTGTCCAGTGCTTCCAGCCTTTTCATGGTGGTCTAACTTCAATTGACTCATGATTTTAACTATCAAATGACTATGATCTTCACAAAACCCCTCTCTGATTATAATTAATGAGTAGTTTACTTTATACAGAATTAATAGTTTGATTGAAGAATATGTTATGAGTGAGACTCTAATTTATGGACGACCTTTGAACGAATCTTAAGTGACCTTGAGAATTACTAGACAATCAGCAAACAGTCAGTATAGAATAAAAATATGTTATACAAAACCAAAGAAATAAAGTGGATACACTTCTTATACGCGGTTCAAAAAATTGTGAAGTTTAGAAAAAGGTTCAGAGGTTCTAAAATCATAATGCATATAGTAGAGGAAATCATCCATATTGCTACAGAATAGTCGGCATCTAGAGTCATGATAAAGTCTCAAAAACTTTCAGCCTCGACCACACAGCTTCAATATTGTTTATGTGCACTCCGATTATTAAGTGCACAAAATGCTACTTGTGGATAACGACACGATGCACATAACGAAGCTTATGTAGAAGTCTGTACACTCTCCGAACATCCGTATATATTATAGTACCTGGCTGCAGCCAGTGTTGCTGGTGCTTTTATTATCCAGTTCGCAATAATTGTCATAATTTGCCTTAGTTAGGAACTATATATGGGGTTTTCATCACGAACTGGAATCAGCTATAATGCCAGAAATTTATTTAGCCAAATGGATGAAAGGATTTTGCGTTAAAATCCAAGATCTATTTTCTTATACCTGATTGATTCGTCCAAAAATTATAGTCTCGCCGTTTTATTAGTTATAGCCGCTCATTGATCACGTTTTACACAAGATTCGTTGTGAACCGATCGTACGTTAGCATTAAGCACTGAAGTTGGTGCCGTAACCTTCAGACGTTTCTGACTGGCTCGTCCATAAATTAGAGTGTCGCCACGTTATGTCCTATTCAGTGTTAAGCCTTATGTTAATTATGTCTACAATATGGATTTATGGATGACTATAAGCCAATTCATTTTGATCTCATCAAAGAATGTTAACAGGGGAATTACATTATCTACATGAGATAACTATTGCATTTATTAATATCATAGTGACTAATGTGTCAACCAAAAGAAAACTATCCATTTTGACACTTAACCTAAGTTATTCCAATCCATTGGAATACACAGAATATCATCTATCCCATACAACATGATTACATCATTAATAACTATCTCTTTCGGTTAACTCATTGCTAGATTATGCAATCACTATTACACAACCAGGAATACATCCATACTCATACACAGTTTATAGATCATCATAACACAATAACTTCATGAGAAATGTGAGTATATAGGGGTGTATACAACAAATGGGAAATCAGTGATTGATTGATCGATTGATTGATCCATAAATATTATGTAATACTAATCAACATATTGTATCACTTATGATGAATTGTAAGTTGTAAGTTATGGGAATGTGATCATCATGATCACTGACTTGATCCACATATTCTACTATACCACGATTCATATTTTCAACTATGAATGTACTATTTAGTGTATATAATAGTCATAACGATAACTATGACTGTGTTATGTAAGTATTACTCTGTGTTATGTAATGCTCAGTGACTGACTTTTACGTAACACCACAGGTATACACATAGAGATGCGTTTATTGTTGTATATTAAACGAATGAATGAATAGATGAATAAATGTAGCAATTACATAACTGATAAACTGGAAAGTGAGAGGTTTGTGTGAAGTTAACGATTTGATTGATTGTGAACACTTTGGTTAAATAATCGTCACCACTATCATAAATTTACTGACCTAATTCTTAATTATACTAGTTTAATAGTTGAATTCATGAGTCATTTGAAGTTAGATTATCATGGAAAACCTAGAATCACTAGACGATCGATTCGTCCCCGTACGGGACTCGTCAGTGAAACTTGAACTAAGGACCATTGTTTTTGCGCGAACGCTTAAATTATAGACCACTTGGCAGTCATCTAATGATGTCAATGTCTAACTTTATTAGATTCATGATCTCACTCAAATCTTCATCCATTGTCTGAGGTAGATACCCGTTTCAGACCTGACACGGATTGGACTCCACTAGTCACGGCTTCCTGCTAGAACTCTAGGACATCGATCTTGAATCTAGTCACTAATGCACAAATGATGTATATTATCAGAATGGGTGTTTGTGGAGATTATAGTAAATTTAACAGTTGGATTCGTGAATATGGTGTGCGGGATTGTGGATGCACACTTCTGTGGAATCCTATACTACGACGAAACAGCCATCTAGTACTTCTAGATTTTCAATGATAATCTAGCTTAGATTGACTCATGAATTCAAATTTTAAAATACTACAATCTCGACAAATCCCGATTGTTACTTACTTACTTGCTTGTTTATGCCTGTTACTCGCAATGGAGCATAGGCCACCGACCAGTATTCTCCGACCCACTCTATCTTGGGCCTCCCTTTTTAGTTCTATCCAATGGTTCTTCATTTCTCTTATTTCTGTCTCCATTTCTCGACGTAATGTGTTTCTTGGTCTTCCTCTCCTCCTTCGGCCTTGAGGAAATCCCGATTGTATTACTTATAATCTAATATACTTTCATTATCATCAGTTCTCTATGAATAAGGAACCTTTTTAACAATAATGTTTTTCCAATTATATATATCAATGGGAAACATTCAACATATTTCGAAACTATAATCCCGACCGTAGCTGCTAACACTACGGAATTTGAATTGGCAATTACATCTGTGTGCTAATGTGGTATGGCAACTTGAACTGATGTAAGTACATACAAACTTCTACGACTGATAGTTGATGACTGGCTGACTGCAACTATAATCTTTAGAGCATTCATAGTGTCCTCCTCTGAGATGATCGTTACCCTCAATAGAAGTAAAACGATAAGTGAACTTTTCTTCTAGAAAAAAAGGAGAGCGTGTATCATCGAGAAATATTATAATCTATAGAAAATACTGCTATGGTAGATGTCGATCATGAAACTCTGTCATCAGTTCTAAGTCTACTTACATCATCTAATCAATTGAAATCGTTCATTATGTTAGATAACACTTAGTCTCCAGTCCTTAAATACGATGATTATGTAATGAGGAGTCAAAATGTTGGACATCTTTAGACAAGTTAAGATTTCTGAATGTTTGTGGGTTGGTTTTCAAGATATTCGATTGAACACTATGGTACCCGATGTTGATAAGTTATTGAAATAATTTAACTATACTTCATTGAAACTTCAAGTTGAATAAATGGATATAAATGATTGTCAATAGTTTTATGGCATCGATATGCTACCGATTAGTTGAAACCTAATTTAGGTGTTTGATTGAGTCAAACGATTATGCATAAATTATATGAAACATTATTTACTACTTACATACTCCTGTTATCCGTCGTGGAGGAGTATAGGCAGACCTTTAGCATTCTCCGTCGAACTCTCTCCTGAATAATCCTTCCCACATATTTCTAGTTGCTATTCATCCTTCTGATTTCTCATTCCAATTCTCGAAGAAATTCGTCCATTTTTACACAGTATTCTGTGTCACTTCATGATTATGAGTTAGGCATTGCTTCGTGATTCAGTATGAGGATTTGTGTAATGTATGTCCTATCCACCTCCAACATCTTTTCCTAATTACCTCGGCAAGTAGGATCTGGTTTGTTCTTTCTCATATTAGGTTATTGTTGATGGTATCTGGTCAATGGGCATTGAGCATTTTGCATAGACAATTGTTTATAAATACTCGTACATTTTGATGTTGGTTGTGGTAGTTCTAAAAGTTTCCGCTCCGTATAGTAGTAGAACTGTCTTGACGTTAGTATTAAAGATCCTGACTTTGATGTTGGTTGACTGTTGTTTTGAGTTCCATATGTTCTTCGATTGTAGGGATGCTATCTTTGATTTACCAGTGTTTTCATTTACATTTACATCAGATGGTCCTTGTTCATCGTTGATGCTGTCCAGGTAGGTATGTGAAAGTTTCCACCACTTCTAGTTGTATGCCAGCTGTCCATCATCTTCTATGATTCATCTGAGATGTTCTCCTGAAGAGAAAAAGAAAGGGAAAGAGTATGTAGCCTTACATAACTCATGTAAAAACATTAGTCAAATAATATTCATTGTTGAACCTTTTAACATGTTAATAATACAAATCACATTATAACCAAGGACTATGCTCTCAATACACTTCATTTCAATTTATGTATTTCATATAAATATGAATGGTTATGATTAGTGCAAATGTTTATATGGGAGATGTGTTTTAATAATGGATAGTACAGTGTCACAATTGATTGATCACTGGGTGGTGATCAATGTCATGCTTGTCTAGTCCTTACATCTCAGTCCTAGAGGAGGTCAGCTGCGGCTCGGATAGCCCAGTGGTAACGTCTCTGACTGTGAAGCTGGGTGACACGAGATCAAATCCGCCAGGGAGCACCAGTTCCCTCAAGATTACAGGTACACCTTGCTGAAAAGTGTCAAGTAGCACGTAATCTAGATCTAGGGTTTTCTGTTGACTACCTCCAACCACCATCTAGATAGTACAGTGTATACAATTTAAACACATTTGGATTATTCGTGTTAGTAGTTTGAAGCAGTTAACAGGAAACTCTGGAACAAGGGTTCATACTATTTAGCCTTATGCTGCAAAATATACCTGGAACCTCGCCTGGAGCCCCTCTTAGATGCTACTGGTCTCAAGCCTGAATAAACGAGGGGGGTTGGACATGGGGTTAGCGACCCAATCTCGTAGAAATCTAACTCGCTAAAAAGAACGCTAACAATATATATATATATATATATATATATATATATATATATATATATAAATTTGCGAGAACTGTTGTTCCTTGAGGGATGAGATCGCATGACATCCTGTTTCCCAATCAGATATACCATATATAAATTATCCTGGCCTAGGCTGACCTATGTAGGTTTAAAACTACACGATAGTAGAAGAATTAAATTACCAAATAGTTATAAATCTCTTAAAAAATAATCTTGACGAAATCGTATGAATCTTTTATACTCTATGTACTCAACAAGTGAGAGAACATGAAATTGATATGATTCATAATATCCCCTAATAATCTGATTTCAATTAACCACTATAAACACACACACAACACACACTTATGAATACTCCATTTGTAATCACCACATCAACAAACTCCTCCTCCTCCTCCCCCTCCTCCTACTCCTCCTACTCCCACTCTGTCCATTCACATTCTCCTGTTAATTAGCCAACATCCATATTCAATGACGTGTCCAATTAACCAACATACACAACACTGATTCTCTGACAACTATTACTGTCCATTTAATTAATCAATTCATTAATGTCAATCATCATTTTCAACATGTTGATTATGACCTTCAACAGATTCTTCTTCATTCCACTACGATCATCATCATCATCATCATCATCCTCATCAACTTTCAAAATGATTATCTATTCATTTGAACAGTTTCACTGCAACTACTCAACAACAACAACAAAAACAACAACACAACACGATCATATTCAATGTCGAACGTGATCATAATTCAACTGATTCAATTGATGATTGATTTGAGTAAGTGTCATGATGAAAATATAAGTGATTAATTATTATTGATTACTTTCAGTCAGATTACGTCATCACTATTCCATATTGAGAAGGATTTCTAGCTGAGAGAAACAATTTAGCTTGACAGAAATTCATTGATGACTTGAATAGATTGATATTTTTCTCACTTCTCCACCACCAGCACCAGCACCACCACCACTGTCATCATAATCACCCGAATCACGAACACACACACACACGCACACAGAGTGATTACCATACACTAACACGCATAAAGGAGCTCATTCTTGCACAAACACACACATACACAAGTATCATTTAAGCAGATTTAATAAATAAAACTCTTGTTCATAAATAGATATTAAACTAAGCAGCATCTCAAGCTCGGATCAGATTAGACGAGATCAGATCAAATCATAAGTGACAAATCACATATTACAATAAACAAACAACAATGTTTACTTAATATGATTTAATTGTGTTTTGTATGTTAAATATTTATGTTGATGTAGGGATTAAAACATAATCAATTTAATACCCAACAGAAATCTATAAACACACATTCATTTTAAGATGGTGGTTGATGGTAGGTAACACGAAATTCTGAATCTAATGTTTCGTGTTATTTGGCATTCATCAGGAAGGTGTACCTATAATCTTTAGGGAACGAATGCTTCTTGATGAATTCGA
The DNA here is from genome assembly GCF_000699445.3 of Schistosoma haematobium. Taxonomy (NCBI): domain Eukaryota; kingdom Metazoa; phylum Platyhelminthes; class Trematoda; order Strigeidida; family Schistosomatidae; genus Schistosoma; species Schistosoma haematobium. Next base: position 19,785,867 of record NC_067200.1, read on the forward strand.
TCCATTGTCGACCAGCTTTACAGTTAGAGACGTTATCATTGGGCTATCTGGTTTGTGATTGATTTCCTGTAGAACTGAGATGTATTCACAACTGATTGATCACTGGATGATGATCAATGTCATGTATATCAGGTCCTTCTTAATGTAGATTGAATCCTATCGACCAAATTGTAATGTGGCCTCTAGTCAAATTGACTTGATATGACGTGAACTATGTTGAAATGAGATGGTGGTTGTAAGTAGTCAACAAGAAACCCTGGATCCACATTCATCTTTTCATGAATTCTGATGATTTATCAATTAAATAATGTGATATTCACTGTGCTCACACTATAGAAATGTGAAATTTCAACAATAGATCCCTACTATTCATCCGATCAGAAATCGTGTTACGGAATCTGACTGACTGTTGATTGCATACATTGTCAGTCACATTTATATTAGACACAGAAAAACTAAAATACTGAACAATGATTACTCCATGTTTCTCTAATTCTATAGTCTCCCTAGACAGTGGTGTACTCTGTAATAAGTTTAAGTACATTCATCATGATTATAACAGAAATAAATCTCTTCTTTTTTATCTCATTGTTTCATTCGTATGAAAACTGACGAAGACCATCGGGTGATTGACGAAACTCTCGATGAGACTATTATTTATGGATGACCCTTGGACTATACTAAAGTGACTTTCAGTATGTTTAACTACTTACTACAGCTAAATGAGGATTATATGAAGAATAAGGATTATGATTTACGGTTGATGATTAGGGTATGAATGAATTTCGCGCACAAATCTAAGATCTGTTACTTATATCTGATTGGTTTGTCCATAAATTACAATCTCATCAAATATCTTCATTGTGTCAACATACAATTCACCAATACAAACTGTTAGATGAACAATAAAATTCGGTAGTTACATTACATGGAATTCAATGTCATTTTAAATGGTGGAAACATTTTATCAACAGTTACATAATGGTCTAGAAATTAAGCATTCACGTGTGAGACCGATAAATTCTGGGTTCAAATCTCACGGGGTGTGGGATCATGGATACGCACTGCTGAAGAGTCCAATAATAGGACAAAACGAGCATCCAGTGCTTCCAGTTTTTCTATGGTCGTCCATCATATACACAAAAAATCCATTCTGATAATAGTTGCACAGTTATTCAATCGTAATTCAAATAAATACATCTTTAATAAGTCATGTTAATCTTTAATGATCTAAAACTACTTAATTCCGTTATTTCAGTAATATAAATGCTAACAGTTTCCAAACACATATTTCTTTTTATCAGAAGGGGTTTTGTGGAGAGTTTATTAATTTCATTAGTTGAATTCATGAGTCAATTGAAGCTGGACCACCATAGAAAACCTGGAAGCACTGGACGGCTGTTTCATTCTAGTATGTGACGCCTCAGCAGTGCGCATCCACAATCCCGCACCGCGTGAGATTCGAACCCAGGACCTATTAGTCTCGCGCGTGAGCGCTTAAACATTAGATCACTAAGCCGGCACCCAATAGTGTTAATATCTAACTTCAACCAATCCATGAAATTGCACCACCGTCACTATTGTGTTCAGTGAGTTGGTATTTCTCAACAGACCTGGTTGAACTCCACTGGTCACGGCTTCTTACTAGAGCTCCAGAAGTGTCTCTTGAAGTCAGTCACTAGTGAGCAGATGATTATTATCGGGAGGGTTTTTTGTGGATATTATAGTAATCTCCATGGTTGAGATCATGAGTCAATTGAAGCTAGATCACCATGAAATACTTGAAAGCACTGTACGGCCGTTTCGTCTTATTGTGCAACTCCTCAGCAATGCACATCTACGATCCCGCCCCGCAAGATTCAAATCCAGCCCGTCAATTGCTTCCAGGTTTCTGTGATGGTCTGGCTTTAATTGTATCATGATCTCAACTATTGAAATTACTATAATATCCACAAAAACCCTTTCTGATATTAATCAACATGTGCTCACTAGTGACTAACTTCAAGAGGTATTTCCTGGAGTTCTATTGAGAAGCAGTGATCAACGGAGTTCAACTAAGTGTGTTGTAAATCACTGAAGATAATGGTGGATGGTGGCTCAATTTCGTGCATTGGTAGAATTTAGACATTAACACCATTGGATGCCAACCGGCTCAGTAGTCTAGAGGTTAAGCTATTCAATCGTGAGACACCGACATGTTCTAGTTTCGAATCTTACACTGCAAGATCGTGGATGCTCAATATTGAGGAGTCCTATATATAATAAGACGAAATATTCATTCATTATTTTCAGGTTTTCCCATGATGATCCCTATTTCATTTAATTCATGATCTCAACTATTCAAATGACCATACTATCCACAAAAACCCTTTTTGATAGATTATTATTAATCAAAGTTTTATTGTATCATTCATTCTAATTTACAGCTCACTTCACTACACTTCACTTGACTACACTTCATTTCATAGATGATAAATAAATTCATTCTATATAACCAAACAGGTTATTCTTTAATCTTAAATATACATAGAGATACATAGATTTAATATATTGAAATGGAAACATATACAAAGAAACCAAAAAAAATATATTTGTTTTGTTCATCACAAATCATCAAATGATAAAGGCAACAATTGAAGAAACAGTGTATGTGTGTGTGTGTGTGTGTGCGAGCGAGCGGGCGAGCGAGCGAGAGAGAGGGTATGTGATGGGTGTGTGTGTGTGTGTGTGTGTGTAGGGGTGGTGGTGAACAGAATCAATTCTTGATTAGATTAGTTTATTGATGCAGAAATTAAATTAAAATTCATTTTGAAAATTTATTCAACTTTCAATTTTTCTGTTGTTGTTGTTATTATTATTCTCCCTTATTCTCCCTTATTCTTCCTCATTCCCCCTATTCTCCTTATTATTATTATTATTATTATTAATGTTATGGTAATTATCATCATCATTATTATCATTGTCATGACCACCTCCACCATGAAATCCCTTTTTTTTAAAAAAAAAAATTGAATATTTGATGAGTGGTTAATTTAACTTTTAATCCCCACATGGACACTGTCACCCACTTATGGGTATCTCCCTATCTATCTATCTATCTATATCTATATAGACATACATAGATGTGATAAGACTTGAATATATTCATTTACACACAATTTATAAAAAAGGAGGTCAATTTATAATCAACTTGTTATTAATATCAGCATATTTAAGTAGTATATATATATATACAGCTATTGAAAGAAAAGTAAAGAATAGATGGATGGATGGATGCATAGATGGATGAATGGATAGATCGATTAGTTAATTGGTACAATCATCGGTTATTATTATCTTCACTTATTATGACCTCATCATTAATCATGTAATATTGGAATAGATAGAAAATAGAAAAATAGAAACTTATTCATTATATTATACATTAGTTTATTAAATTTCTAGAAGGGGATATTTTGGAGATTTCAGTCATTTGAATAGTTGAGATCATGAATTAAATGAAATAGGGATCATCATGGGAAAACCTGAAAATAATGAATGAATATTTCGTCTTATTATATATAGGACTCCTCAATATTGAGCATCCACGATCTTGCAGTGTAAGATTCGAAACTAGAACATGTCGGTGTCTCACGATTGAATAGCTTAACCACTAGACTACTGAGCCGGTTGGCGTCCAATGGCGTTAATGTCTAAATTCTACCAATGCACGAAATTGAGCCACCATCCACCATTATCTTCAGTGATTTACAACACACTTAGTTGAACTCCGTTGATCACTGCTTCTCACCAGAACTCTAACAACGATATATTACTAAATATGAATTAAGTGAATAGTACACAACTAATATAGTTTCATTCGAAATTTATCATTATAAACTAAATTCGATTGGAAAACCATTGAAAACTGGTAATCAATGAAGCGTTGTTACGTCAGATTAATCAGTTATTCAGTATTATGACTTCACAATTTCACATAGGAAATATGTCAACATTCTGTTGAGGAAATTTGTTAAGATAAATACTGCGTTTTGACTATTCATTTACTGATATTTATAATTCAATATTAAATAAACCAGATTCCAGTGCAGGAAGAAATCAGAACGAGAAAAGGAAGATCAACGAACACATGTTCTTTGGTCTTCCTCTTCTCCTTTGACCTTGAGGATTCCATGTGAAGGCTTACCTTGTGACTCAGTTGGGTGCTTTCCTCAATGTGTGTCCTATTCACTTCTAGCGCTTCTTCCTGATTTCTTCCTCCACTGAGATCTGGTTTGTTCTTGTCCATAGTAGTTTGTTGATGATAGTATCTGGCCAACGGATTCAAAGTATTTTGCATAGACAACTGTTAATAAACAGTTGTATGTTCTGATTGATGGCTTTCGTAGTTCTGCAGGTTTCCGCCCCATACATTAGAATTGTCATCACATTCGTATTGAAAATTATGACATTGGTGTTGGTTGACAGGCAGTTGTTTTGAGTTCCAGATGTACTTCAGTTATAAATATACTGCTCTTGCTTTGCCGATCCGCGCATTCACATCTGCATCAGATCCACCATGTTCACCAATGATGCTGCCTAAATATACTACATATCGAACTTAACTCACTCTGCTGAACTGACTTTCAATGGACACAAACAATAACAACTAGACTGTAATTAGTCCATAGATAATGTATATATCTAATAAGTCATTCTAATGTGAAGAAATCACTGAATCCATCTTCAGCTCCTTCTTTCCTTGTTTACTTAATTAGTTACTTACTTCAGATCACTTCACAACTAATTCACTTCATTCAATTTAATGGAAATGGATAATTTTTATAATGAATCTCCATAATCATAAGTTATCATCATCACCATCATTATGGATTCATTCATTCATTCATTCATTCATTCATTCATTCATTCATTCATTCATTCATTCATTCATTCATTCATCCACTTATCTTCAATATCATAAAACACGTTAATTATCACTATGATTAATTGTTGTATTCACATACACATAATATACATGTATCATTAACATGGATAGATGATACATTCTGCAAGTTCCACATAACTCAAAATCTGTTCACTCAGTTTGTGTGTGTATGTGTATGTGTGACTGTGTGACTGTGTGAGTAGTAAGGAGTTACACATTCACATTATCATCAGATGGATAGGTAGGTAGGAAGGTACATAGTTGGGTAGATGGATGGATGGATGGATAGGTTGATGGGTTGATGGATAGAGGAGTATAGAGACACGCGAATTCAAACTGATGATGATTATGTTACATACACATTGATAATTATTACTTGTAATAATCATAATGTAGATGTACATTGTTGAATTGATTATCTTTCCAATGATTCAAAGTCATTTATTATTAATAAATTAGTTAATTACTGGTTCTATATACAAATTACAATCTGTGTATTTCTCTAACATGTTTCTTTTCTTTTTTTTGGTTTTCACTCTATCACAGTCATTATAATCAGTAAATGGATACTGTTTTTTTTCACTTTTTAGACTTTTGTACAGCCTATTACGTAATCCATTTCATGGTCTATTATATAGTTTCTTTTTGATTGAGATCAAGAATCGATGGTAGTTAGACTATCGTTGAAAACATGAAAGTATTGAAATGGCTGTTTCGTCCTATCATGAGTCTCGTCAATAGTGTGCATTCATGATCCTACTTGCAGGATTCGAAGCCACTATCTATTGGTCTCGGACACGTGCGAACGATTAACCTCTAGATCACTGAGTCAGTCGGCATCCAACGGTGTTTATGTTTCACTAGATGTTCTTTCTTTTTTTTTATTCTAAATTTTTCCTTTACATAAATCATTTGGCGTCATAAAAGTTGAACTGTTTTAGCGTTAGTTATCACAACAAACTCATCAGAATTATGATAGTTTGTGGGTTTCATCCATCACAAACTGATTTGAGCTAAAGGAACCATTGAAAGCTATGAGATGGTAACATAATTATTTTGTTTTAATGATTGGGTCCTTAATAGTACATACACACAGTTACTGATTCTAGGACACCGTCGATCTTGGTTTAAATGTTACATTAGTAGAATCAGTGAGTTAATGCTCAACGTTTCAATGCTTCATGTATTTTAGTGGTACTCTTAATGAGACCATTGAATAACGAATATAACACAAAGTCTAAATCATTCGCAGTAAAACCGTACAATTGAAATTATGAAGTGATCTTAGCTGGATATTATTGAAAACCTGAAAAAAACTAGACTACTGTTTCATCCTATTATGGAACTCTTCAGAAGAGCACATTCCATGGTTTAAATGATTGTTTAAGTGAGATCAATTCGTCATTTCAACTGTGAAAATACCAAAATATCTATAATCTCTCTCCATACTAAATTATGTAATTGATGGTTTGTTCGTGGATAGAGTCCTTCTGTATGAATGAACTTCTTACATTGCAGATACACAGTAGAATTTTGAACATGGTTTAAAAATTAAGTATTTGAGTCAGATTGTATTGAATATTTTCCAAAATTACGTTTTTAGTGATTACAGTGATTACGTAAGTTGTCATTCCAATTATTATGCTCAATAGTGACTGACTTCAGGAGATACTCCTGGAGTTCTAGTGAAAAGTCGTTACCAGTAGAGTTCAAACAGGTGTGTTGTGAGATAGGAACTCACTGAAGACAATGGTGTACGGTGGCGAAACTTCATGGATTGGTTGAAGTTATACATTAACACTGTTGGATGCCAACCGGTTCAGTGGTCTAGTTGGTTAAGCGCCTGGTGCGAGACTGATAGGCCCTGGGTTCGAATCTCGCGGGGTGCTGGATCATGAATGCACACTGCTGAGGGTTCCCACAGTAGGACGAAACGGCCGTCCAGTACTTCCAAGTTTTCCATGGTGGTCTAGCTTCAATTAACTCATGATTTCAACCAGTGCAGTATAAAATGGATAGACCATTGATATATTACTTATCAATGTAAAAGTAGTGTGAATCTACGTTCATAAAATGACTTTCATCATTCGTAAACAAGGTTTCCAGATGACTGTTGGATCAGTCAAACATGATTCTAATGAGTTCAACAGTAGAATTTATTTATTAATGTGTTTTTTTTGACAGATTTTTGATTCGAAAAACTGTCTCTGTATTTCGTGTTTACAAGCTTCATATTATATTCTGAAGAGTTACTGATGGAATTTTGTTCACTGAGCGGAATGATTTGGGTCGTGGAGCTCTCATTGTTCTTCTCAAAGATATCATCACCACAAACTTCAGATCGAAGTGAAGTGTTCGACTTTATCCACATGAAGTTCATAGCTTGTCCTGTAGATCTTGATCTTTATTGGCTGTTGTTGGTGTTTCATCTGCCATTGTGTACTTCTTCATTTTGATTGTGTCTCCCATTGATTTGATTTATTGATCTTCTATTTCTCCATAATTTTCCTGAATGATCGATAGATTGGAACGATTCCCGTGTGTTTGTTGATTGCTAACTGATCTGAGTACCAAGCTTCTAAAAATTCTCTGAAGTTTTTAGAATTCCTTCTATCCAAGATCTCAACAGTTTTCACGTTGAACGTATGCCCATAGTTGTCCACATGCATTGGTATAAGCGAGGATACGTCATATCATTTGACCATTAATTAATGTTGATGCAGGCGAAGATGAAAAGGGTGTCCACTTTTTCCAATGTAGTATTGTCCGCAGTTGTAGCAACTTGAAGTAATTTTGATAGAAATTTTATTGGTTTGTGTGTTACACCTATTCCAAAAGGTTTCAATAATCTCATTGTAATTTCTAATATCATATATTATGGTGGAATTTCGTTCTCTGAGCTGGATGATTTGTTCGTGGGGCTTTCAGTCGACTGGCTCAGTGGTCTAGTGGTTAAGCGCTCGCGCACGCGAGAGTGATAAGTCTTAGGTTTGAATTTCACTGGGTGAGATCGTGGATGCTCACTGTTGAGGAACCCCATACTAAGGCGAAACGGCCGTCCAGTGCTTCCAGGTTTTCCATGGTGGTCTAGCTTCAATCGACTCATGAATTCAACCATTAAAATAACTATAATATCCACAAAACCACTTGTGATATTAATCAACATATGCTCACAAGTGAATGGCTTCACGAGGCATTTCCTGAAGTTCTAGTGAGAAGCAGTGACCAGTGGAGTTCAACTGGGTTTGCTGTGAGATAGTAATTCACTGGTGACAATTGTGGACGGTGGCTCAACTTCATGGATTAGTTGATATTAGATATTAACACCGTTGGATGCCAACCGGCTCAGTGGTCTAGAGGTTAAGCGTCCACGCGCATGCGAGACCAATAAATCGTGGGTTGGTATCTCGCGAGGCGGAATCGCGAATGCGCACTACTGAGGAGTTCCATACTAGGACGAAACAGCCATATATAATATATAAAAAGACGAAACGGTCATTCATTGCTTCCAAGTTTTCCATGGTGATCTAACTTCAATTAACTCATGAATTCAACTATTAAAATAACTTAGATTTCCAGGGAAACCCCTTCTCTGATTATATTGTATATGCTACATTTTAATGACTGAATTAACTAATCAAGGTCAAGTGATAAAGTTGGACAATTTTCACTAGTATTTCATTAAATACATGATGCAATTCAATATTATTCATTCCCTATTGGGAAATATTTTATATCATTACTTATATTTATACTACTTATATGAATATTATCATTCGTATTCATTTTGTATGATTTAGGACTGCAATTGATTAATCTCTTATTAACATATGTGTATCCTGTGACGATTGCCTCAATATTACTTCAAGTCACAAGCATTCTGAGCAAAGATGGATGGTGTCTAGCAGTGGACTGAAGGACAAGGAGCTTTTCGTCCTATTCGAGACTCATCAGATGGGTGTACTTGCATTTCAAAGTTGATGTTCACCCTGGGATTCGAAGCCAGTACCATCATCACGATGTCCACTTAGCTACTGAGTCCCGATGGTCACTTGCTTGTACAATGGGATGAAGTTTGAATTTACTTGGTATTGTTTACTTGAATCTTCCCACTGATGTTTAGGACTGAAATTGATTAGTCTCTTATTGGTATATGTGCATCCTGTGCTATTATTTATACTGTAAAATATGATAATAAGCAGAAATATTTATATTTTTGAGGAGCGACAAAGTATGTACATAATAGATATACATTGTTTTCAGTCATCCATTTGTATCTTTCACTGTATCCTACTAACATAAACTGTCTTCTTATCTAGTCTCCAAGTATTTGGCCAACACCGTACTTTCGATGTACAAATATTGCCATTTCAATGTTATGTTCCGCAATATACTACTTATGAACAATCTAATGATTAGCAATCACTACAATACTATTACTACTACTACTACTACTACTACTACTACTACTACTACTACTACTACTACTACTACTACTACACTTACTACTACTACACTTACTACTACTATACTACTACTACTACTACTAATACTAATACTAATACTAATACTAATACTACTAATACTAATACTACTCATTTACAAATATCCACACTGATATATTTAATATTCTCACTAATGAGGCATATGAGTTCTCAGTTAATTATGAAAGATGAATTGGATAGTATAGTTAAATCTATGACTAACTTGCCAATATATAGTTACTCTCTCTCTCTCTTTCTCCCTCAGTGTGTATGTGGGGGGGGAGGGGTAAGATATGAAGGAAACTGAAATATACTAATATGCATAGAAATATCCCTCTGAGAAATTCCATCAAGAAGAAGTCTCTTCCAATTTTCATATCATCATCATCATCAGCAGCAGCAGCATCAGAGGCAACAGCAGCAGCATGATTAATTGATACACACAAACATATTCCCCTTTTAGAAGAAAAAAAGAAGCGGGATATCACAATTCATTTAAAAAAAACAGTGTAAAACAGTTTGTATTTATCTTTGGGCAATAAATTTAATCATATTGCGTTTAATATAGATTAATGAAGGAACATTCAATTTCAATATGTCTGTGTTCTTCTTCTCTTTCTTCTACTTCTCTCTTTCTCTCTCCAAAACTGTTTGTGTGTGTGTGTGTGCTTATGGGTGTGACTGAGTGGTAGAAGATCGAATTGTACCAAATGAATATTGGAGTATGGTTATATGAACAAACAGATGATTGATGATTATGAATACATTGAATGAAATGACTAATAGTCTCACTGAAACTATCATAAGTTCGCTACGGTTTCTTATGTGTTATGTGAAGTGGTAAACCAGTTGAGACGATAGTGACTGTTGTCATCCGACTTGAACATACGTTCAACCGACGATTGATAAGTAAATTCTTTGCCTTCTATCATTTCGGAATTTTCACAGAGTTGAGCATTTTGATGATGATGAAATGTGTGTAGAGTGTGAGTTTATTGTCGAATGGAAGAGATGATTGGATGGAGTGTCGATGGTTATTGGAATTGCACGAGTAGTTGTGTAAGACAATGTCGGATCAGTGAAGTGTCACTAAGCTCTAGCCAAATCATCCGACAGTTGGATCACAGAATATCGAATAAATCATCGATCCTCGTCAAGGTGATGGACAACCAACGCGCATCAGGTAGTCGTACGCCATGGATTGGCCCATGATGCGGCGGTGGTCTTACTTTCGCTTGTATCTACCTGCAATAATATATTTCTGTAATAACGTTTCCTGTGTTGTACGGTCTTCAAAGCAACCACAGTTCTTTGATATATCGAAGTGGTAATCCACGTTAGGTGCTGACCTCGAGGTGTGACTTCGACGTTGTCTGGTTCGTCACACCATTCCTGTCTCATTCGAGTAGTCCTCCAATCATTCGACATAGATCATCTACGCTGGTGATCTACAACAGAATTAGCTGTTAAGTGTGAACAGGTTACAAATTGACAAATCTACCATGAATTGAAATTAGAGAATGAATGGTGAATATTTTGACAATATTCATAATGAAAATAGTTATGATAATTAAATTTGTATTACAGATTGTGGTTGTACACAGAGTGAATGAAGTACTTCCCTATGGAAATCAATGTTGACAATCCTTCAATTTAGTAAACAACTAGTGGATGCGATGAATACGAACTAGTGAAGAATGAAAGATGAATAATGGACTGTGTTGGTTGTTTGATGATAAACCAGTGAATCTTCGACCGTATCACCTGACTTTGATTAGTTAGTCCAACTGTGAATCTGCAACACATACTCATGGACAGTAGGAACAGATGAATACAAACAAATCAGCTTCTGTTCATCCATCCATCCGTTCATCCTTCAGCCATTCTACTTTCCAATATGTAGATGTCGTTTACAATGGAATATTCACATCCAATGTACAATTCTACAATTCCACTGTGAAGTGAACTTGTTATTCATTGTCAATTCAGTGTGTGTACTGGACAAAATGTGTTCGAACATTCTGACTATAACAGTGTGATAACACTTGAATAATAACGAAGTAGTTTATAATAAGGAGAATTGTGTTTTAAGAATGATCAGATCAGACATTGTAATTCAATGAAACTGTTTACACAGAATTGCCAACTGTGTATGAACAGTGTGCGGTGCGAGATGACATGTGGAATTTGATCAGTAGTCAATTAATAATGAACTAAGCAATACCACTTAGTCACAACTTAGTGATGTGGTGTTCATCAGGAGGAGGATGAAACATGAATGCACATGTAGGAATGATCATGTTTGATTGTTGGATGTTATGGTGTTTCAATGGGATTTGTAGTAATGCATTTAACTGAGTGTAAAATTCATCGAGGTTGTTACTGCGTCATCTCGACACATTGAAGGAGATATTCTTGGATGATACAACAATATTTATTCATCACCATCTCGCACGCGATACTCGAAATGAGGACATTTGTTCTCGCAAAAATGCTTAATCTGTAGAGCAGTGTAGACAAATACAGATGGTTGCCCAATATCGTGGATGGTTTTAATTCAGAAGTGAAGTGTTTACACACGATTGAATGTCTTGGGCTTGAGTCCCTTATGGGGAATCGCGGATGCATAATGCTGATGTATCATAAATGTGAACGCGACAGCCGTCTAGTGCTTCGAGATTCTCAGACGTGGTCTACTGTTGATCAGTTCATGATCTCAATTAAAACTGATTACTTTCCACAACCCTATATTAATGATTGATTAATAATAATAAATGACTTTGAATCATTGGAAAGATAATCAATTCAACAATGTACATCTACATTATGATTATTACAAGTAATAATTATCAATGTGTATGTAACATAATCATCATCAGTTTGAATTCGCGTGTCTCTATACTCCTCTATCCATCAACCCATCAACCTATCCATCCATCCATCCATCTACCCAACTATGTACCTTCCTACCTACCTATCCATCTGATGATAATGTGAATGTGTAACTCCTTACTACTCACACAGTCACACAGTCACACATACACATACACACACAAACTGAGTGAACAGATTTTGAGTTATGTGGAACTTGCAGAATGTATCATCTATCCATGTTAATGATACATGTATATTATGTGTATGTGAATACAACAATTAATCATAGTGATAATTAACGTGTTTTATGATATTGAAGATAAGTAGGGTTGATGAAATAATTGACCTAACTTAATAAGTATATAGTAATAGGAGAATAACATTAAATATTTCTCCTCATGAAGCTTATCAATCAGAGAGAGGTTTTGTGAAGATGAGAGTAATTTAATAGTTGAGATTATGAGTTAATTGAAGTTAGACCACCATAGAATCCTCGAAGCACTAAACGGTCGTTTCATCCTAGTATGAGACTGCAAGATTCCGCCTCGTGTGATTCGAACTCAGGACATATCGGTCTTGGTTTAGACCACTGAATCGGTCAACATTGAACGGTGTTAATGTCTAACTTCAACGAATCCAATCTTCAGTGAGTGACTATCTCACAAAAGACCAAGATGAACTCCATTGGTCTTGACCGATTGGTCCTGTGTTGGAATCTCACGGGGTGGTATCGTGGAAGTGTACTATTGAAGAGCACCATACTGGGATGAAACAGCCGTTCAGTACTTCCAGAATGTCATTAATGGTCTAACTTACATTGACTCATGAATTCAACTGTTATATAATATATCACAATGACTAACATCATCATCATCTATCCATTCATTATTCATCCATCTCCTTACTATTAATGATAACCATGAAATCATTTATTATTATCATTATTGAATGGATAATTTAAGTAAATTCTATTAAACAAAGTCATTTGAATGAAAGTGATTCAATAAAAGATAAGTTGAATTTATCTCGACTTGTTTCTTTGTATATATGATGATATGTGTATGCGTAGATAGAGAGATCCATATATGTGTGTACGTGTGTGTGTATGACAGCAACGAGCGAGCGAGCGAGGTAGCGAGTTAGCGACTAACTCTGTACGTATGGGGATTAAAAGTTCAATTATCTACCCATCAAATATTCAATTTTAAAAAGGATTTCATGATGGTGGTGGTGGTGGTGATGATGATGATGATGAAGATGATGATGATGATAATTACCATAACATTATGATTAATAATAATAATAATATAAATAGGGAGAATAGGGAGAATCAGGGGGAATAGGGGGAATAGGGAGAATAATAACAAACATTGAAAGTTGAGTATAGTTTCGAAATGAATTTTAATTTAATTTCTGCATCAATAAACTAACTTAATCATCAAGTGATTCCCTCTCTCCCTCTCTCCCTCTCTCTCTTTTCTTCTTCTTCCACACAGTTGTCTTCATCTGCTGATTTGATGACAATCACCTTGTGTCCTTCCTTTTCACTCATGATGTGTATATAAATACATGTGAGATTAGAGAGTAACCTGTTTGATATTTTACAATGAGTGGTAATATACTACTCAATTGATCATCATCATCATATGGAAAGTGAAGCAAAGTGATTGGGAGTGAGGAAGTAATAAGAGTTGATAAGTGATTGAATAATTTCAAACTGAATGAATATGTGTAATAGAGTGTTGAAGTAGTGATTGAGCATGAGAATGAATGGATATATATATATAGAATTGATTATTAGTTGAGAGATGGGAAAGTGTAGGATTAACGAATTATCCATGAGTTTAATGATGATTGGTGTCGGTGTTGTTCATGTTGTTGTTATGGTGTTTGGAAATAAATTAGTTCCCATTGTACCCAGTAGAAACACACTAATTTGATTCATTTTGATTTATGCATCAATGATTTTACCATACCATCAATGTGAATGTATTCGAATGTGGGTGTGTGGGTGTGGATGTGTGCGAGTGTATTATGGATTAGGTCATGTTTTATAGTAAGCATGATAATAATGATACTCCTAGTTCTATAAACTATGAGCATAAAGTCATTATTTGTAGAATCGCTGAATAATGTCTACGAGTGAAGGTTGACTGACCATTGAGTAGTGATCGATATCACACTTGTCTTATCTTTGGAGTATTATGAGTGCTATGGATCAAGTTAATATATGGTTAGTAGTTCAAGTGATTTATCGTCGTGTATTCCGATGTGTATTTCGATGGTAGGTTGTTGAAGTTGATCGACAGGATATACTGTACTACTGAACACAGGTGTCATGTCATTTGTTGTTCGTCATTATCCTTGAAGGAGATGGTACTTCTTGTAGTATTCTAACCCATAACATTTAGTTTCATACTATGATGTGTGACTATAGTCCGAATATCAAAGTGATCGATATATTGTACTGCCAATGATGCTGATAAAGAGTGAGCGTTGAAAATATTATTCAAATGGACAGATTGAAAAGGTGTGCATGATGAAATACCAGAACTCAAGATGTGGTGTAGGAGGAGAATAGATAATGAATTCATCTGTGCTACTGTATCCGATTCTGATCCATGTCACCAAAAGTCTTTAGCTAATGATCGCATCTATTACTTTGATCATAACCAAGTAATCTGCATTTATCTATGTGGCTGATACCACCAACAGTCAGTAATTTGATGAATTAATACCACCTCTATGCTTTACCATTTATGGCTTTGTTCCAACCTACTCTCACACAAGCGAACGTTATTTATTGATTTGGGTTGTAGTAAAACATACGTATCACATGTTCTGACCACTTCAGTCTAACATATTTGCTTAATACTTCACAACGAATACCGACACTGATAAGCTAGTCGCTCCATTACATGCTTTGAATATATTGTTGGTCTGAAACCTTTGGTGTTTTACTTTCACAAACTATATTTCATAGAAATAGAGTGAAAGAGGGTAGATTGCCTTACATTATATTTGTTCTTCAGTTGCCAGATAGACAACTTGACTGAGCGGTGAGTGATATTATTGGGAGAATGCCAGAGTATGTTTGTCAATGCGTGTCGAGGTTGCTTCAAACACCAACGGTGCTATTCTAGGAGAACTTCATTTATGAAATTAACTATAAAGAGAGATGTGTTTGTCAAATCAGATTGGTGGACATATATGTGTCAAAGTGTAGGTTGTTTATCACTGACCAACTCATTACTTCTTGCTGAGATCAATGTCAACAATTGAGTCATTTCATAACCTATTGAGGGTTGAACAAGTCATCAGGTTATTCATGAGTGAATATATGGTATTATTGTCACACGTTGATCTTGAGAGTAGAAGACAACATTTTCTATTCCTGGAGTGGTCAATAACTGTACATTGCTGAAGATTCTTACAATAGGAAGAAACAGTAGTCGAACACTTCCCAGTTCCCAACGAATTTCTTGCTATAGCTACTCTGTGAAGTGAACTATTGTATGATAGTCAATCAATCTACTTACCAAACAAGGAAGTTTAAGCCACCCAATTGTATATTTATGCAGACAAATTGGAATGATTTCTAATAGGTCTATCATCAAATAACATAACTCTTAGTTAGCTACAGTGAACTGATAACTATCCACAGCACATACTCTCACACACACACTGTCTCTCTCGATTTAGGAATAAGCAGACTAAATGTGAACTAGTCATCATTGTGTAGGAAGAACTAGTCATTTCGGTTCTTTCATCAAACAACTTGATTTGCATTACAACACTTCTACAAAGGCACTTTCAATGTATTAACTTCAAATCGGATGCACACTTTACTTTTCTATTCCATTCAACTGCAACTCCCTATGTTCGATCCGTGGTATGGTCATGAGAACAGTCTGTGATGAATATTAATGGAACATTCAAATGGATGTGTTCATTCACTTAAGTTATAGACCTGTCCACCCACCCAAACACAAATATATTTAGTTATTTATGAAAAGTACAATATAATAATATTCACTGCACGAAAACTACAACAACGTCAACACCCATTCACTGTACATCCATCCCGACATATTCAGTCATATTCCGTAAATTGTTTAAGGAATATACATGCAAATCTTATTACTGTTGACGTTCATCATCATCCAAAGCATCATCATCATCATCATCGTAGTCGTAGTCGTTGTTGTTGTTGTCGTCGTCCTCGTCACCACTGCGAATCACGAACAACCAATCAACTGGTGATGTATTGATATTGAAGACTGAATATCATAAATTCTGTGAGAACTAAATCACCATTTGATTATTGGTCAATTGTTAGTTATTATAGTCAATGGAAATTATTATGAGTGGATGAATTATTAATATTCACTTATGAAACACAATTGATGGGGTAGAATTATCTGATAGTCAGTCAGTTAGTCAGTCAGTGAAGCAGTGAAGCAGTCAAGCCGTTAGTTAGTTTAGTTGGCAAGTTAGTCTAGTAGAAATGGAAATGAACAGTGTAGAACAATGGGTGTTATTGGGAATCTGTATCTACCTGCTGTGCATGTATGTACAGATAGATTTGTATAATGGGAAACAGGAGACAGGTGTTTGTGTGTGTATGGGTTGTGTGTTCATTATGATGAATATGGAGTGGATGTTTAACAACAAGCATCATATGCATCATATTCACTGTTTTCCATGTTGTTGAGGGAAGTGAATATTATTGTTATGCATATACAGAATAGGGGGTGAAATTGTCAGATAATATATGTACTATATAATGGCGAGAGGGGAATTATTGTCTTTGATTCTTTACTTCATGACTTAAGTTAGATTTCCACACCTAACCCACTAAATATTTTCTTTCTTTATACTACTGAAATATTCAATTTGAGTAGTTTACTATGGTAATAGTTGGACAGTGAACAATTCATTTTACAACTTAAGATTGTATACGTGCCTGTATTGATCATGAACAATTGTCAGTGTTACTGATACTTAGTTCCTGTACAAAGTTGACTTAATTCATCTACCTACTTATATTATGTTATACAATCATTAAATTGTTTTGCATAAATGACACTACGGATACGATAGAATATGGTTGATTCGTATGAATTCGCCCAAACTAAATTCATCACTGGCTTCTCCTATCACATTCGAATAATAATTTGACTTGCATCGTTCATTGACTCCAGGGTAAACTCACAAAGACAATGATACAGTCAATGAGACACTCTACTGATGGACCGCATAGTGTTTAAAGTAAGCCATGTTGTATATTCTGTCACTTCATTCAAATTAAATCATAATCACTGGTGGTAACGTGAGGATAGTTTAATCCCAACATAAAAATATGATGAATATCGGCCTACAGTCGTGTATATCAACATGGTTTTAGTGGCGTGCGACATGTTGACACCTTAACAGTTTCACAATTGTGATCTGATCTGACCTGGCCTGATCTGGTCTTAACTAATCATTGGATGCTTTGTAATTTGAATATCAGAAATCACGGAAATCAATTCAGTAATTCCATTGATTTCCGTCTTTCAGCTCCTTTGTGTGTGTTGGTGTGTGGTAATCACTCCGTGTGTGTGCGTGTGTGTGTTCGTGTTTCGGGTGATTATGATGACAGTGGTGGTGGTGCTGGTGGTGGTGCTAGTGATGGAGAAGTGAGAAAAATATCAATCTATTCAAGTCATCAATGAATTTCTGTCAAGCTAAATTGTTTCTCTCAGCTAGAAATCCTTCTCAATATGGAATAGTGATGACGTAATCTGACTGAAAGTAATCAATAATAATTAATCACTTATATTTTCATCATGACACTTACTCAAACACAATTCATCCAGTTGACAAATCAATCATCAATTGAATCAGTTGAATTATGATCACGTTCGACATTGAATATGATCGTGTTGTGTTGTTGTTGTGGTTGTTAATGAGTAGTTGCAGTGAAACTGTTGAAATGAATAGACAATCATTTTGAAAGTTGATGAGGATTATGGTGATGATGATGATCATAGTGGAATGAAGAAGAATCTGTTGAAGGTCATAATCAACATGTTGAAAATGATGATTGACATTAATGAATTGATTAATTAAATGGACAGTAATAGTTGTCAGAGAATCAGTGTTGTGTATGTTGGTTAATTGGACACGTCATTGAATATGGATGTTGGCTAATTAACAGGAGAATGTGAATGGACAGAGTGGGAGTAGGAGGAGTAGGAGGAGGGGGAGGAGGAGGAGGAGTTTGTTGATGTGGTGATTACAAATGGAGTATTCATAAGTGTGTGTTGTGTGTGTGTTTATAGTGGTTAATTGAAATCAGATTATTAGGGGATATTATGAATCATATCAATTTCATGTTCACTAACTTGTTGAATATACTAATATATTTGAAATGGGAAGAGTTTGATGACATTTATAAGTTCACATAAGCGGTATCGTTGATGGGTTTTAGTGGAGGTTGACCTCAATGTGTCGGTTACATTCGACATGCGTAGATCTCATTCGGCATACCGTTGAAAATCAGGGTGAACGTAACAATTGTGTTGTCTAATAATGGGACTGCTCATTGATGAACAGCTATGACTCACTTTGTAATTAAAACTACAAGATTGTCTCCACTGTTTCAAGTTCGTCTCCCACCTCAAATGGTTCTATTACAGATGGAATCCTGTATCCACATTGATAAATGGTCTCATACTTCAAATAAATATTCGATCTGCACTCAGTGGTTTCCATTAGTGCTTCATTTTCGTGGTTGATGTAGTGGTTTGATCGACATTCTGTTATTGTGTTTAAGATCAAATCTGAATGATTACTCATCAATCATCTTTATTTGACGTTCACACACGTACGTCCGTGTACCCGACAGAATCGATGTCTTGTTAATACGAAATCACGGCAGAGTAGTGAATTAGGCTGATCTTCATTGAGTGGTGATCATGATAGTTGTTTGAACGAATTCCATAAGTCCTATGGACACCACAAGAATTTATGTGTTATATTTCACCTGTGATTCATTTCATTCTTAATTTGTTAATTGATAAGTTGCTGTCATAAAACATAATGAGTTAGATAGTTGGTCAGTACAATAGTAACATGACATATTTCTAGTACTCAGATTCCCTTGAGAAATCAGTCATTCCAACAAACACATTCGAAGCACATTGATCCACAATGAAATCCACGTCGAGCTAACTCATCTTGGCTAACCTACTATTGATGTCTATCAACCTTGCAACCGATTCTTTTAGTCAACGTGTACAATCAATAAACTACCTCATAAATATGAGATGAAATATCATAGAAATACATAAGTGGAAAGGAACATTCTCACCATTTGTGAAATTGAATTACAAAACTTCACTAGATGATTTTATTAACCCATTCGATTGAGAATAATAATAGTAATAGTAATAATAATAATAGTAACGGTGGGAATGATGTAATCAGCTTGTACACTACATTGTATAGTGTGTACACCGGTGATGATGAAGGAACACATCAACACACATATTTTAATCACTACGTCCAGTAATCGAGTATATTTTGTAGGACAAGGAATGAATGAGTGTAGTGCGATTACGCAATAGTCGGTTGTAGTGTGTGTTCTCAATAGATATCTTTATCTTCATTCATTTGTTCTCATGTTTATTATTGTTTCGTGATCTTTACAAATTCATAGCGATTTTGCAACACCCCCATATACTTACATAACATAGTCATAGTTATCGTTATGACTATTATATACACTAAATAATATATTCATAATTGAACATATGAATCGTGGTATAGTAGAATATGTGGACCAAGTCAATGATGATCATGATGATCATCATCATCATCATCTCATTATGATCACATTCTCATAACTTACGACTTACAGTTCATCATAAGTGATACAATATGTTGATTAGTATTACATAATATTTATGGATCAATCAATCAGTGATTTCCCATTTGTTGTATACACCCCTATATACTCACATTTCTCATGAAGTTATTGTATTATAATGATCCATAAACTGTGTATGAGTATGGATGTATGCGCGGTTATGTAATAATGATTGCATAGTCTAGCAATGAGTTAATCTAAATAGATAGTTATTAATGATGTAATCATGTTGTATAGGATAGATGATATTCTGTGTATTCCATTGGGTCAATTTGATATATTGTTGACGTAATTGTATTGAAGTACACTGATGCAAATGTAAATATTACTGTTAATATTTATAAAATGCAATATGTAACGCATAGTATTTATACAGATTATGGAAAGGAATCGCAAATTGATTCGATGGTTATCTTTCAGGACTATGTCGTCAACATCTTTTGAATTGTTGTACAGAATGTGCAATATGCGATTTATGAGACTGAACTCTCACATTCACACTTCAGTCTACTTTAAGTATGATCCTTCTTAACTGATGAGAATCAAAGTATGCTCCTTACAGAGTATTTAGATCCATCGATGAATATTGGTACCTTTTTCAATCACCTTCTTCCATATTGTAGCAAATCCAATTGGAATAAGCGGTTGCTATCTATCTTTCCAAGTGATCATTATACCGACATGTTTGCTATGCGATGCTCGAGTGACAAAACCCTGAATTTGTAACGATTTCCTCCCTAAAAAAAAGGTATTAATTACTAGTGTGTATGTTTTTAAGGAGGGTATTCTTCACCGCAAGAACCCACTTGGCTTACCTTAAGAGGCTTAACTAACCTCGTTTGAACTGGTACTTACTTCACCATGATCATTACGATTAATTAATGTTTAATTTATTTCTTAAAAGTCACTAACTTTGCTTAAGGAAAGTATAATCTATTCAAGAATGTAAATATCCATTTTTATTATAGTTAATAATTATCAGTTGAAATTAGGCACTAACACTGTTGAATGTCAACCAGTTAGGTGGTCTAAAGGTTAAGCGTTCGCACACAAGATCGATAGGCCCTGAGTTCGAATCCTACGGGGCAAGATCATAGATGAGCGCTGTTGAGGAGTCTCATACTAGGACGAAACGGTCGTCCAGTGCTTCCAGGTTTCCCATGGTAGTCTAGCTTCAATTGACTCATGGTTTTAACTATTGAAATTATCTATAATGGCTTCCCCCCCTTTATAAAGTTAAATAAAGCCAGAAAAAAAGAACCGGCAAACAAGGGAACCAATTGTATGGAATTTCTGAAGAGTCGCCATTCTGTTCATGTTTTTAAGTCACTGAACTAGTGGATGACAATCCGTTGCAGAATATCAAAAGACATAACAAGATAAACGTTTTTTTGAACAATGCTTGAATGATAGCTGTCCTTTTCGTCAAATTATTAAAGCTGTACGTACATGCAAAATTAACTCCTTCATCAAAAAATCCACGACGTTTCACAATATCCTTAATCGAATGTATCAAGGAACTTATCTCTAAGCTCAAAACAGAATCCATTGCTTTTGACTGTTACCAAGACACTTGTAGTGGAACAAAATCATGACGTCTTTCTTATCAATCCAGAAAGATACATTTGGAACTTATTTGATAACAAAAACTAGATCGAATTGAAACAGAGTCACACTCCCTCAGATTTAAATTTTAAATTCCGAAAAAAATGTAACCGACTCGACACTAAGACGAAATCTGAGTACTTTTATCAAAAATTTTTAAACCTTAGACCTAAAGTTGGTTGAAGTTGAAATTCAGTGGACATTACAAATCAATATGTTATGATACCAGTTCGGAAATCTAAGGTAATTAAACCAAAGAGCATCAAGTAGCACTGAGATAACTTTTGAAGGGTGTAACAATTATGTTACTTTATTATTAATAAGTAGTATAAATCTACTAACTAATATTTTTAAAACCAGCACTAAAATCACGAACGATAATGATAATAAAAATAGTGAAATATCTACTTACCTCAAGTCGATAATTCAAAGCTTTATGAAGTAAATTTGAGCAGAAATGCTGATGTGTGAGAGGATTTGAGTACAGAAACACATTCAGAGTCAAATCAAATCGGAGCGAACCGGATCAAAATGAAGCGAAGTAATTAATAATAAGGTTCAAGAAAATGTATATATATGAGATAGTGAATGATTCATCAGGCGATATTTAAGCGATTAACATTTAAGCTCGAGAGGGATATGTGCATAGGCTGTCACATGTAACCAAGCATACATGTACATACAAAAACGAGATTCAGGTACATCCAGCTGACGAGTCCCAAATAGGACGAAACGCGCATCCTGGATTCCACTGCCAGCCACTATCCAAATTTGCTTACAAGAAGCTTGTGAATTAAGGCAATATCGAGGCATACGCACAGTATGCACATATGCCAATAACAGACTGAACAATTGCAGTCTTAAGCATCAATGGGAAGATACAAGCCAAACAATACCAAGTGAATTTAAATTCACGCAAATGCACAAGCAAGTGGCTATCAGGGCTCAGTACCTGATTGGATCACGCAATGGCGTTTGAAGCGAATGGTACTGGGTTCGACTCCCAGAGTGAACATCAACTCTGAGATGCAGGTACATCCAGCTGACGAGTCCCAAATAGGACGAAACGTGAGTCCAGGATCCCACTACTAGCCATTATCCATCTTTGCTTACAAAAATTGTTGCTATTCGAATAACATTATCCGTTAAATAAGTTATTTGAAAGGCTTTTCAAAATTAGCCATAAACAAACTTAGTTGTTGGAGAGGTATTATAAATTGCGCGACTACGAAAATCCATGAAAAACGCGAGCAAGGTCGGAGGTCTAATATTATTGACTGTTCTCCGTACATTTGAACAACTTTTTCAATTACCGTCTGTAGTAACACTTTTTCGCTGGAATATGTCTCCCTCATGGTATCAGTGGAGTTGTGCTGACCTCTACTTCTATGTAGACTAAAATGTCCGAACCGGAAACATTGCTCCTACCATGCAAAAGAAGGCTTGTCGATCGGCCAGAAACAGGCACCGCCATTACTGTCTGATCGTCACGTTTCCTTGGTTCTCCTCGTTGCATTACAAATTCGCATAGTCTTCTACATCGCTGTGCTAAAGTGTCGTACTTCTGATGATAATATCAGACCTCAGAGGTTGGTTTAAATGATTAAAAATGCTGTCTTGGAAATTGGTTTATTTAGAGAATGATCTAGCTCATCTCACGTGGACAGTGGATATAATTACTAGTAATGCTGCAAGCTTATTGAAAATGTCAACTGATTGCTGTTGAAATGTCATCATTTCATCGGTACACACGCTGTCAGTAGCTTGTACTTTGTTTGCACTGTGGCAATCTGGACAAGATTTCATCACGCTGTTCACCAACTCTGCCAGATTCCTCAGAGTAATTGATTTTCCTGATACACTGAGAATCTGTCTCATGTAATGGAGCAACCTTTGTGGTAACACTCGCCTCAATAATACGTAACCTAATTTGTATGACTCGACTGATTGCTTCATATACCATAGGAGTCGCAACGGTCACCTATCTCCCGAATCACATACTGTTGATGGTTGTTGTAGTCTTTTTTCTTCGGAAAGACACTGAACCCGATCTCCTTATTTTAAGCGAAACTTTGTCCGTTATGCGTAAATTCTGAAGGAGCCTGAAAAAAACTTTGGGGGCATGGCACAAAAACCCCAAAATTTCCCAAGAATCCCAATCTCCCTATTTCGGAGGAAATTTTGTCTGTTTTGGGGAAGCCGCTATAGAAACTTTTAGGGCAATGGAACGAAAATCCCCGAAATTTTCCCACATGTGGAGAAATTCCCCAAAATCTTCGGGTTTTTCCCAGAAATTTTAACAACTGTTTGTTCGGAAAAAAGAGCAACACAGATTTTGGGGTTTTTCTGCAAAATAGGGAGATTGGGATTTCAAAGTTCCCAAATGTCGTAAAAAGTTTGGTAGTTTTCCCCAAAGTTTAGGAAAAAACCCAAAGTAATATAAGATTCTGCGGAAATATTGTGGAAAACCCAAAATTTCTCCAAACATTTTGAGAATTTCCTCAGACTTAGGGACAATTTGGGGTTTTTGTGCCATTTCCCCGAAATTTCCTTAGAATCTTATAATGCTTTGGTTTTTTTCCCAAAATTTCCCCAGAATCCGATGTGTATTGGCACGCACTTTCTAGAATTTATAAACCACTTCCTGAGATCATGTAGCTAATTCGTCTAGGTGAGCTTGCAGATCTTGATGATCAGCCTCATAACCTGTTATTATCCACATTTCGACGTTATTTACAAACAATAATGTTGATAACCTAAGCGGTCGAGGTAATTCATTCACGTACAGAAGAAAAATAGGGGACGTAACATGGTGTCTTGTAGTACACAACCTATAACTGGTCTCCATTCGGATAGTGTCCCATTTAACCTCACTCTCTGTCTTCGATCACAGAGAAAGTTGTTTATGCATTTCTGGTTTGCGCCTAACCTTGTGCTGATGTCTTATCCTCTCCTGCAATTAGTAAATTAGGTAAGTATGAATGATTATTTCGGAACCCGTGTTGCTCGTAAGATAACAGATTGTATGGTTCTATTTGGCTTAGTAACCTAATCCGAAATGTTTTTCAAGTAACTTAACTACTATGCTGTTGAAAGTGACATGTTAGAAGTTGGACACGACCTGTCTCTTTTCATATTTCAATACAGGACCAACTATCTCATTGTCCTAGTCTCTAGGGAGTTGAGTGTAGGAAAATGACATGTTGGGATTGTAGTGAGTGTGGTCCTGAAATATTGTCTACGAGAGATGACAACAACCATGAATGTAACCTATCAGGACCCGATATTTTACTTGGTCCGAGATTAATAATCAGCTTAGGAAGAACTTCATTAGTCACATGTACAGGTCCTGCATTTGATATCTGATAACCCCGAACAATCCATCATTTAATATCGTCCTATTTTTGATGACTATGTTGAATCATCTAACATTTCTCGTCAGCTGACGAGTCGCAAATTGGACGGAACGCGCGTCCTGGATTCCACTGCTAGTCACTACCCATTTTTTG
The DNA here is from genome assembly GCF_000699445.3 of Schistosoma haematobium. Taxonomy (NCBI): domain Eukaryota; kingdom Metazoa; phylum Platyhelminthes; class Trematoda; order Strigeidida; family Schistosomatidae; genus Schistosoma; species Schistosoma haematobium. The sequence continues at coordinate 19,811,181 of NC_067200.1, forward strand.
CTTATAAAGCTTGTAAATTAAGGCAATGTCGAGGCACTACGCACAGTATGCACATATGCCAATAAGAGACTGATCAATTACAGTCCTAAACATCAATGAGAAGATTCAAGTAAAAAATGCCAAATGAATTTAAACTTCAACTCATTGCGTAACCAAGTGGCTATCAGGACTCAGTAGCTAAGGTGATAACATGATGGCGTGTGAAGCGAACGATACTGGGTTCAACTCCCGGAGTGAACATTAACTCCGAGATGCAGATACATCCAGCTGACGAACATATCTATCTGCAATTATGCCAACAGGCCATTTTGATCATCAAAGAAATGATAAATATCAACAGTTGAGATCATGAGTCAATTGAAGCTAGATCACCATGGAAAACCTGGAAGCACTGAATGGCCGTTCCGTCCTATTGTAGGACTCTTCAGCAGTACGCTTCCAGGCTTTCCATGATGGTCTAACTTCAATTGACTCATGATCCCAACTGTTGAAATTAATACAATCTCCACGAGACCCCTTCTGATACAAATGATAGATACTTAATAATAATAAGTAAATATAGATAGAATCCTTGATCGATAGAATTCCATAAGTACTGAATAGTATTAGACAAACATAACATCATTAACTATGCTTTGATTAATAAATATGAACATTTCTGTCCTACGAAAGATCAGTCGTGGTTTGAACAAGCAATTTAGAAGACTCTCCCGGTCTCACACATTGTACAAGCATCCCATGTACCTAAATAAATGGTTGCTCCGGTTGTCAGAAAGGGCATCGGCCTCGTGACTTCCGAAGGAACTCGGATTTCATCATGAGGCATTATAAACCTTCTAAATGAAGACCTTCTAACTCCCAGGGCAGAGTTTAAATGGTTTGAATAATTTTTTTTTCTGGTTAGCGTTTTTTTTAGCGAGTTAGTTTTCTACGGGATGAAGTTGCTAACCCCATGCCCAACTCTCCTCCTTTATCCGGTCTTGGGGCCGGCAGTAGCCCCCGGAGGGGTTCCAGGTGGAGTTGGTTCGAGCAACGTACTAGTTAATGCTTATACTGCAAAGTTGAGTGATATGAGTTTAGACTACACGTGGAGAATTAATTACCTCAGGATTGAGGGCACATTTTACTGAATTATATCAACCATCAAGACACCTAGCTTCACTATTTGCTGTCGACAGCCTGCAAACATTGAGCATCATCCAACTCAATTAAAATATCACCTTAGATAACATCAATTAAACATATGAATTTGAAATTGTTGAAACAGACATACCTCATCTATGAATGCTTCCTTACGGCGAAGAATTTATTTCAATTCTATTGGAAAATAAAGGTAAATTTCAATGTCAAATGATATATCAAAATGTATTCAATCTCCTGTACAATTAGATCCCTTTTATCTAACGTCAATATCCAATTCCTATCAGTATTGAACACAAACATACATTGATTCAATAATGAAATGTATCTATCCATCCAGAATATTAGGTAACGATAAGTTTATCTGTCCTAGTGATTGATATAAGACGATATACTGAAAATGATGTGGATTATGTCATCAAGATGACTGACCACAGTCACATAGACAATATATATGAGACATAATAACTAATCGAGTCTCAAAGAATCAAGCGTTCCATAGATTGATAAACTAAGAACGTAAAAACTAAATAACCATATAAGTAACCGATCATTAAACTCATTTGAAATTAGATAGTAAATGATCACAGTGTTTATTCATAACTGAAATGAGGCCTTCTATGGATTTATTTATTTATTTTAACACATAGATGTTGGTACAAGGAGGTACAAGGAGGCACCAAATATATATGCGCCACGCAAATCTCATTTGATATGTGTGAGGGCTGTGATATTGCCCAGGTGCCCAAACCGAAGCAGGTGGTTTTATTAGGGGGCCACACCTTGAGCCCTTGACCTAAAGGTCTAATCCACAAGGCAGTGGATCAACGTCAGGAGATGCAGTCCCATGTTGGCCGGTGACCAACGATTGGTTCATACGTCATTTGGTCCTTTAGGATTATCGAGCTCATGTGCACCATTGGTTTGGAATCAGGGTTTCCCAACTCCCCTAGGTGAAGCATCCGTGTTCACCAATTCGGTCAAAGAGACGGACGTTCGCTTTTCGTCTTCTCAATTTCGTAAACAACAGTGATGCCACGAGAATGCAATGAGTAGGACTTCCCTGACCGTGATTGTATGCACGTGGCCATGTGAGAGCATTTCGAGAAGGAGAACGGACTCTCCCCACTCTCAACCGTATCAAGGCATTTGGGGGCATACTATTTGTTTCTAATTCATTTTCATTTTAAAAGAGTAATAATCTTTTATCAAGCGAAATATTCATTCATCTTTGTTACGTTTACATAAGTGTTTGTCAGTCACGTATAGAGTATTATTAGAAGGCGACATTGTTTATTTCAACTAAGATTCATATAACACTTACTTACATAATACAGAATACCATTTTGTTTAATTAATGAAATAGAAATATAATGGATAATTGATAAGAAAGTAGAATCATTGACATTCCTACAAACAATGACTAAGGTCAACTCTCATTATTATCATTGTCATTAATGTTACTTTTGGTGAAATATTCTTCATCTGAAAACACACATTAGATTAGATGAATTCAATTAGATGTGATGATTATGTATCATATTCAAACATAGATATATACATACATGACTGAATTATCAAGTTACAGTCGTCAGTGTATATACGTTTGAGAGGACGAAAGAAGTACATTGTTGTGTTCAGATCAAACAAATACTGTTCATAGTGGATTATGTGTTCCTCATAATTGATCACTGGGTAGTGATCAATGTCATGTGTGTCAAGTCCTTATTTTAGTGCAGATCGAATGCTATCGATCATGATGCAATGTGATCACCAGCCTAGGTAACTCGACACTGCGTGCACTATTGTGAGATTAGATGGTGGTTGGAGGTAGTCGGCAGGAAACCCTGAACATAGTTTTCGTGCTACTTGGTACTTGTCAGCAAGGTGTACCTGTAATCTTGAGGGAACTGATGCTCCCTGACGGATTCGAAACGGCACGAAACCCGGGTCCAGGGTTTCCTGTCGACTACCTCCAACCACCATCTAATCTCATAATGTGTTCCTATTGGATAATGTTTTCTTCTAAATCACTTTCTGGTTGTTGTCAAACACATTATGGTCTTAAGTTAAATGGAGATGTATAAAGATGAGTGTCTAGTTGACCAAGATAGAGAAGACGAAATACAAATAAGTAAAAACAATGAACAATCAGTGATAATCATTATCGAACTGAAATCATGCATCACTATCTCTCTGATTATCATTAATTATCATTAGAACGAATGAAGGTCATTCATATTACATGTAGTAGTCTGTGGTAGAATAGAGGAGTTTTACAAAATTATCTTATTTACTCCTAATGGAGAATAGGCCGCCGATCAGCATTTTACAACCTACTCTGTCATCGGCCTTCCTTTCGAGTTCTATCCAATTGTTGTTCATTTTTCTCATGTCTGTCTCCACTTCTCGGTGTAATCTGTTGTTTGGTCTTTCACTTTTCCTTTGACCTTGAGGATTTCATGTGAAGCCTTGCCTTGTAAAGCAGTTGGGTGCTTTCCTCAATGTGTGTCCTATCCACTTCCAATGCTTCTTCCTCCGCTAGGATCTGGTTTGTTCTCTCCCATAGTAGTTTGTTGATGATAATGTCTGGCCAACAGGTCCGAAGTATTTTGCTTATGCAACAGTTAATATACACTTATATCTTCTGGATGGTGACTTTCGTAGTTCTCCAAGTTTCCACCCCATACAGTAGAATTGTCTTCACATTTGTATCGAAAATTCTCACCTTGGTGTTGACTGACAGATAGTTATTTTGGGTTCCAGATATTCTTTAATAGCAGATATGCTGCTTTTACTCATTATTATTAATGATAGTAAAAATTATTGAAATGTTGGCCAATGTAACCTGCTCCACAAGAGTAAGTAAACTGGCAGATGAACATTAAGTTGTCCCAAAACGCCAAATGATCCTTAAGACTTCCTCGAATGAGTTTATTACAGGAAAAAACAGTCCGGAGCTCTAAAGAGTAAAAATGCTATTTCAAGGATCCAGAATGTCTGTTTCTTAATATCCCAGCTGTTGTATGTCCAACAAATTCGATGTTTAAGAATAAAACATTCTCCCGAATTGTGAGAGTACTTGCGAAATGACATCCTGGTTTCAGATTACCACCAGTAATTGAGACGGATTGGAAACCATTCTCCAGAAGTTTTTGTCTGATTATATTCAGCTCATCATCAGTTGTGTCTTTAGCGCGTGTTCAAATTGTAGTTTATCAGAGTCAGTATAAAAAAATACTGACAATTTTCACAGTGTGAAAATGTGTGTGATGGTCAGTATTCAATATAATCCTTAACTTCGTACACAGCTCGTCCTGATAACCATCACTAGATTGTAGTTTGGCGTCGAGTCGCGGTTGACTATGATCACCACTACAAGAAGGTTGTGTACTAGATATCAAAAGGCGATCGGAGGTTGTAGCGAGATATATTTGTTGGCGATCTCGTGGTATCGAAAGAATACCGAGTTCGTACCAAAAGAGTACAAGCGGGATCACTGAGCAAACATAAGAGTGTGCAAGATCACAATCAGCGGAAGGAATAATGCATTTCGTACAGTTAAACAAACAAGTACAGTAAAACAATCACTGGTACAATTGGTTAGAATAATAATTGTTTCCATTAAACCAGTCGCGTTCTCTTGATAAAAGTAGGTCACTACAAGATAATGCTCCAATGGTGTATTAATCAGAAGGCGAATACGAAGTGTTGATTATGTTTATTATTGCACCACATACAGATATCCAAATTTACAGGTACACTAAGCAAGCATGAAATAGTAGCAGCGAAAAGCAAGCACGCGAGCGAGTCGACGAGTCAATGAACAGGAATCATATGTATATATATATATTCTCCAATACGAACGTCGAGACAGTCTTTTCTGCACGGAGCTGAAACTTGGAGAATTACTACGACCATCATCAAGAAGGTACATGTATACATAAATGGTTGTCTACGTAAGATACTCAACATCCATTGTCCGGATACCATCAGCAACAGCCTTCTGTGGGAGTGGATAACCCAGCTACGAGATGAAGAGGAAATTAGGAAAACATGTTCGAAATGGATAGAACATGCATTATAGAAATCACCAAACTGCATCATAAAGCAAGCCCTAACTTGAAATCTCGAATGGAAGCGGAAAAGAGGAAGATCAAAGAACACACTACGTCGGGAAACAGAAGCAGATCTGAAAAGGATGAATAACAGCTGGAAAGGATTGCTCAGGACAGAGTTGGACGAAGTGTAGTGTTGGATGGCCTGTGCTCCTCTACGAGGAGTAACAGGAGTAATTAAGTAAGAAAAAGTCACTTAACTCCGAAATCACCATAATACTATTGACTTATAGTTATACGTTTTACAATTCACTTATCTTTTAGTTGATAACTTGAAATGTAATCATCTTCTTCTTTTCACACAAGATTGGCCAAAATACAATTCGATTGAAACATGACGAAACGCAACAACAACATTGAGTATAACATGGTATTTGATGTGAAAAAAGTTAACAAATGCATTGATAGTAAAAATCAGGATACTCATAACTTGACAGTAAATAATTGTTGTGTTAAAGTAAGCCATTCATTAAACGTCACAGGTTGTTTTCAATGTTATACAATGTAAATCTATTTTCATCAGTATAAGGGTTGTGGAGATTGTTAAGTTTTTGATTGAGATCATGAACCGATTGATGTTAGACCACCATTGAAAACCTGGGATCACTGGACGGCCGTTTCGTTCCATTGTGGGGCTTCTCAGCAATGCGCATCCACGATCCCGCTCGTGGGACTCGAACCCAGGACCTTCAGTCTCGCACGCGAATGCTTAACCTACTGAATGTAGTAAACAATGAATAGAAGTGTCGCTTAACACTAATGCTTCAAAAAAAACCGATGATTTTTCAACTCATTCAATGTGTGATTATTTCAGAAATCCAATATGAAACTGTATATCAATGTTGATTGCTATAAAATACCGATGAAATCAGTTTGAATGATGAAGCGTAATCTGCTAGAAATGATGTTTCATGTTTATATGATTAGTGAAAGTTTGTGGACTCCCATTGTTGAAGTTCACAATATGAAGTTCTGATTCTCTGTTGTGAAATATGTCATCTGGATAGATTACTTCAATAAAGTTGTCAATTATAAGTTTATTGATTTATATGCGGATTATCATAAGGGGTTTTGTGGAGATTTTAGAAATTTCACTGATTGAAATCATGAGTCAATTGAAGCTAGACCATCATGGAAAACCCGAAATCACTGGATGGCCGTTTCGTCCTAATATGGGACGACCTCGCACCCCACGAGACTCGAACCCATGACCTATCTGTCTCGCGCCAGACGCTTAACCAACTAGACCACTGAGCCGGCATCCAGCGGTGTTAATGTCTAACTTCAACCAATCCACGAAGTTGCGCCACCGTACACCATTGTCATCAGTGAATTACTATCTCACAACAGATGTGGTTAAACTCCACTGGTAACGGATTTTCACTAGAACTCCAGGAGTATCTCTTGAAGTCAGTCACTAGTGAGCAGATGGATTGTGATTAGATGTGACATTCAGAACATAAATGAGTCGTCAACTTGTTATAGAATGTTGTGTACCTAACACACTAATTGTCATATCTGTAGTAAATGTTCTAAATGATTGTACAAATGTAAATTATGTAACTATTTGTGCGAATTCTCTGCTGTCATTACTACTGACAATAGTGTATAATGAATGATCTGATTAATATTTGATACTTAACAATAAATTCTACTATTTCTTTTTATCAAAAGAGCTTGGATATTAACGATTCAACTATATCAACACCTATCAAACATATTGAAACTTCGGGGATCATTGAAGTTCAGGTTGAAGAAAACTTCAGGGAAACTGATCAATATTCGGTAAATATTTGATATCTAGTAATAAATGCTAGTGTTTCGTTAATTCAGAAGAGCTCAGATGTTAACGACCCGAATACACCAACACCCATGAAACATAGTGAAATAAGATCGTGTATCACTGAAGTTCAGTTTGGAGAAAACCTCAAGGGAACTGATCAATATTTGATATCTAGTTAATAAATGCTACTGTTTCTTTCTTCTTCAGAATATGACTACCGAAATAACTAAAGTGAATAAACCACTTTAGGGTTTATATATTTTAATACTATTGGTTGTCCGTTCTGTTTTATGTATCGATTGTATGATTTGAAGATGGCGGCATAATAGAAAGAGAAGTTATGAATAATTCTCAGGAATGTCTTATAACTATGTATCAATTATATGATTGTTTATGTAATAACTAATGTAATTTTAATACTTGAATTTTATGAATCATTTGAAGCTAGACTATCATGAAAAAAGCCTGGAATCATTATATGACGGTTTCGTGGTAGTATTACGCATCCACGATCCTGTCTACGGGATTTGAACTCAGGATCTATCGATCTTGCGTGTGAACGCTTAATCTAACTTCAATTAACTCATGAATTCAACTATTAAAATTACTTAATTATTAACTATTCAGTGAAAGCTGGATGATAAACCTAAATTAGGTATTTGGCGGCCCTGTATCTGACTACAGTGGTGGTATGATGATAAAATCGTGTATGTGCAAAGGGTGAGTTAAGCATATATTGTCATTAATTTACAAGTAATATATGCGGGAATGGAATCCAGGACACGCGTCACTTTACTCGTCAACTAGATGTACCTGCATCGCAGAGTCGATACTCAGCACGGTATTGAAAGTCAGTACCATTCACTGTAACCATCATCATCTTAGCTATTAAATATAGATACCCACTGACTTCTACAGCTTTAATGCAACATATAAAGATGAGCACAAATTTGGTAAATAATTATCCTGTGGCAAACTGGATTCTCGGAGAACACATCCCCTTCATGATGCTGAATGTTTTGATTGTGACAAAACTAGAAACATTATGTTAGTTTGTAGGACAACTATTCACTTCGCTAATGGTGATACTAAACCCTACTATTAGGTTCTTATATAAGTGGAGTTCCTAATGATCGTATTTTATTTTTATCTACAATTTCGAAAAGGTACATTCCATATGAAAAGCGATTATACATCTTCTTTGGTTCATTCTACGATACATCATACAGTTTATTATTTCATTCAATGCTTAATCTTAAGAAAAGCATAAAGTGGTGTTGTCTTTAATAGCTTTCAAAAATGACTCCAATACTTCGATAGCTATATTGGGTTAAGGGATAGAAAATCCAACCTTCATTATTGAATTCCCGTTTGTTGAGTCAAAAAACACACCACAGTTTAAGCTGGAGATATTCTTAATCAATTTCACTATTCTATGAAGTTGATCCAATAAGTATCTACCTTCGAATTCACTTAGATAAACTCTCATCAATCTCAATAACTAATGTCACTTTATAGCCTATTTCAATACTACTCTCTTCCATTTGATTTAAGTTGTTCTCCAGTCATATTTCACAAAATAATGAATAATCTAGTTAAAGGTGTTGATGTTGGGTCAAGATGATCTCAATATTTATGATCCTTATAAAAATATATCATGATCAATAACTCACTTCTTTGTTACATGGTCTAATTAAGAAAAAGATTGTCGTAAATTTAAATCCATGTTCATTTTGTATATCTAGTAATTGATTGTTTTGAATATTTAGGTCAGAGTAATGACTTCAGATTAGATATGAAGCCACAGAGTCCATTTATACTATCCTCCGAAACATCTCATACCAATTACGTTTATTAGTAGATGATCTTCAATATTGTTCTCATTTTATTCTCAATTTTCTTTATTATTTCAACTCTCTACTTCAAATTTTAATATTCCCACTCATTTCTATGGAATGTGTAACAAAACTATTGATTTATAAGTCTATTGAACATTTTTTTTTTTTGATACGTTCCCTTAGATAACCATCATTTGTAACAATGTTGCCTATTCATCATAGAGAAAGGGAAGAGGTTAGAAAAGATCGACCGCGAAAATATTACATCTTACTACCTAACTTCATGAATTTCTATCTCTTTATTTATTTAGTTGAACACATAAATATTGGTACAAGAGGGCACCAAATATATATGCGGCAGTTAAGGAAGAAGCAACCACTTTTTATGAAGAAAGTAAAAGAAGGTTACAGCAGGATCGCCACTGGCTTCTATTCTGAGCCATATCTGATAACGTCTCTAGCCACTGTGTAGCACCATCTCTCGGACCCCAACCAGGGAGTCGTGAAGGACCAATACAAGCCAGCCCTTTGTAGCTTTCTTTCATACCACGACACCATGTCATATACTGACCACCTCTCCGCTTTCTCCAACCAATCCCAGAGTCAACAAATAATGCACGACGTGGAATTCTCTGGGACGACATTCGTAGAACATGACCAAGTTGCCGAAATTGATGCTCCAAGATAGTGACACCAATTGCACTATCGTCTCTGTGCCCGAACGCACGATCCCGAACCTCTACATTACTAACATGGTGTTGCCATTGAATGTCAGCAATCCTTCGGAGACAACGATGATCGAACACAGAGAGTCGTCTAACATCCTCAGCTCGGAGAGGCCAGGTTTCACTAACATAGAGCAGAATTGATCTCACCGACGCTTTGTAGATCCGACCTTTTACAGCCAGACTAACATCATGAATGCGCCAAAGATGTCCCAGATTGGCATAAGCCGCTCTGTCTTTCACTATACGTGTATTGATCTCATCACTCACACCACCACCAGCACATATGTAGCTACCTAAATACACGGACTTCTAGTGGTTAAGTTTTCTCAAACACGGAACGAACAACATATCAAAAATCTTTTCATAGAAACATTATGTGTAACTGGCCCCAAACAATCGTCTGTTTAGTTTTGTGGTCGCTACAGTATAACTGAACATATATCTTTATAGAGGATCAAGAGATGGAACTGTTCTCTCTCTCACTCTCTTTCAACTCTCCATATCTTTAATATGAATAGGAAAGTAGATAAGAATGAACCGAACAGATATATTTTATATTCAATAAATGCATCTTATATACTATTTTATTCTATGAATAGAAAAATTAAAAAAAAACAAAGGTTTTTTATTTTGTTCATTTGATCATCTATCTATGATAAATTTAAACAAATATACAATACAATACATACATATATATGAAAAGAATAAAAGTAGATAGGAACAGTGAATGAACAATTTGGAAGTAGAAAAAAAAACGAGGAAATTTTCAAGATAGAGTGAAATCTGAGACCTCTCCACCCCCCCCCGTACACACATACAGAGTGAGTTCGAACAATCAACAGAAAAAGATCAATGAATCTGAGGCATTGGAAAATAATAACAAAAGACAATATAAAAAGAAACCCAATAAGTAATAATAATAATGGTATACTCTTCATCATATCAAATTGTTTCATCTTTTAATTGGGGGGACACACACACACAAAGAAAAAATGGACAAACGTACCGGTAATCATTACAACACATTATGAACGGGATCAAGGATAATGAAATAGGAGGGAGAGAGAGAGAGAGAGAATAGAAGGAATGACAAGGATTTAGTATGGATTTCGAAAGTTGAACTCATTCACACACACACACACACACACACACACACACACATATGCATCCATATAATTCTTACGGGAAAAAATAATAACAAAGTAGTATAACTTCTCTCTTTTTTATTTTGTTGTTATTTCTGTGCATATTTCCTATATTGTATTCTATTCTAATTAATACAAAGTTGACTACGTTCCATTAATGATTTTAAGTATAGAGTTATAGATTGTTCTGTGATAGAATTCAGTAATACAGGTAACTACATCAAGAAATTAAACAAATAAACAAACAAACGATAATAATAATGAATGAACGAATGATATGAGTAAACATTGTAATTCTATGTATATTATCATTATTATTGTTGTTCCTATTTTAGCCCCCCAATGCCCTGGTACGGCCGAGAGTGGGGAGAGTCAACTCTCTCTCTCTCTCTCTCTCTCTCTCTCTCTCTCTCGAAATGCTTTTACATGGCTATGTGCATACAACCACTGCCAGGAAAATCCTACTCACTACCTTTTCGCGGCATTACTGTTGTTTACGAAATTGACAGAACGAACAGCAACTGTCCGGCGCTTTAAACGGGTTGGTGGCGAGTTGGAAAACTCTGATTCCAAACCAATTTTGTACATGGGCTCCAGGATCTTGAAGGAATAAATGGCGTATGAACCTATTGTTGCTAACTGGCTATCATTGGACTGCATCTCCTTACGTTCCTCCACTGCCGTGTGGATTAGATCTTTAAGTCAAAGGCTCCAAGTGTGGCTCCTAAGAAAACCACCTGCTTCGGTCTCGGCACCCGGGCAGTATCCCAGCCCTCACATAAATTGAATGATTTATGTGTTTAAATAAATAAACTAAAGATAAGCTGAATTTTAAGTTAGTAGACAACTTGAACCGATGCAAGTATATCTCAGGTTCTACATTGATTTCGATTAACTAAACAATACTTTAAAGTTCACCATTGGTGAGTTCAAAGTAATACCGAGAAAATACAGCAGAATTTCGGATGGACGAACAACTATGAATCATAAATCACCGTTAATAATATTCAACGACTATATTCATATTATTCAGTAGTACAATTTGAAGAAATCACAAAAGAATTAGTCGAAAGTTAATTAGGCGTATGAAAGTGATATGGAATATTTAGACCACTGTAAGAGAGAGTATTTGATTTGGTTTGGAATCAGTTTTTAACTCTCTTTAGATGGAATCATCTGTACCCAACAACCCGGTTTAAGTGTCGGACATTTGCTTTACATACTCTCACTTCTGTGAGCAACGCCTTACCATCTGAAAGCAGTGACGAATTCCCTGCCACTGGCAGGGAATAGCAGACTCTTACTGCCCTCGACCACGTCTGAGTATTCAGGGGCTGTGATTATACAAAACATTTCTGTTAGTAGAGATTTCGATCGAAAGAGTGTAATACCTAATATTTGGCTAGTACTGCCAAAGGGAATTGTACATATACAACACTTAGATGACGTTTGATGAGTCATGATGGCAGTTCACTGAAAAAAAACTAATTTATGGTTACTAAAATCTCAATCTATTCTGTTGTTATGTTTTATCTAGATTTTGTGACATTCAAATGAAATAAGAGACAAAGTCGGGAGAATTCGTCGATTGCCATGAAATCATGGTAGTCTAGCTTAAATGGGCTTATGAACTTAATTATTAAATTACTACAATCTACACAAACCCCATTCTGATATTAATTGATTAGTTCATTACCTTGCCAGGATATAGATTGGATAAATCATGCAATGTTTTTGCCAAATAAACACGGGGATCAGTAATTGAAGCATATAAATCCGGTAACTTTTGAATTGCAAATGTCAACTGATAGTAAGCTGACTGACCAGCTGTAAAAAAGTAACCAAACACAATAGATCATAGAAAAGTATAAAGTCGACTAGTTACTTTCTAACCATTAAACCGACGATAAACGGAGATTACAAAAAAATAATAAATGTAAAGGAGATAGGATGTATGTCCGTGAATTTGTAACGCAACAACTCTTCATTGTTGTGTGTGTGCAGCACATATCATTTTCCCTGCTCATTTACTGAATGAACACTTTATAAGAGTACACATTTCACTGCGGATTTCATTTCAAGCTCTAACTTTGAGTATATTCGCCTTTTTCATCTGACAAGTAGGGATTCAGCTACAATGTTACGTTCAAAAAAGACATATATAGATGAAAATTACAGTTTTATATGCAGTACTGATATACTTTGTATACATATCATGTATGTATCTTCTACATGTATAAATGGCAATGACTGATTGCATATGACAATTCTAAGTGCTTACTTTTTTTATTCGCTTAAAATGTTCGATGACCCATTCGAATTCGGATATATATATATCTACTTGTTAAACTACATTAATCAATTGGTCTCTTTCATTGTGTTTTTGCTGATCGTTCGATTTATACTGCGGATTACATAAACTGTCATTACGACTTCATTTCGCCTTCTGGATATTTGCACACCGTTAGGTCAGTTAATACAAGAAGTAAAGGAAAGGTTTGAAATTATGCTTCAACAAGTGTCCAACAGTATAGCGTTTATTTCATAGTACACTTAAGGCGTAGAGTACTCTAACGAAAAACTGTTAAATTAAAACGAATTGCTGTAGTCATTCACCTTTAACGGTGAACTATCGGAAGATCTATGGAGAACCGAAGAAACTTACACCACTCACGTTATTGTTTTATAATGTAGTGTAATTGTGTGAGTACATAAGATTACTATATGAGATGGCATAAATGAAGCAACATCCACATATAAAACTCACAAGGATCTGAGTCTATTTCAATGAAACGTTCATCTTTTTGAAAACCATCTACCATAGAATTCATTGCCATCGATACAGCCAAATCGCTCGCAGCATCACCACCACGTCCTGGACCACTAGCCAAACCGGCAATAATTTTTATTAATAAAGGGAGCCATGATTCACGATAAGTAGAACCACTGGTAAGTAAAGCTTGTGCTTCACCAATAAATCGGATTAATCCAATACTATTCATACGCCATTCTGTACAGACAGAAGTAGATGGTAGATTGGATACTTCAGCACTTTCTGAAATCGAACAAATAAATACACAAGGAGAGAGAGAAGTGAATTTATTTCTTTTTATTATGATGTCTGGTTATGAAACTGAGAGAAAGTATAACATCTAAATTACATAAACTATTTCATTAAATGTATATCAACCATCCGAATACAATTCATTTATACTGGTTGTATCAATCTTAAATTACAGTCCTAAACACCAATAAGGAAGATTCAAGCAACCAATGCAAGATGAATTAAGCTTCACCACATTGCACAAATCAATGCCTATCCACAATCAGTAGCTACGGGAATAACGAGATTGCGTTCAAAGCAAAAAGTAGTGAGTTCGGGTCATGGAGTGAACATCAACTCTGAGATGCAGGTATATCCAGCTGACGAGTCCCAAATAGAACGAAACACAAGTTCTATATTCTACTACTAGCAACAATCCATCCCTACTTATAACTTAAGTACAAGTTTGAGAGTAGCTAAAATCTTGAAGCATTAAACAGAATCATGAGCTATGACTACCTCCAATTTTTCTTTAAGGTTATATTATGCCAAAAAAGTTGCAGAGACATTGGTAAGATCAAGAAAACAGCATATGTAAGATGTGAACAACAGTTATCTATAATAATACAACGTGCTAAATTGAAGAAATCTCAGTCAATCTCGAATGCGTAAACGTATTTGCCAGTTATATAAATATCAAGTTGAAGTATGTCGATTGATAAGAATACCATGAGAGAAGAGTAACGAACAACTAATGATCCGTTTACATGCAAAAACCATATTCTTCGTAAACACAACACAAAAGAGAAAAAGAAAGAAAAAAAAAACAATCTTACTTGCAAAACCACTAGTTGAAATCAATGGTGTAGCGATAATAATTTCAGCATATGGAATAAGAACTTTTTCTAGTACACGAGCAAATAGATTCGATTGAATACTATCAACAAGTGTAATCAATTCATTCGGTGAATAGATTAATACCATATGAGCGATGAATGATGCAAAAGCTATAAATAAAACAAAATGAAATTTGAGCAAAATCGATATCCTTTTATGTTTCAGGTAATAAAAGTGTTAGTAGTATTTCGGTGATTGTTACTTATACTGACAGATATAAGTAGTATGCAGCACTAAACGGAAGTCGAATGACTGCCAAAGAAAGATTGAATTGAAGTGAGAAAATGAAGGGGGACAGAGAGTGATTGGACAATTCAAGGAAGATATGCAAATGATGTATGCAACATATGGTTTTCATATTTTACGAAGACACTCTGCAATTTAGCCGTAAACAATAATTTGCTTTTATCCCTACCTGAGTTTTCATTCACTACAGAATTAGTAGTAGTAGTAGTCGTAGTAGTAGCATGAAGATCAGACAGAAGTAATAATCATCAAAATTTATTTATTTGTATTTAACTAATAGTAGTATCAACGAAAGTAAACAGTAGAGTTAAAAACAAATACAAAATGAAATCATGTAAACATTTATTGATTCTATGGTTGGACACTTAGCCACAAATATTGAATATACTGGATTCAATCCTTAGTAGAGTCATCACAGATGTGTACTGAAGAGTAATCTCATATCAAGAGTCGGCGGTCCATTTGATTTTTAATAGTCTTTGGTGTAAAGGCCCCCAAATGCCCTGGTACGGCCGAAAGTGGGGAAAGTCCGCTCGGACGAAAAGCGAATGTCCGGCGCTTTAACCGAGTTGGTGGATACGGAGAGTCTACCTAGGGGAGTTGGAAAACCCTGATTTTAAACCAATGGTGCACATGGGCTCCAGTATCCTGAAGGTAAAAATGGTGTATGAACCAATTGTTGGTCACCGGCTACCATGGGGGACTGCATCTCCTTACTATGCCTCATTGCCTTGTGGATCAGAACATTAGGTCGAAGGCCCCCTAACAAAACCACCTGCTTGGGTTTGGGCACCCAGGCAGCATCACATTCCTCACACAAATCAAATGAGATTTGTGTGGCGTATATGTACTTGGTGCCTCCTTGTATCAATATCTGTGTTAAAATAAATAAGTAAATAAAACCTACAAATCAAGATTGAACAGCTGAAAAAGGAATAGATTTTATACAACTGTAGTCGATTTAGAGCTACGTCATTAAAGACTTCACTTAATTATTGGTTAAGATAATTGGCATGACCTCAAAATAGTGTCCATCATCACTTGATAGCCTAAATTAATGACTATCAAATAAAATCATGTTGTTGTACACAGCTTCCTTCCAATTAATTTCCATAATACCTATAATGAATCGTCGGGTAGTCGATGTAGATTCACAGACTTGATTAATCTAAAACTACTCGGAATTGAATGTTACTAACCGAAAAATATGTATTCTATCATTATAGAATATATTACCACAACTGAATTAACTACTTCCATGAATCCGGTGTTCATCTAGTTGTGTTAATGAGGTATGGCAACTTGGACCGATGCATATATGTGCTTGGTCCTACATTGTAGCTGACTGACTGACTGACTATCATTATAGACCAAGCAACATGTGTCCATTAACAATACAAAGGTTAGAGAAATGGATAAGAGATAATAACAACAACAACAACAAAAATGGTTTAACAAACCTTTCATAAATTTCTCTCTTTTACATGATTGTAATCGACGAAATATGATCATGAATATTTGACGAAAATATGTTGGCATTAAAATATCTTTTGGACCAGATAATAGAATAGCATTTAATAAAGCAAATGCATACACATCATTTATAGAGGAATTAACTAATTTTTGAAATACTCCTAGAATCGGTGTAATCTACAGAGATGATACAGAGAGAGGTGATATCAAGGAGAATGACGAAAGAAGAACAAACAAAAACAAAATAGATAATCATAAATCAATAATCAACATCTAAAATGAATTCATCTCATTGATGGGTATGAATGATACCAAGAAAATTAGAATAAGTGACAGATAATTATTACATCAAAATTCCTATAATATCGAATATCATTATTTATTTTAATTTAACACATAGATAATGGTACAAGGAGGCACCAAATATATATGCGCCACACAAATCATACGATTTGTGTGAGGGCTGTGATACTGGCCGGGTGCCCAAACCGAAGTGGGTGGTCTTATTAGGTGGCCACACCTTGAGCCTTCGACCTAAAGGTCTGATCCACAAGGCAATGAAGCAACGTCAGGAGATGCTGTCCCATGTTGGCCGAGGACCAACGATTGATTCGCACGCCATTTGTTCCCGCAGGATAGTGGAGCCCATGTGCACCATTGGTTTAGAATCCGGTTAAAGTGCCGGACATTCGCTTTTTGTCCTCTCATTTTCGTAAACAACACCCCCGCTACGATAGGGCAGTGAGTAGGACTTTCCTGGCAGAGGCTATATACGCGTGGCCATAGTACAATAAATGTTGACAACTTTTCGAAATCTTTGACGAATACTTTGATTGATCGCAAAGAATAAAGTAGCTTAAAGTGTTGATCACTTCACTTTATCTCAATCTTCATTAAC
The DNA here is from genome assembly GCF_000699445.3 of Schistosoma haematobium. Taxonomy (NCBI): domain Eukaryota; kingdom Metazoa; phylum Platyhelminthes; class Trematoda; order Strigeidida; family Schistosomatidae; genus Schistosoma; species Schistosoma haematobium. Next base: position 19,828,490 of record NC_067200.1, read on the forward strand.
TGAAATTACTTCGATATGCATAACGTATGCCTAACTACCGTCTACTATGAATACTCGGTGTCAGCTATTGTAAGAGTATGTTAAAAGAAATTTGAGAGGAGGTCAAGCACAAAATGTAGTATTAGTCCATGAAATTACTGACTATTGATAGGTGGAGAACATTTGGTTAGTGTCTGTACGATAACACGCTATCAGTGTCATTAAAGAAGTTGGATGAGATAGATTCAAATCAATCACAGGAAAGGCAGCACATAAATCTACTTTTCAATTTTCTATTTATCGAGGGTTCTAGTATTCCTTTCACATACGTATACTGTCAATACTTCCTCCTAAATCATCAATGTTTGCTACTACAATTATTTCAAATTATTTAATATTCACTTTATGAAATTCATCTTATTGTCAACTCTTAACTAGAATATTGCCCCCAAATGCCCTGGTACGGTCGAGAGTGGGAAAAGTTCGCTCACCCTCTCCAAATGCTCTCATGTGGCCACGTGCATACAACTACTGCCACAAAAGTCATACTCAATGCCTACTCGTGGCATTACTGTTGTTTATGAAATTGAGAGGATGAAAAGAGAATATTCGGAGCTTTAACCAGGATGGTGGATCCACCCTAGGGGAGTTGGAAAACCCTCATTCCAAACCAATGGTGCACATGGACTCCAGTATCCTGAATGAACAAATAATGTATGAAATAATCGTTGGTCACCGGCCAACATGGGACTGCATCTCCTGACGTTGATCTACTGCCTTGTGGATTAGACCTTTAGATTAAAGGCTCAAGGTGTGGCCACCTAATAAAACCACCTGCTTCGGGGTTTGGCCACCCGGGCAATATCCCAGCCCTCATACAAGTCGTATGATTTATGTGGCGCATATGTATCTGGTGCCCCCTTGTACCAGTATTTATGTGTTCAAATAAATATACATAGATAACTAGAATATTTGTTTCAACTATTAGAATAACAGTGACCCGATGAAAAATTGGGACGTATGAAAATATATCTAGAAGTTAGAGGCAATAACAATTAGCATAATAAATTATTCACAAATCAACAACAATGGTTAGGGTAAAAGATTTCAAACAATAAAATTCATTTATGTTATATAAGCTAGTGGTTAGGGTTAGAGATCTGAAGCGAAAAGTATTGGGATTCGAGACCCAGTAATAAAATTAACACTTTGATGTAGGTACATCTAGATGATGAATTCTAAATAGTAATGAAATAAACAGTCCTGAAAACAGAGATGGATGGTGGCGAGCAATCGAATCCAGGAAACGCGTTTTGTTCTATTTTAAATTCGTCAGTTGGTTGAACATGCATTCCAGAGTTGAAGCTCACCCTGAGACTCGAATCCAGTATCGTCCGCTTAAAACGCCATCACGTTGTTCACTTAGCTACTGAGTCCAGCTGAACAGTTCCAAATAGGGAGAAACACGCGTCTTGGAATCTACTGCTAACCACTATCTAACATTACTTAACGATGTCTAACGCTTAAAATCTCCTAAAGAGTATATGTTAGTTCAAAATTGTACAAAAATATCGAATTAACTATCAGAAATATTTTAATTCAATAAGAAGCCAGTTAAAGTTCGAAACTAATTCAACAGCAGAGACTGTGACAATCAAGTTTGAATTTGACAGGAATAATCAGTTCAAGACACACCTTATAAAATATAAATCTGAGTACAAAGTGGGCAGTGAAATAAATATGTGTTTCACGATTAAGTGATGGAATTGTGGAAAAATAAAATATGAGTATAATGAATAAATGAATAAAGATAACTAAACGAGAGCAGACATAATTTGGCTAACAAGATATCCAAGAAAGACTCCTTTTACTTAAGAAAGATCTCCTCCAAATTTTATGATGGATAAAGAGCAAAAATACACGAGAACCGTCATCAGTTTCTAGTCCCAGCTATATTTGATAACGTTTCAAACTATTGAGTTGCATGCATTAATATCTAGGAATCGTAACTAGTACTATAGTTGACAAGTGATTCAGGTGTACGATTTGAACTTCAAAGATGACTTGGTTCTTTTATCCCACACATACCAACAAATGCAGATCAAGATTAGTGTAGCAAAAGCCTCTGCGTCAGTAGGCCTCGACATACACAAGGGAAAAACCAAGATCCTCAAATACAACACGGAGAACATTAACCCAATCACAATTGATGGAGACTCTCACGTACCTGGACAGTATCATCGATGAACGCAGAGGATCCGATGCAGATGTGAAAACATATGGAACTCAAAACAACTGTCAACCAACATATAAGTCACAATCTTCGATACGAACGTCAAGACAGTCCTACTACTGTACAGAGCCGAAAATTAGGGAACTATTACAACCACCATTAAAACGGTACAAGTATTCATAAACGATTGTCTACGCAAGATATTCAATATCCGTTGAACGGATACCATCAGCAACAACGTACTGTGGGAGACAACAAAATAGCTTCCATCTGAAGAGGAAATCAGGAAAAAACGTTGGAAGTGCATAGGACATATATTAGACTGAATCAGGAGGTAACCGCTAACTTGGAATCATGAAGGGAAACGGAATAGAGGAAGGCCAAAGGATACACTGAGTCGGGAATCGGAAGCAGAAATGTAAGGGATGAATAGTAACTGGGAAAGATTATCCAGGACAGAGTTTGATGGAGAATGCTGATAGGCGACCTATGCTCCTCCACGAGGGATAACAGAAGTACGTAAGTTCAGTCAGCCAGTAACAACGTAGAACTTCGTACTTACGTACATCAGTTCGAGCTGCTATACCACAATAAAACAGAGATGCAATTGTCCGTTTAAATCCCGTAGTGGTAGAGAGGTGGTAGGAGTATAAGCAGTAATCGGAAAGATTAGGGTTTGAAGATGTTATTCAAGGAGTATAATACATTGAAATAAATTTGGAAAATTACATGTATGTCATATGTGATGAGATCAATTAGTCAAAATTTAGAATCTGGTATGTGTGTACATTGGTTCAATTCGCCATTATCCCATTAGTACAGAGAAATAAAATCACACATTTGAACTAGGCTAACATGTAATTCGGTTCGAGAAACCAAGTAACATTATTACTTATCATCAACACAAAGAAATTTTTGACAGAAAGTTAAATATTAGGAATTTATGCCTTGTAAATGAGTGAATAATGATAATGATAATTGTAAGTGATGAGATAAATAGATTTTAAATTTGCTTACCAAAGAATGAACCTGAATGGATTAAACAAAAGTGAATCATTAAATATTCTCGTGAAAGAAAAAAGAAGACATTCGGAGAAGAGAGTACAGTTCTAAATCCAAATGTTGACATAAGGATTAAATTTCTTATACATCAATTTTATAATACATAGTTATCTTCATTATCATAATGAAAGACCAGTGATAATTGAGTTAAATTCTGGTTAATGGTAGAATCTCTCTAACAGGATATAGATTTCGCCCTATTTAGAAGTTATCATCATCATCATCATCATCATCATCAACTGGATGTATATCTCCACATTTTAATGTTATGATGTTCATACACTGAGACTTGGATCCCAGTATCTTTTGTTTGAACAGTGGGGAAAAAAAACCATATACACAAACATGAAGAATGAATTTTCTTGTTCAATTTAAGAAAAAAACTTAAAGATTTTTAGTGGATAGTACAACATTTGTCTACGATAAAAATTAACAAAATTAGAAACAAAGTAATGAAGCAAACAGTCTGGAAAACAGAGATGAATGGTGGCGAGCAATAGAATCAAGGAAACGCGTTTTGTTCTAGTTTAAATTCGTCAGCTGGTTGAACCTGCATCCTAGAGTTGATGCTCACCCTGAGACTCGAACCCAGTACCGTTCACGTTGTTCACTTTAACTAACGAGTCCCGAACAGGACGAAACGCGCGTCCTGAATTCCATCGTTAGCCACTATCCATCTCTATTTACAATGCTGGTGATTTAAGATAATATTGAGGCAATCCACACAGTGTACATATACTAATAAGAGACTGATCAGTTTTAGTAATAAACAAACAGTTAACATTAACATTAATAAGTATGAGGTAACTAATTAGTAATGTAATACTATCTATGTATGAATTGATAATTAACGTGACTTCAATATGAGAATTCTGTATTTACTACTACTAAGAGTAACTTGTTTCGACTTATGTACTCCTGAAAGTTCTGATAAGAAATATGAATTGTAGAATAAATCAATAATTAATTAACAAACAATCCGCTATATAATTAATATGGAATTTCAGTTCAAAACTAACAAACTATGTCATTCTTAAGACAAATACCATAACAGTAGAAAAGATTAAGTAAAGACTAGACGATTTAAGAAGAATGAATGAATTCATAGAATTAAAAAAAAATTTCTTTAGGAACCAAAGCGGTAAACAGATAAACTGTGAATATATTCACACTAGTGTAAAACGATTATTCTGAGCCATGTTATCCAATGTTTTGAAATTAACTGATCACAATTATCGTATGGAATCCAACTGAATATTATGTTGCATAAACAAAACAGGATTCAATTCAACAGTCAATGAATTCATGGATTAATGGTATGTTCTTGTTTAATCGTTCCTAGTTTTATTGCAACTTAATGAATATACAAGTAAACATCGCATGACAACTACCTCAAAAGTGTATATCATCAATTGTTTGTTGTGAATAACTTTAATGAAAATAAGAACAACCCAAGAAATCAAATCAAAAAAACTATTATCATTTACAAATACATCTTATAAGTGAATTACCTTATTAGCTGCTAACACATCATCCATATTATGTAACAGGTAAGCCTGTAACAAACGAACAAGCGATGGAACATTTCTATTTGGTTCCCACAGAGATGGGACAAGGATTCGTTGAAGTAAAGCTGAATAAGCCTGTGAAGGTCGGAAATTACTAGGTGTTCCTGTTGTCATGCCATTGATAACAGGTGGTGGTAACTTACAATTAGTTAGAACAATTTGAGATAATGGATACTGTTCTAGCATAACACTGATCAATTGAAATACATATGGTACAAATTCTGGAAAAGAGAAATAATAAACAGGAAGGATAAGCAACACATATATTAATGTGAAGTAACTGAAAACAGACACGAAGAAAGTGAAATAGTTATTACCAATAGGGAATCGGGAGTACTGAACAGCTGTTTTATCACAGCATGAGACTCCTCATCGGTGCCTACCCATAATTCCACACCCCCGACCGCATTATGATAGTCAGCTTACCAGTAATTTACTTTAAGATATTTTTGGAGTTCACGTGAGAAATCATGACTGATGGAGGTTAATCTATGTCAAGAGTGAAACAGTTGTTACTAACGGCATTCAATAATCATCGAACTATATCATGATCTGATTGAAGTTGAATTTATATGTTTGAACACCGACTCAGTGATTTTAATATCTAAGTGTTCACTGTGAGACATATAAACCCTAGATTCAATCCCTGGTTAGTTCATGGGCGCGCATTGCTAAAGAGCCCCATACCGAGAGGAAATATGTGTTTAGTATCTCATAACTTTTAATCTATGACGCATATAACTTATAAATGGAACCAAACTTCATAAAATCCCTTCAACCAAATTAGCTAGAAAAAGTTAGACGTTAACTTATTTCGATTAATGCAGTTAAATTTAATCTGTAAATTTATTTCATCAATGATATACAGTAAACCAAAGACAGATTCATGTATTTTATGCATTAAGATAAAGCATATAGAAGCTAGTGATAGGTAAATTATCGTAGAGGGATAGGTAGGCAATAATTCAGCATTTTAATGAACTGAGACCTGGTAACATTTGTGTACATTCTCTAGAAGATACAATGTATATGATAAATTTAGAAATGAGAATTTTGGATTACAAACAAAATTTGTTATATCCCGGTAAGTATAAGGGATGGTAACTGATGGGATCCATTTATGGTCAAATACTATACATATATTTTTATTGTGTAATTGTTAAGTGTTCCTTATATCATAAGCTTTATTTTGACCTATGAACTATTATTATACGATTTACCATTCTTGAGTTATGCCCTGTCTATTAATTACATTATCCCACAATTACAGACACTTCTGGTTAGATTTTGGACAAATAATACATTCTATTTCATGGTACGATGTGGTCTGTCTGGTTGATATCTAAACCGAGTATGTTTGAAATAAATGATTCATATCGCAGAGGTTGAGATTAGTGTTCTGGACTTAACAGGCAAGGCTAAGCGGGAAGCAGAATCGATAAGACTCTAGACTGCTCGTACGTGTTTTATGCGTCATTAGTCCGGTCGATAAATTACTGTTCTCTAATTGGCGGTATCATTACATTGTATATTGGCAGGGCACTCAGGCCACAAGCATAGCAAAATTAACAACTTACCAACAACATCTTGTTGTAAAATATCTTGAAAGATTGGAAGGAATGCTGCTTCAAAATGTAACACTAAAGCTGGTTCCGTGGCACAAGTTAAACGAATACACAAACAGATTGTTTCAAATAGGAAATGATTATAATCCGGTTTACATGGGTTCTATAAAATGATGAAAAAACAACAACAACAACAACAACAACTGAACAAAACGACAAATAATACTAATCATAATAATGATAATGATGATGGTAAAGATAAACGATATAGATTGATAAGAACAAAAAGAAAAGTTTATATATTGTTAACGGGACATAGATTGGATTAAAGAATGCTCAATACACGATTGCGTTGTTGTACGCTGATTGGCTAATCCTTATCCAACCAGACCTAGCCAATACTTGGAGAACACTCTAAAATCTTCTCATGTGAAGGTTATGAATATAATAATGTTTTCCCTATTGTGCTTCTTACTTCCATCTAACCTTGTTATTTAGAATACAATCTCTTTACTGTTCAACCGTGTTCTGATTTAGGGACTTGTCTAGTGAATTGGTGTCCATGAATACTAAGCAATAGGAATAGCTGGATTGTAATAAGAGAGAATTATAACATATATAATTAGGATGAAAAACTATCTTGTTAAACAAACCTTTGCAACTTGAGTAAGACGAGATAATAAAGTGGATACAAGTGATGTCATTGACGGTAGACAACGTTCTTGTAAACAGCAACAAACTCGCATTAAGGCTATAAAGAAAATAAGCGAGAGAGGGAGAGAGAGAGAATAGGATGAAAAATTCTTAAGAAAATAACAAATATGTAATTTATATTAACTTATTATCAGTCAGTCAGTGACAACGTAGAACTTTGTACGTACGTACATCAGTTCGAGTTACCATACCATATTAGCACAGAGATGCAGTAGTCAATTCAAACCACATAGTGGTAGAGGTAGTAAAAGTATAAGCAGTAATCGGAGAGATTAGGGTTTGAAGATGTTATTCAAGGAGTATAATTCAGTGAAATAAGTTTGTAAAGAGAAAAAAAGAGACAAGGAGGATTCAGGAGAACACAAAGAGTGGATCCACCTTCGCCATTGCAAACGATTTTGAGCCATATCATTCAAGGTCTCTAACCGTCGATTGTTATCATCTCATTAAGTTATTATACATAAATAAATAAATTTCAACACTTTAAAAATGATTATGATCGATCCTTAACAGTCATATATAGTAATTACAGCCAAATTAAAGAATTGATAGCTGTTGAGTATATATACAATAAGTTGATGGATGGCTTTGACTTCAGTACAAGGGGTAACAGACCTAGGTAAGTATGTTGACAGATTAAACGTTTAACAAAGTTATGTTATTGATTTAATTATCATATTGTATAAGATACAATTGTCAACCTTACTTACCTCGTATTATATAAACATTTTCACCATATTCAGGATTATTCAAAATATTCAATAATCTATCAATTAATAATTGAGGTTCTGATACTTGTTCTTTTAGTATTCTGAAATCAATCATTCATTAAGAATAAATGATGAGATCTGTTAAATATTTGGGATCAACATTATTCATTTGGAATTTAATGCAACTAATCAATAAATAATCAAAGTACAAATAAGTTTAGGTGTGTACAAGATAATGACATCAAAATCAGATTAAATAGCTCAGTGGTAACATCTAAGCAGTGTGGGTTCAAATCACACACGGAGTATCAACATCCTCAAGAATTCAGGTATGCTTTGTTGACAAGCAATAAACTAGCATGAGATGAAAGTTTGAGGGCATCCTGCTGAATACCTTGAACCGCCACAATTGATTGCTTACAAGGTGGCAAGGTGCCAAGTAGCACGAAACCCGGGTCCAGGGTTTCCTGTCGACTACCTCCAACCACCACCTAACCTTGAACCGCGTTAGATCAGGACAAAATGAATATGATGCCAAGTCCACTGAAGTACTATCCAAATCACAAATTGATTGATAAAATCCTACCACTATTAAAGACTACAGAACAATGGCATTGGCCACTATCCAATGTTCAAACAGATGTTACTATTCAGAACTACTTCAAGTCAGAGTAGATGCAATGGAAAGTGAAAAAATTCAGTGACTTAGTCACTGAATCACTAGGTTTTACAATCGTACAAAACTATTCAAATGATTATGTGCCATTAGGTTATTAATAATAAAAAAGTTTTCTTCTCCAAAGAAAAGTTCTCATACTGATCATATCATAGTTTAATTGGATTTAGGTGAATATAATTAACCTTGAACAAGAAATTTATTTCTTTAAGATTATGCAAGAAACAATGACGACAGTTATAACAAAAATCAGGAAAAAAATAGTTGTTTAGTTAGCATAGGTGGTGTAGTAGTGGTAGCAGGTCGATTAGTACAATCACAAATATTGATAACTGTATGAATCTCATCTCTGCCTTATCAAAGTCACTATGATATATCAATGATAAAAATAGTAGACTTACACAGGATCTGTAGGTGAATCTAATCGTCGCATAGCCAATAATTTATCAATTAATGAAGCTACATAACTTTGTACAACCGGTGCTGAAGCAGTAAGTAACACTGGAGTCATATTCAATAGATTGATTAAGGCCACAGATGGAAGTAGTGAACGAAATGCAATAGCATAACGTAAACAATCCGCTTTGATCACAGGCAAATAATTAACTATAATACACAAGAAAGCAAGTGAAGAGTAGTGAATTGTTCACGATAATATATTAGGGTAAAGTAAATGAATAGGTTAAAAGGATAGACTTCTGAATCAGATCAAAGAATAAGTTAATTGATTCATACCCAACCGATTAGCGCAGGCTGACGTATATTACGATGGAAACTTGAATGTTTTTAGCAGTTCAGATTTATTAGAATATAAATTATACCTCGACGAATCTTGTTCTGATTTCGTGGGAGATAACTGAAGTATAGTGTTTAAGGAATTACAATACAAGAAAAGTAGAATCGAATAGATTTCTTACAACATTACAATAAGAATACAGAACACAACTATTGGTATAAAGGGGCATCAGATATATATGCGCCACACAAGTCACATGTATGTGGGTTGTGATACTGCCCGGGTGCCTAAACCAAAGCAGATGGTTTTCTTATGGGGCCACATCCAGAGCCTTCGACTTAAAGGTCTAAACCACAAGGCAGTGGATCAACGCCAGGAAATGAAGTCCTATGGTAGCCGGTGACCAACGATTGGTTCATACACCATTTGTTCCTTTAGGATACTGGAGTCCATGTGCACCATTGGTTTGGAATCAGGGTTTTCCAACTCTCCTAGATGAACCTTCAGTGTTTACCATCCTGGTTAAAGCGCTGGACATTCGCTTCTCGTCCTCTCAATTTCATACACAACAGTAATGACGCGAGAAAGCAGTGAGTAAGACTTCCCTAGCAGTATCTGTATACGCGTGGCCATGTGAGAGCATTTCGAGAGGGAGAGTTGACGCTCCCAATTCTCGGCCGTACCAGGGCAACATATAACTATTTATTTATTTAAACACATAAACACTGGTACAAGGAGGCACCAAATAGATATGCGCCACATATATCATTTGATATGTGTGAGGGCTGGAATACTTCCCGGGTGCCCAAACTGAAGCAGGTAGTTTTCACCGAAGACCACACCCCACATATAATTAATTGCAAACAGATTAGTGTAACTGACCAAATTATAACTCGTAGACATGGAACATGGACATGGGAACTGTACTACTATTAACTGGTTAACTTAGAATGAATAATGTAACGGCGACAGCGGCATGTTGGTGGGGATTTACCGCTATTATTCAATAATACGATAACTGAAGTACACAAATACTGTTACGAAATGAAGTTGCCAAGGTGCCTCACAAAAATTAAGCAGTTTTTGTCAAAATAGATTGTGACAATGTATCAAGAAAGAAAGAAAAAAAAGAACATACCAACAAACTTACCATTAGGATTTCGTAATTCAGGTAGAACATGATTTTCAAAAAATGTTGTTAAATTAACTAATTCAGTGGAGACTGTAACGCCATGCTAAAGAAGCAGTACAAACATAAATAATCAAAATAACAAGAATGAATAATAGGATAAATAATAATAATTTATTAAAATTTCTATTTAGACTATTATACATATAAGAAAAACTCCGCCTGTAACTCTTCTCGAGTTACTGCCGGTCCTAAGCCCGGGTAAAGGAGGGTCGGGAATAGGGTTAGTGATCCCATCCCGTAGAAAACTAACCAGAAAAATATATAAGAAAATGAATACCTACAAATGAATAAATAGATTCATTGGATAATGAAAGTAAACTTGGAAATTCCCACAACAAACCATAGATTTAACTTATTTTCATTAAATAAGATGAATATTTATTCATTTATATGTAATTTCAATAGTTAAAATCATGAGTCAGTTGAAGCTAAACCACCATGGAAAACCTGGAAGCACTGGACGGCCGTTTCGTCCTATCGTGGGACTCCTCAGCGGTGCGCATCCACGACCTCTCCCCCTGCAAGATTCGAACCCAGGACCTACTGGTTTCGTGCGCGAGCACTTAACCACTGAGCTGGCATCCAATGGTGTTAATGTCTAACTTCAACTAATCATTTATATGTGTGTACTGGGTAAGGTTAACATAATGAATCAAAATAGTAATAATAAGAAAGACTAAGCACTAAATAATACGATGGGAAAAAAGGATAGAATTTAAGGGATAAGAATTATGAAATAATATTAAGGCTGAAAACTTAAAGGAAGATAGAATAAGTGTATATCTGCGTCAATGTAACCGACCTTGAATCACGTCACCTAACCAGTGATTACAGTTATTATGTAGACGACTTCAAACAGGTAAGCTACACCAACTAAAATGGTTCAGACGAACACTAAATTGTTTTATGGACTGTTATTATATCTTGATTGAGTATTCTTAGTATTCCTTAAATCTAATTTATTATTATACAAAAAGGTAGCCAATAAGTAGGTATACGTAACATAAATCTCAACCAATTTGTCCGATGAAGATTCACTATCTTCTTACTTTTGTTTAGTACCTTTTACGCCTAGTCATAACACTGATTCCTTAGTTGTGAGCGATGCTTCAAATACACCTATAATCCAAAAGTTGATTCTTACGGATATCTTTTATTTTCATAGGATATGTTTCACAACCATGGAGTAATACAAACTGAGATCGCTCTACAGTATACTCATCTTGTTAGTTAGCAAACAGACAATTCACAAGATAAGAATAACGCGAATTGACAAAAGCTAAATGAGCTTTCTAAGTCAATGTCAAAATGTTGTCAGGCATTATCAACAAACCAGGGAAGATAAAGATTTTTAACGTAATTGAATTGATCAACATAAAATACGGTAACATGGAAATGATACTTCATTTAGTCTGAAATTATTTTAATGATAACTTTTAATGTTTATGTAACTATTATTTAAGTAGAATTCATTTATATTACTACGAATAGTGTAGATGTATTCATGCCTTTTCTTCATTTTTAAAAACTGAGTCCCGAAGTTGTATTGTACAATTTTTTTCCTACTTTTTCAATACTAACTACTACTACTGTAGTGAACGAAAACTCAGGGAAGGTAAATTAATTTATTCTTTTACGCGAAATTACACAGTGCATTCGTAAAATATGAAAATCATATATAAAATACATCATTTGTACATCTTTCTTTAGTTGTCGTGGCGTGGGTGTTGTTTACGAAACTGAGAGAACAAAAAGCAAATGTCTGGTGCTTTAACCGGGTCGGTGGACACGGAGAACCCACCTAGGGGAGTTGGAAAACCCTCATCCCAAACCAATGGTGCGCATGAACTCCAGTATCCTGAAGGAACAAATGACGTACGAACCAATCGTTGGTCATCGGCTACCATGGGAATGCATCTCCTTACGATGCTCAACTGCCTTTTGGATCAGACGTTTAGGTCGAAGACTCCAGGTGTGACCTAATAAAACCACCTGCTTTGGTTTAGGCATCTGAGCAGTATCAGAGCCCACACACAAATGACTTGTGTGGCGCATATGTATTCAGTGCCCCCTTGTACCGGTATTTGTGTTTAAATAAATAAATAAGTTGTCGTTTACATACTCCATCATTCTACCGATTTTGTCGTTACTCGGACTGCTCTCTGTTTTCTTTATTTCAATCTTCTGCTGGTAAGCACTCCATTCTTGCTGCATACTACCTATATTTGTCCACATAGGAGGCGCACAATACACAATTACTAATACTCTAGGACTTGTCTTGAAATAATTTTATCCCACCGTGGTAACGTGTTATGATAACTTGAACCGATACACTTAAGTGTCAGGTTCTACGTTGCGTACGACTATTTGGCCAATGTAATACTGAGAGATCAGCGTAAACAGTGAAGGATTCGGTGTTTGTTCTAACGAAGTAAATAGCTAAAAAATGATAACTCCTAAGATTATTATAACATATACTCTTGTTGCATAATTATTAAATAATTGGACTATGATGTTTCTATGTTCCGTTGATTGTAAACTTTCGTTTGACCCGTTAACTATTCCTATAAGTCATATTATTTCTAGTTTACTGTTAATTCAACTTGCCCAGTTTCACTGCCCGTTTTGGCCTATTTATGTACAACGATGATTTTCTATTTTATGAGGTGATATAGTCTAGTGTACTATGTATGTAAACCAATGACTATTCAAGATAGGTACTGAGCTTGGTTACGGTATTCACTTCGGACTCAAGACTGGGGATAGAATATACTGTGTATTAGTGAACCAATAAGAGTGAAGCTTATTTCAACTTAAGTTAAGTTTAATTGTGTTTGTCAGAGAGTATCAATGGTCAAGGTTAAGAACGCTAGGATGTAGATCGAATAGCAGACTCGGAATAGAAAAGAATTATAATCGGAATTCCGATTGGTGAACTTAGAAGGTGATAACGATTAGCACCTCAAGGCATCAATAATATCAATGCCTATCATTAAAAGTAGGCATATTTCATATTATCACAATCAGATTGAAAAATTAACAAGGTGTAAAAAGTGAAAAGTAGTAGAAATAACAACAATGGAAAATTAAGGACATATGGCATCTAATTTGAAGAATAACAACAACTGATGAAGTAATATTACAACTTGAGTGATTTCATCGGAGATAAGGAATAAATTAGTTTACATTAGTAATACAATCGAATGAGTTACGTCACCTCGGGTTTCAAACTAGAGACCAGTATTATTTTGCTCATAAAAGTAACCAGAATAACTGAGAACCTGTCAATACGACTCAGTTTAACACTTAAAATGATTTTTATCAATCGATGTGATATTTCCTATTTGGTTGTGTTGGGGTGATGCAGAAAACTTCTCTCAAAAGACAAAAAAGGCTCAGGAAACATTGAGAAGCATTTCATCCAATTAGCGTTCACATGAAGTTTTAGCCAGAAAAATCAAGAAAGTAAAGAGTCACATGTAGTTTCTGATTGACTGGTTACTATACTACTACTATGTTTAGTAGCGTTCCAGAATTTTCGGGAAACCCAAGGACATCGAAAATATTATAAAAACCCTATATTTTCTGTACTAAAACGAACCTTTGGAGTAAAGTGCTTCTCGCATATTCTGCGCATTTTCTCTCGTGTTCAGGTCGCTGTGTAGTTCTAGCTTGGGGGTTACGAGAATAGCTTAGGAACTGAATATGGCGTTTAATTAGCAAGACTTATCAGGTTGTCGCCGGTTATTTTTTAAATCTCTCATCCGACTATTATCTACTAGGTAGATAATGGATAGGCATCCATGTGTGTGTCCGATATACCATAACTAGCTTTAACAATAAAGATTTACAGCTTTAATAGCCAACTCCACCTGGAGCCCCTCTGGGGATACTGTCGGTCCCAAGCCTGGATAAAGGAAGAGGCTTGAGCATGTGGTTAGCAACCTCGTCCCGTAGAAAACTAACTCGACAAAAAACAATTCAAACCATTTAAACTGTCCTGGGAGTTAGAAAGTCTTCATTTCGAAGAGCTATGATGCCTCATGGTGAAAGCCGAGTTCATTCGGAAGTCACGAGACTGATGCCCCTCCTAACAACCAGAGCAACCATTAATTTAAGTACATGGAATGCTCGTACCATGTGGGAGACCGGAAGTCTTCCAAATTACTGCATAAATGAAGAGATACAACCTGGAGGTGCTTCAATCAGTGAAACACATTGGTCAGAATTTTTAATACATATGTCAAGACAGTTCTACTGTATGGAGCGGAAACCTGCAGAACTACGAAAGCCATCATTCAGAACATACAAGCGTTTATTAACAACTGTCTTTGCAAAATACTTAGGTTCCGTTGGCCAGGCACCATCAGCAACAACCGACTGTGGGAGAGAACAAACCGAATTCCAGCGGAGGAAGAAATCAGGAAGAGGCGCTGGAATTGAATAGGACACACATTGAGGAAAGCACCCAACTGAGTCACAAGGCAAGCCCTCATGCGGAATCCTGAAGACCAAAGAACACATTATAACGAGAAATGGAGACAGATATGAGAAGAATGAACAACGATTGAATAGAACTAGGAAGGAAGGCCCAAGACAGAGTGGGTTATAGAATGCTGGTCGGCGGCCTATGCTCTATTGGGTGTAACAGACGTAAGTAAGCTTTATTAGCCATTGTTATTTTATAATCTAAAATACTACTTATTCAATTATTTTGGTAGTCATCATTGACAAAATATCAAAAGTTTATGGAATTTATTTAACCTTTAAAAACTCGATCATATTTTCACTAACATTGATCATGTATAAAACGTGAAACAGATGAAGCTAAGAGGTACTTGGTAAGTAATAACAAGTGAGAAATTTATGAAGATAATAAATCAATTATTTCATTCAATTACATTTTTTTAAAACAAATAATCATACCTTTTCTGTTTTACCACGACTAGCAACTGAAGTGACCAATAGTAAAGCTGCATCTTTTGAAGTCCATGCTCCACCATTTGGTGTATTTGTATATTCATTTAATAAATGTTCAATATATGTAGCGAAATTTGTTACAACAGCACCTTCAAACGCTTCACATAATACATGAACTAGATTACATGCTGCTCTTCGACGTGTTTGTGCATTAGAACCTTCTAGATCTAAGCGAATATATTCATCAGGATTTTCAGTGAATAATTCTTCGTCCAATGCTTTAAAAGAATAAAATTGTAATACAATGGATTAAATTTTAAATTAATAGATTAGACTGTCTAGTTATAATAATTGTAAGTAAAACATGTATAATCAGTATAGTTCAGTGATGGTTCAACTTTCCACTAATAGATCTCACATTAGAATCCTGTTCAGTCTACCTTGATTTGAACAATCGGATAGTGTATCACTAGCTTTTGCACATCACCAGTATGGATTAAAGTAAAGTATACAAGTCTGAACCTGGTTGCTGAGTTAACACTATAATACTAGTAAAACAAGACTGGAGGATAGAGAGGATTAGCTTGGACTGACTGAAGTCCTAATTTCTTCCACAACAACTCAAGATTGTTTGTCACATACAGCAAAACAAATGACGGTAGCATTAGATATTCTGGTAAGTATATGTAGTACCATTTACTTTACTAAATGTATGTTTGACTTTTCACATAATCCTTAATTCATTGGCAACCAGGAAGGTAAATAAATTCTACGTATTCACAGGAAAAAACAACAAGGTATTTTCATGAGAATTTGTGATGACTCCAGTAGATTAAATACTTACGACAGTGACTTTTCAGTTAGTATCTAACCTAAAAACACTCTTTATTTCGTTTATATTGAACAGAACAGATGATAAGAATAAAAATGAAGCATTACTCAGAAGTTTAGCAGAGATCAAAGAGTTTTGAAAACTTCTGAACAAAGAAGATCTTCAAATTAGTAATAACTTGAATGTTTGACTAATCAGAACATGGATCAATTTACAAAATGTACTAAATACTCTGAGTAATGGGAATATATGGCAGAAATCAAAATGATATAAGGGTTTACTTATGAACGGATGATATTTCTAGTTCCATCTAAGAGAAAGTTAAGGATGTAACACTAAAAAGAGGAACAAATAAATTGTATCTATCAAATCAGATATATTGATTGTAATGTTGTATACATACAGGAGAGACATGTAGACCATAGAATGGCAGGATGAAGGAATGGACAACAATGTCTAAAACATATTTTGAAATGCTTAGAGAGATTGAGAACAAATGGGGAACATACAATTGATTTTGAAGAAGTTTGGATCCTTCAATAATTAATTGTAGACATAGATTAGCACATTCTCTGGGTATCCAACTTTGTGCTAGTGATACTACTCGGCTGGTGAAACCAGAGTGGGGGTAATGGAGTTCGGTTCTGTGACGTAGTAACTGAAAGTCGAATCCCTTTACCCTTTCACACTATGGCTGTCGAAAACAATAACGTACGCTAAATTACTTAGTTATTTATTACAATTGAATGTCATTTGACTCCCTTTAGTTGACATAACAATACATAGACATACAGTTATCGGTTTATTTTTCTCCAACAAACACAATTTATTGTTGTCCACTATCAAAATCTGATGACATCCAGAATGACCAGATAAGAGTAAAATATATACACGTACACAATATATCACTTTGTCTAGTATAATTCGAACATATTTCATATTAAATGACCATAGAAAGTCAAATGAAACATAATTTTACTTAGTACAATTTTATTTTAATGACCTTATTCATCTTTGATCATTTTGAAGCATGGAGAACAAATGTAAGATTTTCAGATACAAGTCATTAATTAATTAATTTAAACACATAAATACTGGTACAAGGGGGCACCAGATACATATGCGCCACACAAATCTCATTTGATATGTGTGAGGGCTGTGATATTCCCCAGGTGCCCAAACCAAAGCAGGTGGTTTTATTAGGGGCCACATCCAGAGAGTTCGACCTAAAGGTCTAAACCACAAGGCAGTAGAGCATCGTAAGGAGATGGAGTCCCATGGTAGACGGTGACCAATAATTGGTTCATACGCCATTTGTTCCTTTAGGATACTGAAGCCCATGTGCACCATTGGCATAGAATCAGGGTTTTCCAACTTCCCAAGGTGGAGCGTCCGTGTCCACCGACCCGCTTTAAGCGCCAGACACTCGCTTTTTGTTCTCTCAATTCCGTAAAGAAAAGTGATGCCACGAGTAGGACTTCCCTAGCAGTATCTGGATACGCGTGGCCATGTGAGAGCATTTCGAGAGGGTAAGCAGACTTTCCCCACTCTCGGCCGTACCAGGGCATTAGAAGGAAGATACATTCTTATTTTGGTATTACTGATACAGGCGACAATACAAATGAGATGGATAAAATCCTATTAGGAATTGATCCAATAAATAAACAAACTATTACTTACCTCTAAAATGCATATTAGGAAGAATAACTTTTTCACAGAGTTTTTGTAATGTTTCAGGATTTTCAAATAAATATCTATGCTGTGGACGAGATATGACACAGCTTAAAAATCCAATTGCATTTCCAATAAGCTAAATTATAAGTTTAAGAAGAGATGGAAAAAAAGAAGCATAAATATTTAACGAAATTTTATATAGGTTTAAAGATTCAGCTTTGAAGTAGACCTCATATTGTGTGCAAAGGCCAGTTATTTTTACTAACACTATCCAGCAGCATAACTGGAAATTGTTGGATTAAAAATCTGGGATTTTATTGGTTGGAAGTTAAGTGATTCAATCGACTAGATCACTGTTTCACTCATAATTATATGTATGCATATAAGTCAGTTAGTTGCAATGTAGAATCTGGTGTGTATTTACATCGGTTCAAGTTGTTATACCCCATTACGCAGGATGAAATTGTTAGGAGGAATTACACAGTAGATGTATTACCAGTGTCAGTAGTGACAGAATGGACTAGGCATCGCATATTCAAGAAAAGATAAATTAGTGGAATAAAAAATATGAAAAGTTATGAGGGATTCTGAAGCTCAGAACTTGGGGGAAGACAAACAATGAATGCATCTGCACCATTCCGAATAGACTTGAACCATGTTATATATTACCACCATTGAAGTAACTACCTCTATGAATTCGGTGTTCATTTTGTTATGCTAATGAGGTATGGTAACTTGGACCGATGCATATATGTGCCTGATCCTACGTTGTAGATGACTGACCCCCTTTGACCAAGATTTACTACCTCATTAACCGATTTGCCATATTTACCTAGTATCCTATTCTTAATCAAGGCACTGCTCACTCCGTGGTCCCAAAATACACGAGCAATGCTTCGAAAACACCTATAATCAAATATTAGTAACATAAGAACATTTCCCATCATTGATGACCCTGTTTCACATCCATAAGGCAGGACGGAATGAACTGCTACGCAGTAAACTTGTCCTTTGGTTTGCAGACAGATATCTCGGCTACGTCACAAGTGACGCAAGTTGGCAAAAGCCAATCGAGCTTTGCAAATCTGTGCCAAGATTTTTTTAGACAGTAGACCTTCAGGACTGATGATACTCACAAGATAAGTGAAATGGTCGATACATTCAACTAATTCATTTTACAAGATATGCTTTAGGTGAGGCAAACACTCATCAAAAGACCTGATGAATCCAGAAATTGAGAAATTTTGTGATAAGTAATTTTTAATGACCAACTAACTGTCACACAATGTTTTCGACTCGATCTTGTAACATCGATTGATCCCGCTGCAATCAAATTGGTAATAACATAACAATGAAATACCTATTCTATGGTGAATAAGAGGTTGGTAAAACTATTAGGATCCTAACAAAGTATAGTGTAACACAATACCATAATTGTTAAACGAATTTACGTCCAAAGAAGATAAGATTACTGATCGTTTGAAAGAGAATTTTGTAATATTCCCCAAAAGGCAGTTATACTACTCAACAAACCATTAATAAGTAATTGATAAATGATCTTGGAGAGTAGAGAACAAGTGCTTTAATCACTAATGATCCATGCAGCATTGTAACCTCATTAGTATATTACAAAATAAAATAAAAACAATAATACTTACCAAGTCATATTTTGTTTGAGCACTAGTACCTAATAACATTTCCCATACATCAGTAACAAAACCAGGAAGATATGAAGCAAATTCTGGTTCATATTTTGATGCATATAAACTGGCATTATCACAAATTTGTGATTTAATTTGTTCAATTAAAACTGTAGCATTATTATTTTCATTTGTTCCATTGGTTAAATCTAAAGTTGATGCATTTAATTGTAATAAACTACGAAAAAATGTCATCCAATCTTGCATATTATCTTCGAAAAATTCTGGCAAATCCTGAAAAATGTTAAAAATAAGAAGATTGTAAGAGAGAGAATATAAATGGGGACTAGACAGAAACACATAAGATGTGATAGTCAAACTTATTACGATTACATAAATTAACTTTCACACATTGGGAATAAACGATGATAGATTGAAACCTCTGTCCACTTTTCATTTATTCATGGCTTATGAAGGTTTTGGGATATGGATAGGTATTAGACCACAGATATCCTCAAAGTATACTGATGTATGAAGACATTAGATAAGATTATGAGTAGGATTTCCGATAGAAATCTCAAATCTATTGATCAAGCCAAGTAGATGTTCATCAATTTAGGTGGTTTAAACACATTTAACTACAATCCACTAGGACACGCGATGGTGGCTGGTGTACCAGTAGGTTGGGAAAAGTACAACAAGGATAACCTCATGATAAAAATATTATTTAGACTTCATTGTCTTTCCTTTTTTCAAATTTATCTCTTGGTACGTTAATGCAAAGTGTGAGACTGATGTGGATTGATATCAAGTTTTTTGCTAACCATGCGTGACTGGTTATACGCTTTCGTATTATCGTCGAACGTAACAGGGTATGGAACCTTATAACGTGCCTATTATGTCTTGGAACTGCAGACTATTGTCATATACCAAGTTACCAATCAAAATGCTAACCTTAATTTGGTTTATTTTACGTCTACTATTTACTCGAGAGAAGTAGTAACCAGACTCTACGATATTTACATTTCAAACAGAAATGGTTTATATACGGAAATAAAAGACCGCGCCACACAGTAAGATGGAAATTAATAATTATACATAAGCAAGCCAAAAGTATGGGTGAGTGAGGAAAGCTGTAAATAATCGACCGATAAAAGATTGTCACTTACTTGACAATTAAGACTGAGAAATATTTTACAGACTAGTAGTAAACATTGAAGAACTGTAGTTAAACGTGAGGCATCTGAGATCCGATTCGCTCCAATAACCAAGGCAAGGAGATTCTGTATGCATATTGTAGTTAAAGAAATTAAAAAATTAGAATTAATTAACAACATTTATATGCAAGAGAAGTTTGGAGTAACTGCGGAAATAACTTCTACATTTTCTCAAACAATACGACTAAATTCATTTGTATTCATTGTTTTGATCTTCTGATTAACGTTTAAGTGGTTAGGTGGATAACGCGTTAGCGTTTGAAGTGAATGATACTAGCCTCGAGACCCGGGGTGGATACTAACTCTGGGATGCAGGTATACTCAACTGACGAGTCCCAAATGGGACGAAGTGGGAGTCCTGAATTCCACTGCTAGCCACCATCTATCTCTGACTATAATACGACCGTTAGCGATGTAGACGAAAAATAGACCCTACTTACTTAGTATATACTGTTGACAAATCCAGTTACTGACATCAGGGATATAAAAAAGTCGGATACAAGTGTCTCGGATGTTTACATTTCATGCATTGATTTCAACAGCAGAAGAAATAAGAAGCACGGAAAGCATACGTGTCTACTCAAAATACTAAATATTACATGCGTAAATATAAATTAGAATAGATTATGTATAATGAGGCAAGGAAACAGGCATTGGATGAAAAAATAGGTATACAGGCACACAAGTACACATGAGATGCATAAGTGTAGAATTATAAGGGCATGAATGTAAGAAGGATATGTGCTGAAGGTCGTGACTTTTTATACATAGTTTCCACGATAGTAAAAATGACTTAATACATAAATACTGGCTGAGTTATTCGAGTCCGTCTTATAAATCATGTGTGTAATAGTATTAAATACTAAATGATCACATTGACTAACAACTAAAATATAGATTCGTCATTTGTATTTATCTAACCTGAGTTAACATAAGTTATTATAGACTAAGAATTTACATAGCATAGATTAAGGTGGCTAGCAAGGGAATCTAGGACGCGCGTTCTGTTTGATGCGAGACCAATCGGTAGGATTTTCCTGAATCCCAGAGGTGATGTTAACCACAATTTCCAGCTCTGGGGTCCAGGTAATTTACTTGGCCAGTCCTAAATAGGACGAAACTCCCGTCATGTATTCCGCTGCTAACCACATTGCACAGGATGCGCGCATCTCAACTAAGACCAATCAAACCATTTAAAATATCAATGGCGGAATTAACTGAATTATTACAAATCGAATTAATAGATTACAACTTTTTAAACGATTTCCGATAATTAGTTCATTACAGAAATCAAATCCAACTACGTTCATTGCTTTGAATTTCATTTTACTCAAGTGTTGCATATTTTATTTAATTGATAAAACTATTCACCAGGTACTGAGAAATGGGCCATACTCCAATTTCGAGGGTTGCTCAAATCGAAGTGGGGGAGTTCGAATCTGCGATTTATTGGCCGAAAAAGGAATGCTTTGCCCACTTAGCTAATATAAAGTATCATGGATCATGTGATAATCAACTACAAGTATCACCACCATGATTATTATTTATAGTACTTGTTGTTGTGGGAATTCAAAAATCATACAACGGCGAGACTACAATTTATGGACGGACCAATCAGATTCAAGATGATGAGTCTAGTACTTTGGCACGAAGTTCATTCATCCATATGGTCCAATAGCATTTTGTCATTACAGCTGATGTCAGCTCGTGATGAAAACTCGAACTTTAGCTTCCCTCAAATGCCCTGATACGACCGAGGGTGGGGGAAGTCAGCTCACCTTCTCCAAATGCCCTCACATGGCCACGCATATACAGATACTGCTAGGGAAGTCTTACTCACTGACTTCTCGTGGCATCACTGTTCTTTACGGAATTGAGAAGAAAAATGAGTGTTTGGCGCTTTGACCGGGTTGGTGAACACGGAGGCTTCACCTAGGGGAATTGGGAAACCCTGATTCAAAACCAGTGGTGCACATGGACTCCAGGATCCCGAAGGAACAAATGGCGTATGAACCAATTATTGGTCACCGTCTACCATGGGACTCCATCTCCTTACGATGCTCTACTGCCTTGTGGTTTAGACCTTTAGGTCGAACTCTCTGGATGTGGCCCCTAATAAAACCACCTGCTTTGGTTTAGGCACCTGAGCAATCTTGATAAATACATACATGATCAATTTGAATACGAGAAAATTGCATAATAACATGTATGTGAAGCTCTCATTAATAATAATGATATAAATATACCTTAGCAAGTTCCGTAAGTGGTGCACCGAATTGACCAATCACAAGTTTCATTTCTCTGTACAAATCTGGACCAGCGCATTCGTGACGATATCTGGAAGGATTAAACAACGTAAAGGATAGATTAATACCCCGTCGCAATATATGTAACGAAAGCATGGAAGAAGGTTTAGATAATCTTAAAACATACATGATATTTATGTGCCATTTCTATATTTAGGTTTGTGAAAATCAACTTTCCAAAACTAGATTTAACTAGTTATAATCATTTGATACAGTGAAAGCCTTGTAGACTTGATTCATAATAAATGAGGAATTCGGGTTTAGTTGTCTGATACTGTGAATTATATTAGCTTTCATACATAGTACATGAAATGTGGAAATTTCACTGATAGCATGATAATTTGAAAAATAATAATCTCAGTACATAAAGACTACAATGTGATGTAGTTTGGTGTGGTAATAAAAATATACTTCTTTCACGAGACTAGACCAAAAGACAAAATGTTTGGTAGGGAAAAGTTTGTGACAAAACCAGTACGAATGGTCGTTTTGATCGCCAAAAACCGAACGGTAAACAATGATAAAGACATTTAAGTTAACAGATTAGAGTCCTATTCGAAATAAAATATAAAAACCATAGATACCTTTTAAACAATGTATGAGCTGTATAAAGAACTCCATGGACCATATTTAAATCTGCGCCAAGTTGTGCCATTCTTTGCACTAATTCAGGTATCAAATTCGGCCATTTTCCTGGGAAGTCCTCTCGCCAAATTGTACTTATGGCTTCGGAAAGTTGTGATTGGATATTCCCTGCTACAGAAAGCATAGCTCCAATAAGTTGATTGCGTAATCCTTCACGATCAGATGCATGTATACGATCTGTCTCATCTGAGTCCTAGAAAATGAATTACGACACATCTTCATTAGTGATATGATAACTATATATATATAGGTGTTATGATATATTAACAACTAACGGTCTTAAACACTAGGTATACACCCACGAAATCCATTATTTATTTACTCATTATAATAACCGTCGTGATCGGAGGTGATAGTAAGAATATGTAACTTACAAAATACCATCCATAAGACAAAGCGTAAGTCAGTTATACAAAACTCAGATAAAATCAACGGTTCAGCTTAAGTGGTACAGTTTAATGTAAGAAAAAATTAGGATGATACGAAGTATGAGAGTGAAAACTAAAAGACTTATCATCCATACGCGTGTGAATGGACGACAATGATAGCTCCGCACCACAATAGTTTAACTATACCACAAAGTAGGGGAAAAGCTAGGACCAATATGAGCCCATTGAAAGAGGAAGTGAAACACTTAGGTAGCAGACTTTCGTACTTGAACGACTATGTAGTAACAAAGACAACCCATGGGTAATCACAAGAGCATATGGTACTTACAACTTGCCAGTGATTCTTGATGAAGTTTTTCAAAGTGATAGCTGCAGCTATTCGTGTTGGGGAAGGGACATTCGGATCCTGAAGAATATGGAGCAAGCATAAGCAATACGACGGGCGTAGTTCCACAGCTTTAAGATATGCCTCTGCCGACCTTCTGGTTTCTCTTTCTGGTGAAACAGTATGTTGTAAACAGTTAGTTAATTCATTTATGAACGATGGATCCATACTAGAACCCAAAATTGAGAAGCGTGCGCGGCACCTAGAAGCAAATTTGAATGTTTCGCGCTAGGTCCAATGTCCAATAGTAAATTTGTGTGAACATATACAGATTCCTATTCGAATTTTCGTAATAATATCTGGTATTCTTTCTTAAATAATCTTAAATTTTTCTTTCATCACCTTGAATTTCACAGAGACACTATCGGATATTATTGTGTGACTTGGTGAGCTAGATAGATATTCATATCCCCAAAAAGACTGTGGAATCAAATGAGTAATGAAGGTCATTCTGCACTGGACAAAAACCAACATGGGATGATAAGATAACACGAATCGGTGGATGATGGTTAGAAAGTACATGGAACAACTAAAAAGAAAGGAAACTTTCAATGGTACTTTCAATAAGTACCTAAGATTGTTAGTCCCATGAGTATCCGATTTTGAAGCTGACGACTTCATGTATATTCAGAGCTTGAAAGCGTTGTTGTTTTTAACACCATCATAATCAAAGACTCTGAATTCAGTCAAACCAGTAGCCAGAAACGGAAGTGTTTATTGGTTGTAATGACATGTATATTCAATGATTTTTGTAACAACAAAATAAAGACCAATTTTTCTCTTTATTTGGTACGCTCCATATGTGATCACACTTGTATTCAATATCTATTATTTGTTTGTATGCTTTGTTAAACATAATCTTTTGTCTGTTCTAAGACACACACTACCGGTGAAACGGTCAGCGACTGGCCTGTTTCATTAATCCGTTTTTCCCCTATATCAATTAGTAACCCAGGCTTTCTATGCACTAGTATAATATTGTCCGTTTCAGACAAAGCTGTTTTAGTGTTCTGAAGCATAATTACTTGTTTTCTGTGGTCCTACTTAACGATCGTCTGTAAATTAGTGGCCAATATCCTAGCTTGCAACCTGCCACAGAAAGACATGTCAACATAACGCTGAGCCGCTTGCTTGGATATAGCGTACTCTCTATGCACTCGCCTCTTAATCTGCCTCAAATAAGACTCAAATGGGAATGCAGAGCGTAAACAGGAAGGTACTTCAATAAATGCACATTATAAACTAAGTTTTCAGGTTCATAACACCAATCATATTCGTTAAGAAAATTAAGTTAACCATCTCCGCACGCTATTTAAAAAGGACAGTGGTATTTTTCCTCGCTGAGTAAATTTCATTGTTTTGATCGTTTATTACGTATCAAGACTACTGTTTTCACTTTAATTGAATTCATTTCAGTTAAAGTATTCGACTAGTGTACTGTTTTTACCGTTCTCTCAATTAGTTTTGTCGCTGATACTGTTGAGTAACTCTTTTTCAACTGTATTTGTTAGTACTTTTGGTCCTAACAATCTACAGTTCTTTTTTTGGTCCTTGATTATTTTTTTGATTTCTGAGTATCATCGCATCTCGTTCCTTTTTGAAAAGGACTCCTTTTAAATGACCGAACAGTGTAAAAAAAAGCAGTTGCCAACGTCCGGGTTGTCGTCATCCCGTTGAAAGCGGCATGCAGTGCGACGAGTGCAAAAGCTGGTACCACGAAGTTTGCACGAACTTAACGCCTGCGGATTTCAAACGGTTCAGTAAGAAGGGTTGTGTATGGCTTTGTTAACAGTGCTGCTCGGATGCAAACAGCTTGTTAACCGAGGCCATCTCACTGGTTGATGCTGCAAAGAAATGTTTTGGCGAGCGTAGTCGGAACACGTCAAACAGCACTCGATCTGTCGACACACAAATCGACATGAAGCAACCTAAGGTTAGTTCAATAGTAGATGGCTCACGCCGGTCAAAGAAGGGAAAGCTCAAGAAAAGTAGGGTCTTCTGTTCCCCGTCTCCCAGATGGGATCCAACTGGAAACGCCTTGAAGAAGCAATCGCAATGCTCGATCGGTTTCAAGCGGTAAACATAACGTGACCTCTCTGGTTGTCGAAAACCCTCCAGAATCCAACACTAGGTTTGACGCAACTGTTGTTGCTTCTCCCAGCACCGTTGACGAGTGGGTACAGGTTGTAAGGAAGAAAATAAGTAGCGATATAAAAGGTAATCCTACCTCCGCGAAAGTAGTCGTAAATTCGAAAGCTGATCATGGCGACAGATCAGCTATTTTTCATAGAATCAAGGAGAGCGAGAGCT
The DNA here is from genome assembly GCF_000699445.3 of Schistosoma haematobium. NCBI lineage: Eukaryota > Metazoa > Platyhelminthes > Trematoda > Strigeidida > Schistosomatidae > Schistosoma > Schistosoma haematobium. Next base: position 19,855,243 of record NC_067200.1, read on the forward strand.
CTGAACCTAAAGCTCGTTTTGAGCATGGTGTTGTACTGATTAGGCAGCTGCCTAATCAACTCATACCTCAAAATATGACCGGGGTCACCTTGCTAAAGGTGTACAGACTAGGGAGTCTAGCGGACTTGAAACCAAATCATTCCAGACTGCTTAAAGTAGTATTCAACTCTTCGAACGAACGTGACCTAATTTTACAGAATGGACACAAATTAAAGGGTTCAGGAGTCTTTATCCGAAAGGACTTACCGTTGGCAGACAGTGTTAAAATACGGGAAGTCGACAAAGAACTACAACATGGGTTAGACGCTGGCGAAAAGGACCTGAAAATTGTAAATTTTCGGGTGGTGAGGCTTCGACAGGGGATGATGCCGAAGCCGCTCTGGGTGAAGCACGAAGCCACTTGAACAGGCTTCGGATCTGTTACACTAATGCCCGAAGCTTACTTAATAAGCGATCGGAACTAGGTGTACAGATTGACTCTACAAAGCCAGACATAATCGCAGTCACAGAAACCTGGCTGACACAGGCTATGGAACTTGACCTCCACGGTTTAACGTTAGTAAGGGCCGACAGAATACAAAAGCGTAACGGAGGGGGAGTAGCTCTGTTAATTAGGAATGCTACCCCATTTGCCATTGTCGACAGTGTATGCCATGAGAGTGGGACGTGTGATTTAGTTAGTCTCCGCTTGAAATGCAAAGGAAAAGAAGTGCTGATTGGTTTGGTCTATCGCAGTCCAAGCCGTGAGGTAAATGAAGTCCTGCTGAGCAGTCTCAATACTTGGTCACAAAGTGGTCGATGTCTAATCCTAGGGGACTTTAATGCACATATGATAGACTGGGAAAATCTGCGAACTGAATCGTCAGAAAATTCCTTCGAGCAGGAACTAGTTGATGCGGTTATCACATGTGCTTTAGTGCAACATGTGAAAGAAGCGAATAGGTACGACCCGGACACTGAATCATTCTTACCAGATCTGGTACTGACTCACTATGAGGATGATGTTGCAAACCTCCATCATATGCCACCCCTAGGTAAAAGTGATCACGCAGTTTTGACTTTCGGCTTCCATATAACTGTCAATCACGAGCACGCATCAGTCCAGTCCAGACCCAACGTCTGGAAAGCAAACATATCAGACATCATGCACTCAGCGTTGTTAATAGATTGGACAATAGACCCAGAGTCCTCAATTGTAACGGCCTGAGACGCATTTTGAAATTCATACTTAAAAGTTACCACACTCCACATCCCTTGGACTATACCAAGGGGGCCGAGAAACTCCCCACCATGGTTCAGTAGGGAGGTCCGTATCCTTCTCCGTAAGAGAAGGAAAATGTGGGGTAGATTTAGGTTACTGGGGACCGATAAGACAAAATCTCAGTATCGAAAAGCTCGGAATACTTGTACCTCGACCCTCCGTCAGTCTAGAAAGTTGTACGAAGAAAAACGTGTTAAGGAATCCATAAAATGACCTAAACGTTTGTATTCTTATATAAACCAAAGGACAAAGAGAAGAGGAAATATTCCTGCTCTATGGGGAAACAGTACTTCTGCGTCACTAATGGAGGACGACTTTGGTAAGGCTCAAGTGTTCTCAAACTACTTTAGCAATGTATATACCATAGAAGCACCCTTCCCATCAGCGCATACAGATCCCCCCACACATACACTGGATAGCGTGACCATTAAAGAACCCGATGTCTTTGGTCTGCTAGATAAGCTAGACATAGGTAAATCCATGGCGCCCGATGAATTACATCCTAGGCTACTGAAGGAATTATCTAACTTCGTTGCAAGCCCTTTAAGTACATGCTTTAACCTATCCGTTACGCAGGGTCGTTTACCCAAAGACTGGAAAAACGCCATGGTAAGTCCTGTCTTCAAAACAGGTACGAAATACAAACCTGAGAATTACCGATCCGTTAGCCTAACTAGTGTGGTTGTTGCAACCTTAGAAAAGATTATTCGGAAGGAGCTGTTTAAGTATCTCGATAAAAACCGGATCCTTTCGGAGAAGCAGCACGGCTTCAGAATAGGTTATTCTTGTCTCATTAGCTTATTAGTGGCTCGTGAAAGCTGGTGCGCTCTTAAGGACCAAAAGCTACCTGTAGACGTCGCCTTCATTGATTTCAGTAAAGCTTTTGACAAAGTTCCGCGCAACCGGCTGATATATAAGTTAAGAAATGTCGGGATTGGAGGCAATTTATTGATGTGGATAAAAGACTTCTTAATTGGGCGTCAACAAAGAGTAAGGGTGAACTCAAAGTTATCTAGCTGGGAAACTGTGCTTAGTGGAGTGCCCCAGGATACAGTTTTGGGGCCAGTGCTATTCCTCTTGTATGTAAATGACCTTCCTCGTCTCCTATCATCATCGGTCTTGCTATATGCTGACGATGTCAAGATATGGAGAACGGTACGATGTGAGGGTGATAGCTTAGAACTCCAAAATGAAGAAATTATCTGAATGGTCTCAAACCTGGTAGTTGCCGATAAATACTTCCAAGTGTGTTGTGATGCATGTCGGTCATCGAGGTACAGATACATACACGATGAATAACACTGAGCTACCTGTCGTCCAGACATATAATGACTTAGGAGTCATCGTTAGTCAAGACTTAAAGACTACTGCACACTGCCGTGCAATAGCCGCCAAAGGTTTTAGAACCTTATGGTCAATACGTAGGGCTTTTAGTCATGTCGACGCTAAGACGTTTTTGACTTTGTATACAGTGTTCGTACGTCCTAAACTTGAGTTCTGCATACAAGCGGCCAGCCCCTGCTTAAAAAAGACAGTGAGCTTCTGGAAAAGGTTCAGAGAGCTGATTTCCGGAATAGCGAAGCTTCCGTGTGAAGCTCGACTGGCCAAGCTGAACCTTCACCCGTTGTCATATCGCAGAACTAGAGGCGACTTGATTACAGTCTACAAACTGCTTAGTGATAAATTTGCACCTGATATGCCCCCATTTTTCTTGTCTTTCAAGACAGAGAATTTACGATAGCACTCCAAAACAGTTCACAAGCCAAGAACAAATTACTTGTCAGCTGACTATCGACTTTCCCATCGAATCATCAACGAGTGGAATTCACTACCTCAGCACGTGGTTGAGGCTCCATCCGTCGGCTCTTTCAAAAGAAAGTTAGATCAACTGAGAGACCACCATTGCCAGGACTAACACAAGCCATCAGGCCTCCTGTCCTCAAACCGAAACTGATCTCTGACTGATTCCGTTGCGCTGTTATGTAGTCTCGAGTGAGATAATAAGTATGTCGCCAATGTTAAATGCTTCAAACCAAGGTAAGACGGTTGTGGTAAACAATATTGAGGAACTACAGGGCCTTAATACAGGAGGAACAGTCGACACTCTATTCTAAGTCGACGTCTGATATTCAACATTTACGCTGAAAGTCTGAAGGACTACTTGATATAGAATTTGATATTAACTCAATTATATCCATAATTACGGGTTTCTTGCGAGAAACATCTAACCATAGATTGTTTAGGTTCTTGGTCACACCCAAGTATACTATGTGCACCGTATTTAAAAGAAAAGTTCAAATCATATTCATGTCAAGTTCTACAAAACTGAAATGGTCTTTTTGGTGAACGAATTGAATCTGCTTACGAAAACTACCATCAGTGCTTAGTGCATTTTCACCATTTTGAAACATCATCCATCCACCTAAGCGCTGATCTACTACAACACAATATCGCAGCCTGCTTTCCCATTGTAATTGACTGTGTATCTGACATCTGAACGAACAAGTGCATCACAGATTAAAGCGTCCAGGTTAATAGCCATGTATTCGCCGAACGTAATACCAAGTAGACCCACGTCGCTCATTTATTTTAATTCAGAAATGCTGCTCGCAGATACCTTGTCTAATTCGGCTGGCTTAGTATTCCCTCCATAGATACCTATCATAAACACATCATTAAATCTAGGGACAACGATGAACTATAATTGTCGACTAAAGCGCTTTGAGATCGGAAGTCCATCTACACTAATACACAAGTTCAACGTATCAAAACCACAAGTATACAAGCAAAGTTCTATATATCTTGGTAGATTGGTTTTCAATCCGGGATCCTATTAAATACCACTGCTGCTATTGAACACTTGTTCAAATTCGAGGGAAACTTCTAAAACTCCTTGATAAATCCGATACAAGATCCCAAAAAGAATCCAGAATTCAATCAGTACCTCTGATGGTCTGATAGCTATTTGACATCAGATTAGTCAGTGCAATGTTGATAAGTTCTTCGCAGTTTACCGACTTCTGTGAACAAGAAATAAATCACGAAATTCACTTCTTAAATTACCATTATCATCCAGACGTCTTTCATTATTGTGGCCTCCAGATGCTATCACATTTGATAGATTCTCATTACAATTAATTTCAGTGCTGGCTGCTGTTAATGCAACATAAATCACTGCCAAAGTCAATTACCATTGTCCGTGATTTCATCAGTGAGTTGATTAAGCGAAAGTAAGTTAAGATTTTTTCTGAAAGTCGTTTTCATTTCACTCCATCTTCGGTTATTTGTCTGTCTATAACAACCAAGGACGCTTGACAGGTTCACTATTACTCTACGTCTACGGACACTCACTGACTTTTAGTAAATTCATCATATATTACAAACGAGATAATTAGCGATAATAAATGTAGGCATAAAGAGCACGACATAGGCATCTCGGGAAAGTTTCAGTATCTGAATATTTCAAATGGTTCAAATGGTTCAAATGGTTGTGGACGGAATAGAAGAAGCTTTCGCTTAACAGGCTTCCGTGTCTAGTAGCAGGGGATCACCAAATCCTCCAGGCAGGAACCTAGGTATGTTAACAATAAAAAGGAAAAGAAATTGGTAAATCATAATGTGATGCTGTCCTTGGTCCTTAAGAATAGGTCAAGTTGCCTCTTGAAGGACTCCTGAGAAGTCGCTTGGACTAGCTCGGCCGGCAGCGAATTCCAGCTTTTGACAACTCTTAAGGAGTAGAAGTTGTGTCTACATTCCGTCTTGCTATGTTGTGTTTCCAGTTTCTGGGTGTTACCCCTTAGGTTATTATTCGAACTAAGCTTAAGTAGGTGTTTAAGAGGATGTCCAGAAGTGTTAAGAATACTGTAAGCCATTAGTAAATCACCTCTAAGACGCCTATATTCTAGTGGGTAAAGGTCTAGTGAACGGAGGCGTTCTTCGTAAGGCTTAGATTTGAGTCCTCGAACTGATTTCGTGGCTCGCCGTTGGATACGCTCCAAAGTGACCTTATCCTTTTGGAGTGAGGGGGGAGTACTATGTTTCCGTACTCTAAATGGGGACGGATGAAACTATTGAAGATTGTGTGGAAAGTTCTTCCGTCAAACTGACCAAAAATGCGCCTCAACGTTACCAGTGCAAGGTTTGCTCGGAAGGCATTTTTGTCACAGTTAGCGTAAGACTTTAAGTCATGGGGCACCAGGACTCCTAAATCTTTTTCGACTTGGGATACTACTAGAGAGGAGTTTCCTAAGTTGTAACTGTAGTTTGCGACATGTCGCAGATGGACTACTTTACACTTAGAAGTGTTAAAGGTAAGTCCGTTATCGTCTGCCCAACTATGAAGTCGAGTCAGATCCTCTTGAAGAGCCTGTATATCGTCTTGGTTGCGTATCTCTCTCCAAAGTTTCACGTCGTCGGCAAAAAGTAATAAATCTGACGTCACCTGTTGAGGAAGATCATTTATGTAGATCAAGAAGAGAAGAGGCCCTAGTACTGAGCCCTGGGGGACCCCACTAGGACATTCCATAGCCTGAGATAAAGTGAAATTAACCCTAACCTTAAAGTGTCGATTTTTAGGTATGAAGTAAGCCAATCGATTAGAGGTGGTTTGATACCTAGTCGTTTGAGCTTGTTGATAAGACATAAGTGGTTAACCTTATCAAAAGCTTTTGAGAAATCAAGGTAAATGACGTCAACCTTTCCCTTGCAATCGAGGATGCTTGTCCATTTGTCCACCGCAGTCAGAAGGTTGGTTATACAGGAGTAACCCTTCCTGAAACCATGCTGTTGGGGTGAGAAGAAATTTAAGGACAGTAGATAGTCATTTAAACCGTCGCATATCAGGGACTCCATGAGTTTTGAAGGTAATGACAGAAGAGCCACCGGCCGATAACTTGAAGGTTCATTGCGTCGACCACCTTTGAAAATTGGTGTGATGTGAGCCAACTTCCAGTTTTCCGGTAATTTGCCTCGGCTAAGCGAGTGTGAAAACATCACGCTAAGCGGCGTTGCCAGGATTGAGGCTGCCTCCCTCAGTATGGCAGGATGAACCATATCCGGGCCAGGAGAAGTGTCAAGTCTTAAGTGCTGCAATTTCCGGAACACCAAGTCAGCGCTTAGGTCCACTTCAGAAAGTCCTGTGGAATTTCAGATGAAACTGTCGTCAGTAAAGTTGATGTCAGCCGGTTGAAATGTTTGAGAGTAATGGGCCGCCAGAAGGTTAGCGGCGTCGCCATCGTTGTTGGTCGGGCCGTTAAGACCTAGCAGTTGAGAAACTCCTGTTTTGGCTTGACGAAGAGAGGCTGCATAACGGAATAAGCTTCTAGGGTTAGAGGCGAAATTGTCCATAAGCTTTGTTTGGTACTGAAGCCTGTCTTCTTTTATAGCCTTCGTGCATGTGTTCCTGATATGTTTGTATTGCCTATACGCTCCATCGTTATTAGTTCGTTTGTATTCCGCCCAACAGTGCCGTTTGCGGCTTAGGAGGCGAAGGGTACGGCTCTTGATTACTGTAGGTGGCTTGAAGCTCTTGGGAACCGTTTGAGGAACTGAATGGTCTGTAGCACATAAGAGCGTGTGCAGTAAAAAGTCCCAATGACCATCCACATCGATTTGAGGGTGAACATCCCAAACGACCTGTTGTAGATAGTCATGTAGAGCTGGCACGTTCAGCCGTTTAAAATTCCAACCCAGATTATTGTTGGGATACCTTAGCTTAGTTTTGATGACAAAACTGAAGGCTATGACGGCATGATCGCTTTTTCCCAGAGGAGCCAGGATTGAGAGGTTGTCGACTAGGAATTCTTCGTTAGTGAATACACAGTCTAAGCGCGATGGTGTCTGACTGTTTCTCCAACGAGTTGCCGACCTCACATTTTCATATAAGCCCAAGTTATCGATGAGGTTGTAGAACCGAGCTTCAATTGAGTTGTCGCCTCCAGTGTACGTATGTTCCGCGAAGTTGACTCTAGGGAGATTAAAGTCCCCTAGAATCAGTATGTGTGTGAAACCTAGACGGATAGAGCGGGATAGTCCTTCCAGCATACGACTATCGTACTCGGTGTCGGCAGTTGGCTTCCTGTAAGTGACTCCGACTAGACACCTGGAAGTACTAGACAGTCTTACAGAGCACCATATGGATTCCTCAAGATTGTTAAACTCGAGGTTGTGAACCTGGTGCACCTCCAAGCAAGAGCTTATGTATATGGCTACTCCGCCCCCAATTCCTGTTTTTCTGTCGTTGCGGAACAAAGTCATCCCAGGTAATGCTAACTCTTGGTCCGAGAACTGAGAAGATATCCAGGTTTCAGATATTCCTATCAGATGGGCCTTATTAGCGTTGCTAAATTCACGTAATTCATCCAGTTTGTTTGGTAGACTCGCGGCGTTCATATATAAGCAGTTTATGCTTTCAATTTGGAACGCGTGAGCTTCGTCCTGTTTTTCTGTATGAACCTTGTGTGAATGGACAGGTAGCCCACCTATGTGAGGTTTGCCGAGGTGGTAGGCCCTGTCCTTTACACGTTTTTTTATCGTTTAGACAGTCCACAAGTGGAATGGTCAGCTCCAACTTGCCTTTGTTCTTGGTCCTAACTTCGTATGGCCTATCCAGGTGCATGTGGATTCCAGGTGGCAATCGACGTCTATTAGCACGAAATGCTTCCAGAACTGCAGCCGCCATGTGGGAAGATGGGAAGGTTATCTTCATTAGACGGGGTCTAAGATCACCGTCCTTCTTGGCTAGTCTCATCACATGCTGAGTCAGTATGTGTTTGAGCCTCAAGGACTGTTTGATGAATTTCCATTCCCTGATGTCAGAATTTGGTTGGGTGGGGTCAGCATTTTCCGGTATACCTTGGACAATTATGTTTCTTCCGCGGAAAAACTTCTCGCGAGATTCTTTAGGGACGTTTCGTATGATACTGCGCTCAGAGTACGGTATGTCGGGCAGTATTCTTACGTTACCATCTGATTTCAGCAAGTGGCTTGCTAGCAAGACGTCCTCTACGTCGGTAGCATCCTTAAGTGTTACTCGGAGAAGCCTCGGGTGATTTAGATGCTTAGAATCCTTTCCTCGAGTGAGCCGGGTGACCGTCAAAGGCTCTATTCTAGGAAGTTCAAGCTTCTTGTTCAATTCACCCCAGAGCATCCTGTCGTTTTTGTCCTGCAGACTGAGAGGAAGATCAGGGTTGTCAACGAGGTTCATGATAATGAGAGAATCGTCACGAGCTGTTGTTAATTTACCAGGTTTCACGATGGGTTCAGGTTTAGTAACTTGTTGTTTGGAGGTCAGTGTGCGTTTTTGAATCATGGGCTCTTTATTGGCCGGACGAACAGTCTTGGGGGTAGACTGTGCGACTAAATCACCAGTTATTTTCCGTGCACCAACACTTGGGTTGCTCGGCTTAGGCAGTGATGCCTGGTTCTTATGGGCTCTCTTAACATGGGTCGAATCACCTGCAGGGTTTTTGGGAACAACTGTTGTGTTTGGGGACCCTGAGCTGGGAGACCCGAGTTTGCCTAGGGAGTTCAGTACCGTCGACGTAATGATGGTACTGAGCCTCGACACGTCGTCGTTAGTGTTGATGGATGCGCCGTCGATGGAATACCTATCGACATCCCTGTTTTTGAGTCCGTTGCACGCTCTTGTTTGTATATCAGTTTTTTTGCTATCGTTTTCCAAGTTAACTGACAACTTGTTCCGAAGACCTGTCAGTAGGACAATGATGTTACTCAGCAAGACTACGGAGTCGGTGTTGCACGTGACACACACCCACTTTTGCTCTGACTTGCTGAGTCTGTTGTAAGTAGTTGCTGTCAGATCTGTGCATGCTTCGTGGAACCAACTTTTGCAGTTGTCGCACTGCATGCCAGTTGTGACAGCAAAACGGCATCCCGGACGTTTGCATGAGTTTTTCATGACGGTGTTGAAGCAAATTATGTTATAGATGCTTGCAAGAGCCTAAGACCTTTAAAAAAAACACTAAAAAGCACACTGAAAACGGACAAAAATGGACAAAACGAGTGATATAAAACTGAAACTAGTCTATACGTGAAAAACAAAAAAAAACCGAATAGTAAGCTGAGGCAAAACCACAGGTAACTATTAAATATAGTGAAACTCAAAAAAAAAGTAATCTACCGAACGTATAGCTCAGGGTAGATTCTTTAGAACTGAAATGGTACTTTTGTTGCGTAAGAACACAGCAAAAGTTTGATAAATGCAAATCACGTTAGGACTAAACTTCCCGTTCGAAAAGCGCGCGAGGAGACATATATATGTGATAATATCCCTCTTTTTTGTCAAACAAGATGTTAATTTAGAGAGATTTGTGAAAATGTAAGCACGGTCAGCGGCATATTCAAAGGAGGCACCTTACATATATTCGTCTACAAACTTCCCACAAAACGCGATGTAAGTAGGAAAAAATCGGCTTTATCCCTTTATGTACTCGATCGTCCGCTTTATGTCCCTTTTATTCACCTTTATTTCCTTTTTATTAACTGCTTACTTGTTATTCAAATAAGCGTTATTTCCGCTGTCTATTCTTCTAATTTATTGGCCAAGCCCTGTGTTTGAAGGTTATAATGGTGTTATAACATACCTTTAGGCCAATCTACACTGTGTTGGAGTTTTGACCCAGATAATTATTAAATGATTCTATCGTATTTGTCTTTCTTGTTGATGTCACCACATGTAGACGAACCTTCGTTGTTCAATTGACCTCATTTGTGGTTATTATCTCAGAAGAAGCCTACAAGTTTCATTCATTTCATAACAGCTGTTATCATTTTGTTATATGATGTACCGTTTTGTAAGTAAATTTGGTTACCGTTTCGCTTTACTCATAGACTGACACTTCGTTTCGCATTGTTAATAGTTTTTGGTATATAATTAATAGCTGTGCGTATTCATATCTTGAATAAGTTAATTGCTGAGATCCCCCACACATGTAAATTTAGTAATTATCGTAACCAAAAATGAAAGACAATATTATTTTATTTCTTCGTGACGTTTGGTGTGCAGTAACATACAACCTAAATAACAGGCACAGATAATTGGCTGATCAATACCTGAGCTACTTTTAGCATTTCAGTTCCAGTTTGGAAAGGGTGTGGGGCTAGGTGGCATTTTTTAGTCCTGAAAATGACAGTCTCTCACTTTATTCAAATTTCCTTTGAAAGAGATGGCAAATGGAGCTCCAGTCATATGTTGAGTTAGTGAATTTCATTCGTTGATGATTCAATGGGAATATTGATAGTCAGCTGACAAGTAATTTATTCTAGGCTTGTGAACATTTAAGAAGTGTTCTTGTAGATTTTTCGTTTCGAAAGACAAGAAGAGTGAGGATATATTACTAATTAATTTAAAAATTGTGGTCAAGTCACCTCTGGTTCTTCTATATGACAAAGCAAACAGATTTAGTTTGACCAGTGAGACATCAGATAGGAACTTAGTTACTGCTCTTTGAACTTTCTCCAACAGCTAATTATCTATTTTTAAGCAGGGGTCAGCTACTTGTATGCAGTACTCGTAAGCGTATAGCCATGATTTGAGATCATTTTCTGCGTCTCGTATTTTTGTACGGTCCACAAGAAGACTTTACGGACAAAAACTTATGACCCCTTCAGTTTATGTCCGGTCTATAGTGTAGAGTCGCTTGAAACAGATTTTAAAGGTAATATTACAACAATTTTATTTAGCAATATGACGTTTAGCATTTCTGAACAATAGAGTCGTGAAGATAGTTATAAATTGAATACAAAATATAGAGGCTACATAAAATGACCATAGCTGCACGACCGAGTAATGTCGTTTCGACCATCTGTTGTCGTGTTCACCATTGTTGGCCTTCTCCCAGCGTTACATGTTGAATGTAAATCTCAGTAATTATGCGCTCATGTGGTTAGGAAGCAATACCACTACAACTATAGAGATATCTTGAGTCATTAGCTGGTCTAGTAGCCCTTTTACCAACCCAACATCATTTTCAAAACAAGTTCTGAATTCACTGTCTACAAAAGACAATAAGAATGTGGCACTCACATTGATTTCTTATCAATTTAATTTTCTTGATAACTCATAGGAAACATTAGAGTACACAAATGACGACCTAAGTAGATTAAATCTTTAAAATAACGTGTTGTACAATTAATGTTTCTTTCATTATTTTAAAGAAACCAGTGTAATCTATATCATCAAACATAGACGATATAATCTTAATTGAGATTGTATAGTGTCATGTGTGATCGCTAATCATCATAACTATTTAAAAAGTTTTACAGAAAGCTGATGAGACTGTAATTTATGGACGACCTTCGAACGACACTAAATTCACCTCGAGAATGTACACTTAATAACTAGGACCAAATGAGGTCTATACACCAGTATAAGGAATTAGAATTAGAAGTTACAGTTACTGGTTAGGAGGTAGGAATTAGAATTAGAGTTTTCATCACGAACTGACATCAACTGAAATGCCAAAACTCTATTTAACCAAACGGATGAGTGAATTTCGCGCCGAAATCAGAGACCTGTTATCTTATATCTGATTGGTTCGTCCATAAATCATAGTCTCGCTTTATTTTCAATTATGTAATATTCAATGATAATTTTGTTCAATAAAAACCGTGGAGGATAAAAATACTGTGTAAAGTTGTGAGAAAAAAGATATTCACAATCAATATGCAGTTCAGATCAACATGAGTATCAACTTGAATCAGACAAATTTCAGGTCAACCAAAGTTAATACTAAGTGTGTCGACTAAAAAGAATGCTCAGTTGAGTGAAAGAAATTTTAGAGAAATTAATAATAAAAACACGATTCTATTGGTATTGATGTAACTGCCTAAAAAAATAAATCCATCTGTGTGACCACCAGTCTAGGTGACTCGACACTGCGTGCCCTATGTTGAGATAAGATGGTGATTGGAGGTATGTAACAGAAAACCCTGGACCTACGTTTTCAACTTGGTCGATAGGATTCGATCTACACTAAGAAAGACCTGACATATATGACATTGATCACCACCTAGTGACCAATCAATTTTAAATTCATCTGAGTCCTACAGGAGGCCAGTTGACGCTTGCATAGCTCAGTGGTAACGTCTCTGACTGTGAAACTGGGTGATACAGGATCGAATTTATCAAGGAGCATCAGTTCCCTTAAGATTACCGGTACACCTTGCTGACGAGTGCAAAATAGCACGAAACATTAGGTCCAGGCTTTTCTGTTGACTATCTCCAACCATCATCTTATATATAAATATATACTGAAAATTCTGTCTTTCTTATACTATTACCGCTACTACGTCTAACATTCTCACTACTACCATTCTACTAGTGTTCATTACACTTAATTGTACTCTTGATATCTGAATTTTTTGTTGGCCTATGGTTCGTGACAGACTAATGACTTGATAGATTTATTAGTATGATAGATATTCTATTGCATTTGGGATATTGTTTTATGAACTATAAATAGTATACAATGTAAACTTTAAGGAACTATCAGCTAATATACAATTCCAATGTTAATGATATTATTTCAAATAACTGAATAATTGCATTGCCTCTTGTATTTCTCATTATCAACAGCGTTTCATTATTGTCTAATAATCTACTTATTCATTCATAATTACAGTGAACGAGAACACAAATAGGGACGATCGAATGTATCTGATAACAAAATTACAGAGCACCTCAATAAAATATGAGATCCATAGAGTACATATTTCATTTGCAAAATGTCAATCAATCGTCTCAGACTTAATTGTTCCTGCATTTCCATACCAATGGCTTTTTGTTCCCGTTCTCTCCTTCTTGATCTTCTGCCGCAAGATATTCTATTCCTAACTAGTGGTTATATACTGTATATGTCGATATAAGTAGCACACACCAAAATACTACGTACACATAACAGTGAAACATTCAAAAGACTAAACGGTAACACTAGAATCATTGCAACAAGTCTACTATTGTGTTTTGAAACATTATTCATCATAATATGACTTATCAACAATATTTGATATCAACTAAGATTATCCTATTTCACATCAATGTTTTAATTAAGACCAATAAAGTAATGATAAGCATTTATTTATTAAAACAAGAAGAAATCAATTTGACGATAAAAATGATTAGTTATTACAAGTAATAAACAATACGATGAAAAGAAAAAAACATGTTCATTATTTATCTTTTGAATGCATCAACTGGAGATGGATAACCTAGAATTCAAACAAAAGATATAAGTTTGAATGCAGTAATCATAGAAATTCGGTGAGGTTATAATCTATGAACGAGCCAATGAGAAGCGTTTGAGGGGTTTCAAGGTCGCAGCGCCAATTTCAGTACTTGATCCTCACGTACGATCGGTACACAGAGGATTGTAGAGCAAAAGAGATAATTGAGCGACTATAACCAAATGGGACTACTAAGAAATTCCTCTATTTGTAATTGTGATAATCGAATGACTTGTGGACATTCTGCAGACTACCGTGATGATGTTGTCTTTCGTTGGAATATGTGTTGGAGGAAGAAGCCTACTAGAATAGGAACTTTTTCGCTCGATTCAGATTAAGACTAAGGCAAATTATGACAATTGTTGTGAACTGGATAACAAAAGCACCAGTAACACTGGCTGCAGTCTCTCACTACATTATATACGATTGATTGGAGAGCGCACAGACACCTACATAGACTTGATTATGTGCATCATGTCGTTATCTACAAGCGGCACTTCATGGATCCGACAACCGGAGTGCACACAAACAATATTGAAGCTATTTAGTCGAGGCTGAAAGAGTTTTTACGACGTTATCATGGCTTCAGAGGCCGACTATTATAGAGCCTATATGGATGATATCCTCTACCGTATGTATTATGATTTCAGAACCTCTGAACCACTTTCTAACCTTGAAAAATTTTTGAACCACTGAAATGAAGTGTATCCACTTTAATTCTCTGGTCTTGTATAATAAATTTTTACCCTACACTAACTTTTTCCAATTGGCTAATACTTCTGAAAGTCATTTAAGATTCGTTCAAAGGTTGCCCATAAGTTATAGTTTCACTTAGAATGCTTCTAGTTAAAATTGAACTGGTCAAGTTGTATATCTTCGGGGTGAATACATGAATTAAGCACTTAGTTATAAGTAACATACTCAACAATATACATCCATATGTATTACATCCATTAAATCATTGTGTATTCATAAGATACTGTGTTGAATATGATTTAATCAAGTTACATATTGACGATTTTTCGGAGACGGTATTTTCCTTATGTTATTCATCATTCAGTATGATATTGTGAAGATCGTTGAATTTCATAAAAATCGACTACTGTTAAAAACCTGGGAGCACTAGATGGACATTGGCTCTTCATATGGAACTGTTCAAAGTGTGAGACTGAAGGTCCTGGGTTCGAGTCTTACTTGTGGGGGCGTTGTGAATGCGTACTGCTCAAAAGTCTCATACTAGGATGAAACGGCCGTCCATCGGTTCTAGTTTTTCAATGGTGGTCTAGTTCAAATCGGTTCATTATTTCAATGTTATATATTCATATCATACTATTCAATTGATACTAGCCTGATATACATGTAATGGGGTATCTTTCAGAAATATAACATTAATTGAAGAAACTGTGAGTAAATATGTTAAGATCCAATGGAACTTATTCATATCACGACTTACTTGTTTCTGGTGCAGTGTAAATCTCCTTGATAATTTCTAAAAGAAACTGATGTGCTACTACAATAATAAAATAGAACAAGGAAAAGTATATAAAATTTTAATGAATATCTAATGGTTATAGGATATTATTCTTCATGATAGGAAACCGCTTACATTACACCATGGTAAAACTCTGTAGATAAAACTAACATGAAAAATCATCCATCCATAAATATTTCTGCAATTATCTCTGGGAAAATAGGAAAAAAATTACTGATGAACTTACCAACTATTTACTTCTTATGAACTAACATATCAAGGATTACCAACGCGGCTCGTTTGAAACTAGATTTTTGCATAATCTGTGACTTTGTTTTAATTTGGTGTTTACTGGACTCAATTAAAGACAGCTCGACTTTGATGCTAGATTTTGACGTTCTCAAAGTTTTTGACATGGTTAGTCTTCAGTGGGGCTATTCATTTTGACATAAATTAGATCTGATGATGCTGTCGACGGACACACCATTGGAGCAGTCCTGGATCTGATCCCAATTAGATCGTATGGATGATTACTGTCGAACTACATATATATCGTCTATCCTCGTTTAATCAGCATACTCAATAGTTGCAATGACTGAACATTTAAAATTTTTATCAATTTACTAATAGAGTGATATATAATTTCTAGTGTAATCATTCATTGGCCCACGAACATCGGACTTATACATACCGTATATAATTGTCGACTTAAATCGCTTTATTGTATAATGGAATCAAATAAGCCAAATACGAGAATGGATGTTTGAATATGTATATTTTGTACACTCGTTGATCGGAACAGACAATCAGAGAATCGCAGCGAATGAAACGAACAATAGAGAGCGAAGTAAAACGAAATGGAGCGCGGTGGAGATGGCATATGAGCCAACCCATTTAACCAAGCCAAGTCACACAAAATTAAGCTGCAAACATGTGATAAATGAGATAAGAAATGCACACACATACGCTCATATGAAAACAGTTAAGGTTGATAAGCGAATAACTAACAAGGTCAAAACATGACTCAAGCAGAATGGATAAATTAGCCTATCCACAAGATAGAATAAGGTATATAGGCTAAACATAGTAACCGACATTGCAAGTATTCAGCTTTTCAAAGACAAATTCACATCTTAAGAGATCAGAAAGTCTCTTCCTGCTTGGCTTAGTCAATCATTCAGTCAGTCAATTAATTAACGAGTCAACTAATGGCTATAATTGACGTTCCAAGTGCATGATATTGTATCTTTCTTATTCATATTGTTAAGTTACATTCATAAGTTGTCAAAAAGACTATTACTAAATAAAAAAGCCGATGAGACCATAATTTATGAATGACATTTGAGTGACATTAAAGTGACCTTGGGGATGTCCAACTACTTGCTAGAGTTAAATAAGTGTTATAAACCTGTGTGAAGAATAAAGATTATGATTTACAGTTGATGATTAGGGTTAAGGACTAGATTTAGGGTTTTCATCACGAATTAACATCAACTATAATGTCAAGACTCTATTTAGCCAAATGGATGAACGAATTCTGCGCCAAAATCAAAGACCTGTTATCGCAAATTTCATTGGTTCGTTCATAAATCATAGTCTCACTAAAAATTCTAGTTACTTACACAAATCAGTATTATATTGATTAATGTAGGTACGTTGTGATTTCATTAGGCTTATAAGATCGATAATATCTGAAAAAATAAGCAATTTATTCAATGTAAATAAACGGACAAATGTCAGTGTTATTATCATAGAGGGGTTTTGTGGAGATTGTAGTAATTTCAATAGTTGAGATTATGAGTCATTTGAAGCTAGACCAACATGGAAAACTTGCAAGCAGTGGACAAACGTTTCGTCCTATTGAGGGACTCCTCATGAGTGCGCAGACACGATCCCACCCCACGAGATTCGAACTCAGAACTTATCAGCTTCGCGCACGAACCCTTAACCTTTTGACCACTGAGCCGGTCGGTATCCAGTAGTGCTAATGTCTGACTTCAACCAATCCACGAAATTGACGAAACACATCCACTACTGTCCTCAGTGAGTACTATCTCACAGTGGTGTTATTCTCATCAGTGTTGTTCTCCAGTATCTTGCATATTACATAACAATTAATGCACAGAATTTGAACATCAACTGTTATTCATTTCAAGGATTACTTCCTTCCAGATATTTTTGTCTGTAATAGTTGACAATGGCAGAGTATTTATTAGAAAATGGAAGACTAATAGCACAATTTAGTTATTATGTAACTAAGAAATGAACAAGTTTCTTGTTCATTAGATCGAATATACTTATTCGTGAATTCATTTTACTTGAAGGGTCGAAATATGATCAATTCTCAGCAGCAACCAGTGGAGTTCAACCGGGACTTTTGTGAGCTAGTAACTCGCTGAAGACAATGGTGGATGTGTCGCTCGAGACTGATAGGTCCTGGGTTCGAATCTAGCGAGACGGAATTGTGGATGCAGATTGCTGAGGATTCCAACAATAGGATGAAAAGGTCCTCCATTAATTCCAGGTTTTCCATGATAGTCTAGCTTCAGTTGAATCATAATCTGAACCGTTGAAATTACTATAATGTCCACAAAAAACCCTTCTTATATCAATTCCTAGTATCTTTAATGATGTTTCAATGCATAAAACAAACTATTCATTCGCAATGTTTTATAATCTATAATCTGAATGATGTAAGTTAAACTTTTATGCATCGTTGTGTTTGAGAAACACAAAGAAAGGCTAATTCACTTATTACTGATGAGATATGATATTCTAGGAAACAAATCATAAATATGTATATATATCCCCTTTATAGCAAAATTAACTAGACTGCAACAAGGTAGCCAATTTTTCGAGTTCACTGTGAACAGGGTGCACTCGAAAGGCGGAAAGTCGAAGACTCAATGTCCGAGATTTATCAGGTCTGGGAAACCATTGAGTTAGGCGTAAGGTCTCTAGTGTAGCGCGTCTTCGCATCGGTAGGCCTCACCATAAACGAGGGAAAAAGCAAGATCTTGAAATACAACACGGAGAACATTAACACAATTACACTTGATGGAGACATTCTGGAAGAGATGAAATCCTTCACATATCTCAACAGCATCATCGATCAACAAGGACGATCTGATGCAGATGTAAATGTGAGGATTGACAAAGTAAGAACACTATTCCTACAATTGAGGAACATATAGAAATCAAGACAACTGTCAACCGATATCAAAGTTACAATCTTCAACACCAACATCAACACATTTCTACTACTGTATGGAGCTGAAACTTCGCGAACCATCACAACTACCATCAAAGTGTACAAGTATTTATGAACAATTGTTTGAGTAAGATACGGAATGTCCGTTGGTCGGACACCATCGGCAACAACCTACTGTATTACAGAACAAAACAACTTCCAACTGATGAGGAAATTAGAAAAAGACGA
The DNA here is from genome assembly GCF_000699445.3 of Schistosoma haematobium. Taxonomy (NCBI): domain Eukaryota; kingdom Metazoa; phylum Platyhelminthes; class Trematoda; order Strigeidida; family Schistosomatidae; genus Schistosoma; species Schistosoma haematobium. Next base: position 19,873,657 of record NC_067200.1, read on the forward strand.
TGGAAGTGGATAGAACAACACATTGAGGAAATCATCAAACTGCATGATGAGGCGAGTACTAACTTTGAATTGTGAAAGGAAACAGAGAATGATAATGCGAAAGAAGACAGTGTGTCGAGAATTGTAAGCAGACATAAGAAGAATGAATAGTAACTGGAAAGAACTGGAGAGGATTGCGTAGGACAGAGTTGAATGCAGAATGTTGGTGATCTACCCATGTTCCTCCACGAGAGGTAATAGGAGTAGATAAGTATATATATATATATATATATATATATATATATATATATATATATATATATATATATATATATATATATATATATATATATATATATAGATCATGCATTTCTAACAGTGACTGTATAATTTAATCCAATTTACCTTTTCGACTAGATTTTAGATATGAATTGCACTTTGTCTTTTTAACTTCAGGCAACTTATCTATTGAGATATGAGAAAGAATTGTAAATTATTAATTTGACATGTTACCATATCATATTTAATTGTTTATCTTAATGAAATAAATATCGTACATGATAGTTTGTATATTACTTATTGATTCCATCATAAGTAGTTAAATTATATGAATTCTTGAGAATATTTACATCATTTGGTGTTATTGTGTATGGAAAAGCAAAGAATACATTACACCGAGAAATGGAGACAAACATGAAAATAATGAACAATAATTGGATAGAACTTGAAAGGAAGCCTCAGGACAAAGTGGGTAGGAGAATGCTGATCGGTGACCTATGCTCCATCGGGAGTAACAAGAGTAAGTAAATTAAGTACTGAGCAAAAATGGATAGTGGCTAGCAGTGGAATCCAGGACGCGCGTTTCATTCCATTTGGGACTCGTCGGCCGAATGTATATGCATCTCAGAGTTGATATTCGCTTCGGGAGTCGAACCCAGTACCATTCGCTTCACATGCCATCGCGTTATCCACTTAGTTACTGAGTATTAGGGAATGATGGTAAATCAGTTGATGAGGTTGTGAATTTTTATTGACTGAGATGGTTGACCCACGTGTTGCGTGTGTCTGAACATTGATTACCACTACGCGCAATGCTGACTAGTGTTGGGGATGGTTGGAAGAAAGTTAGGGGTGACCAAACCAAATTGTGGCATCAGTGCTTGAAGTCATCAACTTCTAGTCTGCGCCATGTTGGTAACTTCAGACTACTTGGTTGGGCTACGCTTGACTCTCGTAACCAATGTTTGGAGACTGTGTGTGACATGACTCAGAATCGATCGCAATGGTGTAGGTGTGGACACTCTGTCTTCCCTTAAATTATGAGATTAAAATTGCTTCATATCCCTCTTTCTACCAACTAATTCTTTCTTCATGTACTACATCCGTATATGCGATCTTTATTTTATATATTACCAATATTGAATTAATTACTTCTATGAATCTGGTGTTCATCTTGTTGTGCCGATGAGGTGTGGTAACTTGAACCGATGGTTACATGTGCCTGATCGTACGTTGTAGCTGACTGACTACCTGACTTTCAGATGTGATCATAGTTCGAATATCCAGATTGTAGATATAGATTTTTGTCAACTGTCATATAATACAAAACTTAAATCTACAATATCCAACTTACTATCTTCAATCATCTAATATCATAGCATAGTGTATTCGATACTGCTTCACTTAGATTGGTGAATATACTATCAGTTGATCATCATAATAGACCAAATAATGAGTAACAATGAACGATAGAATATAAACAAAACATTTTCCACTTCATTTAGACCTGGAGAATAACTATAAAGAATAAATAATACAATAGAACAGACTGATAAGTTTAATCTTACTACGATAAATTCTTGATTGTTTCCGATAGCACTTTTTCCATTCGGGTGCTTTCGAATACACTACATCTATGAAATGTAAATAAAATGGAATAAAGCTATTGTGAAGAAGAAGAAGAAGAAGAAGAAGAAGAAGAAGAAGAAGAAGAAGAAGATGATGATGATGATGATGATGATGATGATGATGATGAAGGAATCACATTTATAAATTATAGAAGAATAGTATTAACTCTAAAGAATTCATCGTATTGTGACAGTTGATTAATCGTCTGTTCGGTAGTTCTACTGTGGTATGTGCTACTGATGTCAACAGATATAAGTAATATATATCATCAATAGAAAATGAAATGCTTGGAGGCAGAAGTTTAAGAAGATCGAAGAAACTTGAATGAGAACAGAGAATGATTGATGTGGCAACGAAAGAACAATCAAGTCTGTGACGATTGATTAAGATATTGCAAATGAATTATTTACTGTATGGTTCTCAGATTTTACTAATATGTTATGTAATTTTATACTCAAATACATTTGATTGTCCCCAGTTGTGTTCTCGTTTACTAAATTTGGTGTCGCTATCAACCAGGAGGGGGAAAGGGTGCTGTACTGCAGACGACGATGCGGTCCCGTAACTGAGGTGCTCGTCGGTGTGGTGTCTACTACTCATATCGACATAAGTAGTAAATGACGCTTGTCAGGAATAGAATGTCTGGCAGCAGAAGGTCAAGGTGATCGAGTAGGAAAGAATGGAAACAGAAAGTTATTCGTATAGAAACGAACGAACATTGAAGTCTGAGATGATTGCTTGACATTTGGAAAATGATGCATTTACTGTATGGTTCTCAGATTTTACTAAGATGTTGAGTAATTTTATATTCACATACATTCGATTGTCCCCATTTTTGTTGTCGTTCACTACAGTGGCATAAAGCACTGTATACATGATAAGATGATAAGCTTTATTCCATCGAAAACTGTTAGTATGTCTAGTGTTCATGATATTATTAATTAAACAAATTATTACAAGCGCTTAAAATATGTTCTCAATTGAGATCATGAACCGATTGACGTTCGAACACGATTTAAAACCTGGAAGCACTGGATGATCGTTTTTTGTCCTATTGTGGGACTCTTGAACAGTACACGTCCACGATCTCGCTCTCGGGATTCAAACCCAGGATCTTCGGTCTCACACGAGAACGCTTATCCTCTTGACCATTGAGTTAATGGTAGTCTAACTTCAATCGGTTCATGATCTCACTGAAAAACTCAACAATCTCCACAACCTCATACCGATACTTACGATATCTTCTTTCGATATTATCCATCGTATGTATGAAATCTAAACGAAAGAGTTAAACAAATGAAACATACTCGATTGTTTATGTCATACGTAAGTTATATTCAATATTACAGCATCTATATCTTATTCCATAGATACATCACAACAACTAAGAGAAATAATATACATTTATGTCGATACATATCCACATAGAAATCACAGATACAATGAATAGCTTCGAAAATTCCTTCAGCGTTGTCCAAAGAGTCAAGGTGTGGTGTGGGTTACCTATATCCATATAAGTAGTATATAACGGTGGTCAGGCATAGAATGTATTTCAGCAGAAGATCGATAAGGAAAGAACGAAAGTGGAACACAATTGATATGGAAATGCATGAACAATGAAATCTGAGACAATGGACTGATATTTCCAAAAGGAACAGCCAAGTTTGAGACGATGGATTGATATTTTGCAAATTAACTATTTACTATATGTAAATTCAATTGGTGTTGTTTTAATTGTATTTTCCCATTGTTATTTAAGACTGTAATTGATCAGTCATGTTGACATATTTGCATCCTGTGAGGATTGCCTCGATACAGCCTTAAGTCACAAGCTTTTTAAGCAAAGATGAATAGTGGCTAGCAGTGGAATCCAGGACTGACTGACTGGACTCGTCGCCTGGAAGTATCTGCATCTCAGAGTTGATGTTCACTCTGGGACTCGACCCCAGTACCGTCCGCTTCAAACGCTATCGCGTTATCCACTTAGCTACTGAGTCCTGATAGCTACCTGCTTGTGCAAAGGTATGAAGTTTAAATTCGATTGGTGTTGTTTTACTTGTATCTTCCCATTGTTATCTATTTGCTATATGGTTCTCGGATTTTAATGAGATGCTCTGTAATTTCGTATCAAATACATTCGATTGTCCCCACTGGTATTCTTGTTCACTACAAAGGCAGTTAATGAGTAAAGTGTAAAGTGAATCTTTTCAGATTATTATTAACATTGATTGTTGATAGACATTTGAAATCTTTCAAACTCTAAGCAGATGTTATCTTATCAGATCCTAATGTGGTGTTTGAATGAACTAATGATTCCTTTGTACTTGTTGAATGCTTGATTTCGAATTCCAAATACAGTATATTCGTTCATGCTTATCTAGTACTTCTTGATCCGATTACGTTATTTCTGGGATTCTTAGTTCATCATACCTAACCATTTACTTCATTCCTATTTTTCTCTTTCTATATCCTCTGGTAGTACAAGACGTCAATACATCAGAATCCATGAGGATATGTAAATGTATTGAAAACTCTATAATGCCTTATCTAGAAAATATACTCTGTGACGAATGACTTGTTCGAGTTGAATTAGTCAATAAATTTTATTCATAAACATGTTTCTAATTAAGCTAGTTGTACGGATTTAAATCTTCTTCGATAAAGTACACATATCATTTGATTCTTGGTAGTTTATTTATTGAATTTAGTTCTAGTAAGAAGCAGTAATCAATGAAGTTCAACAAGGTCTGTTGTGAGATTGTAACTCACTGATGACGATGATGGATGTGTCGTTCAATTTTGTGGAGTCGTTGAAGTTAAACATTAACACCAACCGACTCAGTGGTCTGGTAGTTAAGCATTCGCGCCTGAAAGTCCTGGGTTCGAATCTCGGAGGCGGGATTGTGGATGCGCACTGCTGGAGCATTCCATATTAAGACGAAACGGCCGTTCAGTGCTTCCAGGCTTTTCATGTTGGTTTAGCTTCAAATGACTCATGATGTCAACTATTGAAATTGCTATATTATCCACAAAAACCCCTTCTGGTTATATGTATGTTTGTATACAGTTATCAGTTTTTTCTCTCTAAATTTTAGTTTGGAAAAGGAAATTGTTGAAATAGTTTGTGCTGAGAATTCTGTTTTTTTTAACGAACATATAGTATTGAATAAAACCATTAGTAGTACCACTACTACTACTAATAATAATAATCAGTATGGGGTTGTGGAGATTTTTCACTATTTTTTAATAAGATCATGAATCCATGAGTGTTTGACTACCATTGAAAACCTGGGACCATTGGACTGCCTTTTCGTTCTATTGTGGGACTCATGAACAGTACTCAACCACGATCCTGCACGTAAGATTCAAACAAAAGATCTTCGATCTCGCGTGTGAACGTATAACCTCTAGACCACTAAGCTGGCATCCAAGAGTGTTAATGTCTAATTTCAATCAAACCACGAAATTCTGCAACCATTTTCCATTGTCTGAGATAAATACTTATCCTTCTCCGACATTTATCAGCTTCACTAGTGATGGCTTCTCACAACAATCCCGAGATTCACCTCTCCAAGGTAGTCACTAGTTGTCAGCCAGTACATCATAATAATTATCAGTATAGGGCTGTGGAGATTGTCGACTATTTTCATCATTCAGATCATCAATCGATCAATATGATGCCTGGTAGTGATAGGTTATGTGCTAGCTGCGTCGAAACATACTACGCACAAACATGAGCAGCATGATGAAAGTGGGGGGTGTTGTTGGCAGAAGGGATTCGAATTCAACACCTTAGGTCTGATGCACGAATAACCAACTCCTAGACCACTAAGACGTCATCCGACGCTTTTAATGTCTCCCTTTAATCAATCCGCGATATTATCCAACCACTTTACATTGTCTTCGGTGACTAACTGCCACCTCACACTCCACTCGGATTATCTCCACTGGTCATGTCTTTTTACTAGAACTCCAAGAATCTAGTCACCAGTGATCATATGAAGTTGTGGAACCTGTCGAGTTCTTGATCGAGATCACCAATAATAATAATAATAAGAAGAACAACAACAAGATCAATTCAATATTCTATCATAATTATCTAATAACATACCTTGCATTTGCTTAATACCGTTATCAACTTCTAAAACTTTTTCCATACAATCCACATCTAGAATAATTTAAATGTTTATGGTCTATTATGTCATGATCCTACATTGATTAATCGATAGTGATTTCACTGAAAGTTTTTCATTGATTCCATCTATATAAAAAAATAAACAATCAATTTTATGAATTTGTTACTATGCCACTAAAATATGTTTACAGAAAAAAAAGGAGAAAGAGAGAGAGAGAGAGGGAGTGATCACAATTGATTGATCACTGGGTGGTGTTCAGTGTCATGTGTGTCAAGTCCACCTTAATGCAGATGGAATGCTATCGATCAAGTTGCAATGTGGTCACTAGTTTAAGTGACCTGACATTGCTTGCACTATGTTGAGATCAGATAGTGGTTGGAGGTAGTCAACAGGAAACCCTGGATCCGGGTTTCGTGCTATTTAGCACTTGTCAGCAAGGTATACCTGAGTGAGTGAGAGAGCCAAAACGAAGGTTGATTTATGTTTGATTGATCACTGGGTGGTGCAGATTGAATTCTATCGATCGAGTTGTAATGTGGCAGCTAGTCTAGGTTGCTGTGTACGCTACTTATATCAATATGAGTAATATATAACAATAGTCAGGATTAGAATATCTGGCAACAGAAGATCGTGGAAGAAAGAACAGTAACAGAAAGCAGTTGGTATGAAAATGCAAGAACAATGAATCGTGAGACGATTGGCTAACATTTTAGAAGTGAAGTATTCACTATATGCTTCTCAGATTTCAATAAGATATTCTGTAATTTTGTGTTCAAGTACATTTGTTTGTCCCTACTTGTGTTCTTGTCCACTACATAAGTGACTCAATATTGCGTACACTATGTTGAGATAAGATGATGATTGAAGGTAGTTAACAGGAATGTTTAAACCTAGGTTTCGTGTTACTTGACACTTGTCAGCAAGATGTACCTGTATTATACTTGAAAGAACTGATGCTCCCTAACAGATTTAATCCCGTCTTACCTAGTTTCACAATCAAAGACATTGCCATTGATCTATCCGAGCCGCAACTGACCTCTTATAAGACTGAGATGTATTTACAATTGATTAATCACTAATCTTTTGATCAATGTCATGTATGTCAGGTCCTTCTTAGTGTAGATCGAATCCTATCGACCAATTCGCTATATAGACATTAGTCTAGATGACTTGATATTGAGTACAATATGTTGTGATAAGATGGTAGTTGAATGTGGTGAATAACAAACCCTAGATTCGAGTTTCGTACTATTTGGCATTGATCATCATCATCATCATCATCATCATCATCATCATCATCATCATCATCATCATCATCATCATCATCATCATCATCATCATCATCATCATCATCATCATCATCATCATCATCATCATCATCATCATCATCATCATCATCATCATCATCATCATCATCATCATCATCATCATCATCATCATCATCATCATCATCATCATCATCATCATCATCATCATCATCATCATCATCATCATCATCATCATCATCATCATCATCATCATCATCATCATCATCATCATCATCATCATCATCATCATCATCATCATCATCATCATCATCATCATCATCATCATCATCATCATCATCATCATCATCATCATCATCATCATCATCATCATCATCATCATCATCATCATCATCATCATCATCATCATCATCATCATCATCATCATCATCATCATCATCATCATCATCATCATCATCATCATCATCATCATCATCATCATCATCATCATCATCATCATCATCATCATCATCATCATCATCATCATCATCATCATCATCATCATCATCATCATCATCATCATCATCATCATCATCATCATCATCATCATCATCATCATCATCATCATCATCATCATCATCATCATCATCATCATCATCATCATCATCATCATCATCATCATCATCATCATCATCATCATCATCATCATCATCATCATCATCATCATCATCATCATCATCATCATCATCATCATCATCATCATCATCATCATCATCATCATCATCATCATCATCATCATCATCATCATCATCATCATCATCATCATCATCATCATCATCATCATCATCATCATCATCATCATCATCATCATCATCATCATCATCATCATCATCATCATCATCATCATCATCATCATCATCATCATCATCATCATCATCATCATCATCATCATCATCATCATCATCATCATCATCATCATCATCATCATCATCATCATCATCATCATCATCATCATCATCATCATCATCATCATCATCATCATCATCATCATCATCATCATCATCATCATCATCATCATCATCATCATCATCATCATCATCATCATCATCATCATCATCATCATCATCATCATCATCATCATCATCATCATCATCATCATCATCATCATCATCATCATCATCATCATCATCATCATCATCATCATCATCATCATCATCATCATCATCATCATCATCATCATCATCATCATCATCATCATCATCATCATCATCATCATCATCATCATCATCATCATCATCATCATCATCATCATCATCATCATCATCATCATCATCATCATCATCATCATCATCATCATCATCATCATCATCATCATCATCATCATCATCATCATCATCATCATCATCATCATCATCATCATCATCATCATCATCATCATCATCATCATCATCATCATCATCATCATCATCATCATCATCATCATCATCATCATCATCATCATCATCATCATCATCATCATCATCATCATCATCATCATCATCATCATCATCATCATCATCATCATCATCATCATCATCATCATCATCATCATCATCATCATCATCATCATCATCATCATCATCATCATCATCATCATCATCATCATCATCATCATCATCATCATCATCATCATCATCATCATCATCATCATCATCATCATCATCATCATCATCATCATCATCATCATCATCATCATCATCATCATCATCATCATCATCATCATCATCATCATCATCATCATCATCATCATCATCATCATCATCATCATCATCATCATCATCATCATCATCATCATCATCATCATCATCATCATCATCATCATCATCATCATCATCATCATCATCATCATCATCATCATCATCATCATCATCATCATCATCATCATCATCATCATCATCATCATCATCATCATCATCATCATCATCATCATCATCATCATCATCATCATCATCATCATCATCATCATCATCATCATCATCATCATCATCATCATCATCATCATCATCATCATCATCATCATCATCATCATCATCATCATCATCATCATCATCATCATCATCATCATCATCATCATCATCATCATCATCATCATCATCATCATCATCATCATCATCATCATCATCATCATCATCATCATCATCATCATCATCATCATCATCATCATCATCATCATCATCATCATCATCATCATCATCATCATCATCATCATCATCATCATCATCATCATCATCATCATCATCATCATCATCATCATCATCATCATCATCATCATCATCATCATCATCATCATCATCATCATCATCATCATCATCATCATCATCATCATCATCATCATCATCATCATCATCATCATCATCATCATCATCATCATCATCATCATCATCATCATCATCATCATCATCATCATCATCATCATCATCATCATCATCATCATCATCATCATCATCATCATCATCATCATCATCATCATCATCATCATCATCATCATCATCATCATCATCATCATCATCATCATCATCATCATCATCATCATCATCATCATCATCATCATCATCATCATCATCATCATCATCATCATCATCATCATCATCATCATCATCATCATCATCATCATCATCATCATCATCATCATCATCATCATCATCATCATCATCATCATCATCATCATCATCATCATCATCATCATCATCATCATCATCATCATCATCATCATCATCATCATCATCATCATCATCATCATCATCATCATCATCATCATCATCATCATCATCATCATCATCATCATCATCATCATCATCATCATCATCATCATCATCATCATCATCATCATCATCATCATCATCATCATCATCATCATCATCATCATCATCATCATCATCATCATCATCATCATCATCATCATCATCATCATCATCATCATCATCATCATCATCATCATCATCATCATCATCATCATCATCATCATCATCATCATCATCATCATCATCATCATCATCATCATCATCATCATCATCATCATCATCATCATCATCATCATCATCATCATCATCATCATCATCATCATCATCATCATCATCATCATCATCATCATCATCATCATCATCATCATCATCATCATCATCATCATCATCATCATCATCATCATCATCATCATCATCATCATCATCATCATCATCATCATCATCATCATCATCATCATCATCATCATCATCATCATCATCATCATCATCATCATCATCATCATCATCATCATTGATTATCTTCTCATTAACTGTTTATCATTTGAAATAGATTATAAACAACATTATTATTACAAATATTGACCTGATTACAAATATGAAAGTGAATTAGAAATGAAGATATATGTATTGCATATTATAGTAAAGATTCTAATTAGAGTTTACTGAGGACATAAAGAATTTTTATTTCAAATAAATAAGGTTTTCAGAGAGAGAGAGAGAGAGAGAGAGAGAGAGAGAAGGTTCCAGAATATCGAACCCATGATTAGAACACATAGAATCAGATGATGACGCAATCAAGATATGAATTGGAATCCAGCCAATTTTATGAATTAAAGAAAAAATGATAACGATAATGATGTTAAACAAATGGGAGGTATGTTGTTAGATAATCATGATAGAATGTTGTTATGAAACTGTATAACTGAATTGATCTTGTTATTATTATTATGATTGATATTTGTGATCTCGATCAAGAACTTGTAGTGTGGCGTCGAATCGCAGTTGACTATGATCACCACCACAGGAAGGCTACGTGTCAGTTAACCGATAAGATCCCCCGTAAGTCAAATATCAGAAGGTAGTTGATGGCTGTAGTCGAAATGTATTTGTTGGCAATCTCGTGGTATCGAAAGAATACCGAGATTGTGCCAAAGGAGTACAAGTGTGGTTACTGAGCGTAACCGAATTCGTGCAAGGTCACAATCAACGGAAGAATGTATGTCTTTAGTACAGTTAGACAAACAAGTACAGTAAAACAATCACTGGTACAATTGGTTATAATAATAATTGTTTCCAACGAACCAATCGCATTCCCTTCATAAAAGTAGATCACTACAAACTCAACAATTTCCACAACTTATTATGTTCACTAGTGACTAGATTCTTGGAGTTCTAGTGAAAAGACATGACTAGTGGAGTTAATTTATGTCAGGGAAGGATAGGTATCTATCTTAGACAATAGAAAATGGTTACGGAATCTCGTGGTCGCTGTTATTGATGTAATCAGCTGCTAGTGAGCAGCTTATACTCTTCTACGAGAGGTAACAGGCGTGAGTAAGTAAAACTAATCTCAAAACATTTACATGATACATGACATCAAATGGATACACACTCAAGTCTTTCAAAACTTTTGTAGATATGACTTGAAATCCAGTCAATTTTATGAATTAAAGAAAAATGATGATGATGATGATGATGTAATCAGAACAATTGAAATAATGAATGATGTAATGTTATCAGGATGAACAAATATGTATTACTGTTTCTATTTTGGATACATAAATTTAGTTGAAGAGGTTTGAACACAATAGCCTGGATAAATTTCAGAAGATTAGGATCGAATTATTTATGAATCATCTGTCATTTCAAGACATTAGTACGTCTCAACAAACACAAGGTTCTCAAATACAACACAATCATACTTGATGGAGACATTCTGGAAGAGATGGAATCTTTCACATATCTCAACAGCATTATCGATCAACAAGGACGATCTGATGCAGATGTAAATGTGAGGATTGACAAAGTAAGAACACTATTCCTACAGTTGAGGAACATATAGAACTCAAGACAACTATCAACCAATATCAAAGTCACAATCCTCAACACCAACACCAACACATTTCTACTAATATATCCAGCTGAAACTTCGAGAATCATTACAACAACCATCAACGTGTACAGGTATTTATGGACAATTGCCTCAGTGAGATACCAAATGTCCGTTGGTTGGACACCATCAGCAACAGCCTACTGTGTTACAGAACAAACCAACTTCCAACTGATGAGGAGATTAGGAAGAGATGATGGAAGTGGATAGGACAACAGATTGAGGAAATGATCAGACTGCATCATGAGGTGAGTACTAACTTTGAACTGTGAAAGGAAACAGAGAATGAGAATGCGAAAGAAGACAGTGTCGAGAATTGTAAGGAGACATAAGAAGAATGAATAATAGCTGGAAATAACTGGAAAGGATTGCGTAGGACAGGGTTGAATGGAGAATGTTGGTGATCCACCTATGTTCCTCCACGAGGTAAAAGTAATAAATAAGTATATATATATATATATATATATATATATATATATATATATATATATATATATATATATATATAACCTAAGCAAAATCTGATTGAAATGTTTCATCTAAATCATGCATTTCCAAACAATCGAATCCCAATCTTTCGAAACTCTCCGAAGCTATAATGATCAAATGTCTTCAATCAAATTTCCGTATCCGATTTGTAACATTAAAAGAGGTACAAAATGTATGATACTTTCAAGGTCATCACAGGTGGGCGAATTCAAAATTACAAAATAACTATCAAATAATCAACAAATATGTCGTGAATGCGTACTGCTGAGGAGTCCCACAATAGGACGAAACGGCCGTCCAGTACTTCCAAGTTTTCTATGGTGATCTAGCTTCAGTTGACTCATGATCTTAACCATTGAAATTACTATAATCGTCAAAAAACCTCTTCTGATACAAATATGTATTTTTGTAGTGAACAAGTACATGAGTGGGGACAATCGAATATATTTGAATATAAAATTACAGAACGTATAACAATGGTATCATACTTGACTGTTCCTTTTGTAAATATCAATTCATCGTCTCAGATTTCATTCGTTCTGTATTTTCATACCAACTACTTTCCGTTCCCGTTTTTTTCTTCTCGATCTTCTACTGAAATACATTCTATTCCCGATTATCATTATATACTACTTATGTGGATACAAGTATCTCACACCACAGTATGTTAAAGATTCATTAGTGAGATGAGTAAATATGATTGAAGTTAGACATTAACACCGTTGGATGCCGGCTCAGTGGTCTAGTTGGTTAAGCGAAGGCGTCAGACTGATAGGTCCTCGGTTCGAATCCAGCGAGGTGCAGGGTCGTAGATGCGCACTGCTGAGGAGTCTCGTACTGGGACGAAACGGCCGTCCAGTACTTCCAGGTTTTCCGTGGTGGTCTAACTTCAACTGACACATGATTTCAACAAGTACAATATAAAACACTCTATATTATCCTCACTTATGCTTTGTGACATCATAAATCCTGCATGAACTTACATGTCAGCATTCCAATTTGTTTTGTCGTATTTCTTAAATTCTCTTCATCTATCTTTAAAGTTCCTATGATTACGTAATGAAGAAAACAAACTATTTAGAATGTAATGAATATTGGGTTCATATTGAGCTTTAGAAAGAAACAATATGATGAGGTAATTCAATGTATAATTCTAACTAGCATTTGTTATACACTGAAGAGTATATACAAAAACTGTTGAATACATTCTGTTATGATCTTTTTGTGGATAGTGTGTATACTTTAATGAAATTTACATCGACATCTCCTTGAGTCTTTACTATTCTCCGTTTTTAATCCCTACCCCATAGCACGACACACTGATTACCGTTAATAAATACACGATTAGACACATATGTCACTTGTTCTCAATTACTTGTTGCTATGATAACAGAACTCGAATGTATTTATGATTGACGTTTACAGATCACAACGATATTTCCACTATATACATCATCTGGATATATACAGCTTGAACTATAACAATTATGATCGGAATTATTAACGACTTATAATTGTGGATTATCATACCAAATGAAGCTCGAACACGCCAATTCCTGACAATTTAAGTAAGGTCTTGTGTTTATAAATTATATTTAATATCGTAATTGAGTTAATGAGTCAATTGAAACTACACCATGATAGAAAACCTAGGATCACTGAACGGCCGTTTTGTCCTAATGTGAGACTCCTCAGTGGTGCACATCCATGGTTCTGCCCTGCGGGGTTCGAACTCAGAATCTTCAGTCTCGTGTACAAACGCTTAACCTTTAGACCACCGAGCTGGTCAGTATCCAATGTTGTTAGTGTATACCCTCAACTAATCCACGAAATTGACTCATGAACCCAACTATTAAATTATTATAGTATCCACAAGAAACCCCTTTTTGAGTATATTTAATATATTAATACGCTAAATTATGGAAGAAGCGCCTAAAGTGGATAGAATACACATTGAGAAAAGCACCCAACTGAGTCAAAAGGCAAGCCCACATATGGAATCCTGAGGGCCAAAGAAAAAGATGAAGACCAAAGAACATATTAAGTCTAGAAATGGAGACAGACACGAGAAAAATGAACAACAATTGGATAGAACTAGGAGTGAAGGCCCAAGACAGAGTGGGTTATAGAATACTGGTCAGTGGCCTATGCTCCATTGGGAGTAACAGGCGTAGTAACTTTGTTATCATTTTTGAGTAGATATATTTTTGGTTCACCACAATGGCAATTAGTATGTAGGTAAACTAAGCCAAATACTTTTCTGTATATCAAAATATCATTGTAAACAAACAAACAAATGTATTGAATAGAAATGTGTTATAGTTTAATTATGTTCGTCAGGGATGTCCACTCTCTCCATTCTTTGTCATTGACGTGCTTTTACAGACAACACTTTCCTCATCTAAATTTCCAAGGGTTGAACTTCTACCGGGAGATTCACTTGTTGACTTGGAATATGCCGATGACATAGTTCTATTTGGTGAAGACGCTGACAAAATGCAGAGTCTTATGACCACTCTAAGTAACAATGCAAGCATGTTCGGGATGCGATTCTCCCCATTCTCGAAATGCAAAATGTTGCTTCAGGATTGGGTTACATTGACACCCGAACTAGTGATAGGGAGTGAAGTAGTTGAGCGTGTCAACCACTTCACTTATCTGAGAAGTCTCATCAGCCCTTGTGGTCTGATGTGTGACGAAATCTCAGCACGGATACAGAAGGCTCGGCTAGCTTTTGCGAACTTGAGTCATTTATTGAGTAAACGAGATTTCCATCTATCAACCAAAAGACTTGTTTACTGTGCAGCAGTTCGTTCCGTCCTACTTTATGGTAGTGAAACATGGCCGGTAAGAGTAGAGGATATTCGTAGGTTACTAGTATTCGATCACAGGTGTCTTCGAAACATTGCTCGTATATCCTTGGAACACCGAGTAAGTAACTCAGTCGTTAGGAAACGGGTACTAGGTAAGGATGGCAAATCAATTGATGAAGTAGTGGAACTTCACCAGTTGAGATGGCTGGGACATGTGTTATGTGTGCCCAACCACCGACTGCCTCGATTTGCGATGCTCAGTGGTATAGGAGTAGGTTGGAAGAAAGCTAGGGGCGGCCAAACCAAAACATGGCACAAGTCCATGAAGTCACTGACAAGTGAACTGAGTCATGTTGGTAGGTGTAGACTACCTGGTTGGGGACCGCGAGATTATAGAAACCGATAGTTAGAGACCCTGAATGACATGGCTCAAAATCGTTTGCAATGGCGCAGGTGCATCCACTCTTTGTGTTCTCCCAAGTTTTAATCTCCTTATTCCTCCTTGTCTCTTTTTTTCTCTTTCCAAATTTATTTCACTGTATTATACTCCTTGAATAACATCTTCAAACCCTAATTTTCCCGATTACTGCTTATACACTTATTACCTCTACCACGACGGGATTTGAATCGACCACTACATCTGTGTGCTAATGTGGTGTGGCAACTCGAAGTGATGTACGTACGTACGAAGTTGTACGTCGTTATTGAATGACTGACTGATAGTTTAATTATCTAAACAAATCTAAATAATAGTTTACCTTTGTATGTTTCCAGTACTAATAACAGACCAATCTTTCTCTGGTGGTTATCTGTAAAAGAGAAATCATTTAAAAATAATCGAAGATGGATAGTAGGTAGCAGTAGAATACATGACGCGCGTTTCGTTTTATTTTGAACTTGTAGTTGTACCTCAATGTTGCTGTTTACTCCGGGACTCCAACCCAGTACCGTTCGCTTCAAACGCCATTGCGTTATCCACTTAGCTACTGAGTCCTGATAGCCACCTGCTTGTACAATGTGGTACAAGGTTTAAATTCATTTGGTGTTGTTTGTTTGTAGCTTACCATTGTTGTTCAAGACTTCAATTGATTAGTCATCTAGTTACTATGTATACAATTAAAACGTACCAATTGACTGGTGAGGCTGTTACCTTATCAATACTCATATAAGAATTAGATAGATACATAACTTGGATACAGCCATTAATTTTATTCATTAAGAAGAAAGGTTATACAAATCAGAAATGCATAATGTCACTGAACATTTTTTTTCTAAACGATACATGAAAGTTTTCAGAATACATTGAATTCGACTACTTTTATGATGTAGAATACATGGCATGATGCAAACTTGGTCGATAGGATTCGATCTACACTAAGAACGACCTGACATATATGACATTGATCACCACCTAGTGACCAATCAATTGCAAATTCATCTGAGTCCTACAGGAGGCCAGTCGGGGCTTGCATAGCTCAGTGGCAACATCTCTGACTGTAAAACTGGGTGATACAGGATCAAATTTGTCAGGGAGCATCAGTTCCCTCAAGATTAAAGGTACACCCTGCTAACGAGTGTAAAATAGGCCGAAACATAAGGTTCAGGCTTTTCTGTTGACTACCTCCAACCACTATCTTATCTCAACACAATTCACACAATGTCCAGTCACTAAGACTTGTGGCCACATATCAACCTGATCGATAGGATTCGGTGTGCACTAAAAATGACTCGACATGCATGACACTGATCACCACTTAGTGATCAATCAATTGTACAAACGAAAATATTTTGAATTCGAAGAAGGAAGGTCTTAATTAGGATATATTATCTACCATTAAAGCGCATATATGAAACTGCATCTTATATACAACAGTATAAAACATTGATTGTACAGTATATATTTACTAAAATATATTTACATATGTCCGAGAACGTGTTTTCATATTGGCTTGGCTGAATAACTCCCAATAACAGAATAATAAGACACAAATATAAGAGCCACATTTTCAATGAAACATCGTTGTCGATTCTTCTGTATTTATATCATTAGATAATGATGATCATTGGTTAAGTCAAAGTGATTGAAAATAACTAATTTGTATTCGTTGAATAAGAAGTAAAATATACACAGTATGAATGATCAATATGCATTGTGCATACAAACATACACACATATAAACCTGTGCTCAATTTATCTCATCTCTTAGTAGAATAAGTTGTACTGAGCATAATTTAGAGATTGAATAGTTTAGACAGGAATGATTTGAAAAGGTGGTAAGTTTCTACTATCAATGTTGTGATTGTTCAATGCTAGGACTGTGAAAATTGTTAGGTTTCATTGAGATCATAGATCAATCAAAGTTAGATCACTATTATGTGCTCATTAGTGACAAGCTTCGAGAGAGAGAGAGAGTTCTTATAGTTCTTTCAGGAATCCGTGAACAATGGAGTACAATCATTTTGGGTATGAGACAGTTACTCACTGAAATCGATGGAAAATGGTCGCGCATTATCGTGGATTGGTTGATGTTATACATGAATACTGTTTGATGTTGTTTCAATTGTCTAGCAGTTAAACATTCATCTACTAATCCGAAGGTTCTAGGAATGATTCCAGTGTGAAGAATAGTGATTGAGTACTGTCGAGAGGTCTCATACTAGTGGTACGAATTTTGTTCAAATGCTTACGTTTCAAACATGATGAATATTACTTACAATGAAATTATTGGAATTCATGCTGGCAAGTGAATTATTTATTCAGATAATCGAAATTTTAAAACTTGATGGTTTCTAGTACTATTAGTTGAATTAGTATAGTCATATGTACCATTTTGATTATAGATCAATATTCAGATCGATAGTAAACCAATCCTTCTTCATCCTTCCGTATATATATATAGGGTCCAATGATTGAGGAATATTGGATACTTTGGTAAACGTTTCATAAGAACGACTACAGATTGCAACTGTCTCTGATTGAACGAGAGAACCAACGGTCACTACCAATAAATATTTTATCTATTATATGTAAATGTACAAGATAGACTCACATGGTAATGAAAAATTTAAACAACGAATATAAGTGACAAGTTGATCCCACTGAAAGAAAATGATGGTTCCAAGTGTCAGTAAGTAGAAACGAAACGTTACAGATTGATCTCTCCTATTTACTTACACATAGGTCGAAATGAAACAATGTTTGTTATTATTCATGTGGGAAGACAGAGTAGCGCATCTACACTAGGAAACAACATACGATCAAAAAGATGTGAATGTGAGATATACAAGTGTATCTCTCAGTATTTGTAACATCAGTCAACTACGCTGTTGTGTACCATACATATAAACGGTACTTGTTTCATTCAAAGACATAACATCGATACATTATGGTGTCTGAGTACACAGTGATACTTTAACTACTTTGTTGTAAATTCAAGCAAGTGCAAACTGATGACCACAGATTGGGTAGACACGACAACGTATCAATCGCTTCATTACTTACGTCAGTGAAATGTTGTCTAACTGCAAATGATGATACAATCTTTGTGGAGTTACAAAATTGTGAAGATAGGACAAACTTATTTTGTATTACTTTCATTAATTTTCATAAGTTGTACATTTACTATAAGTGACTGTAAAATAGATGTTCAAAAATGCATCATCTTGAATCTTTTTTGATCCATCCCCCAGAGCACGACACATTGATTACCGTTAATAAATAAACTGTTACACACATATGTCACTTGTTCTCAATTACTTGTTGCTATGATAACAGAACTCGAATGTATTTATGATTGACGTTTACAGATCACAACGATATTTCCACTATATACATCATCTGGATATATACAGCTTGAACTATAACAATTATGATCGGAATTATTAACGACTTATAATTGTGGATTATCATACCAAATGAAGCTCGAACACGCCAATTCCTGACAACTTAAGTTAGGTCCAGTAACTGTAGTAGTCGTAGGTGTAGTAGTAGTAGTAGTAGTAGTAGTCGTAGGTGTAGCCGTAGGTGTAGTCGTAGGTGTAGTCGTAGGTGTAGTCGTAGGTGTAGTCGTAGTCGTAGTAGTAGTCGTAGGTGTAGTCGTAGTAGTAGTAGTAATAGTCGTAGGTGTAGTCGTAGTAGTAGTAGTAGTAGTCGTAGGTGTAGTAGTAGTAGTAGTAGTAGTCGTAGGTGTAGTAGTAGTAGTAGTAGTAGTCGTAGGTGTAGTCGTAGTAGTAGTAATAGTCGTAGGTGTAGTCGTAGTAGTAGTAGTAGTCGTAGTAGTAGTAGTCGTAGGTGTAGTCGTAGTCGTAGGTGTAGTCGTAGTAGTAGTAGTAGTCGTAGTAGTAGTAGTCGTAGGTGTAGTCGTAGTCGTAGGTGTAGTCGTAGTAGTAGTAATAGTCGTAGGTGTAGTCGTAGTAGTAGTAGTAGTCGTAGTAGTAGTAGTCGTAGGTGTAGTCGTAGTAGTAGTAGTAGTCGTAGGTGTAGTCGTAGTAATAGGAGGAGGAGGAGGAGGAGGAGGAGGAGGAGGAGGAGGATTCGCAGTCATAGATTTAGTAGTAATATTAGAAGACTGACCATGATTCTCTTAATATTCAATTATTATCCAACTCTACTTAAACTGTTTCATTATTTAAGATAATTAAGATATTTTACTGTTTGTGAACTTTCGTACTTAACAGACTAAAATCTTATCAACAATTTGATAATTTCTCATAAACCTCGGTATTAATGATAAAACATCTTAAAACAAAACAAACGAAAAAAAAACTAGCTCATTATATTCTTTTATCTTTTTTGTGTATGTAACCAAAATAATACTCTATTTATCAATGTGACTTGATGTAAAATTGAAAATTTTGTATTCTACTGTAAACAATGATAAGGTGATTTGTCATAGGAATCATACAAAGTTTACTCTCGAACATCCATACCGCCAAACACATCTAAGAACAAAAATAACTCATTATATATTCTATTATCTTCTTGTAAATATGATTAAGATATTGGTATCTTACTGTAAGTAATAATGAAGTGATTTGTCTAAGCGAGACAATAAAAATATACAGAATAATCTTAGATTAAAATCAAACATCATTTTCAGCATTTCGATTATTGAATTGACTTGAGAAAAAAAAAGGGTAATAATTGCGTATATCAAGTAGTGATGAAAGTGTAGCGTGGTGTCGAGTTGAGATTAACTATGAACACCGCTACCAAAAAACACGTGCCAAGTTAATCAGAAGGCGAAGGTTGAACGTAACCAAATAAATCCATAAGATCCCCGAGAAGCCAAATATCAGAAGGCAGTTAATGGACCAAGTCGAGGTGTATATTTGCTGGCGATCTCGTGGTATCGATAGGATACCGAGATCGTGCCACGATACAAGCTTGGTTACAGAACGTAACCAAATTCGAGCGAAGTCACCAATATAGCTATCATTAGCACAGTCAAACAAAAGCAGATTAAAACAAACACTGGTACAGTTGATTATAATAATAATTGTTTTTATTAAATCAGTCGTGTTCTCGTGATAAATGTGAGTCACTACAAAAGTAAGCAGCTAAGAATGATTGTTTAAATGAACATTTAACGAGGAATATTTTTAACATTCATTGGACATTGAATACAGCATCGATGATATGTTTTTATTTATAGGCATATTAAAGGTTAGATCAATAATGTGAAAATGGTTTACTGTAAGGATTTATCGTTGTCAATGTTTGGTTTTTCAGAGTTCTTTAGTAATTTCTTTGTACGAATTAAAGTTGCTATATCGACGCTAAGACCTAGTCCTCTGTCAATGATCGGGTTCTGTAGTTAATGAATAGGGTTTTGAGACAAAGTATAAAATAGGGATAACGACTAGATGGATCATAGACAAGTCAGATACGATCGTTGTTTAATCCAACATACCACAACTTCATTGATCATAAGTAAGCATTCAACAACGTTGATAGAAAAATTTCAAGGGATTTTTTCGACGGTATGACACACCTGAGGTGATTATCACTGTCATACAGAACTCTGCTGAGAAACTGAATTGCAGAGTACTGCATAGTATGCCGCTCACAAACGTTCTTTAAGTGATGGATAGTGTGAGATAGGGCTATCTGCTTATACAAGTCTTCGTTCTTTCAGCTGTTGACTGGATTAAGAAGATCAGTGCAACTCAGGGACAACACAGGATATAATGGACAGATTGAATTCAGATGGATAATTTGGTGTTTGGAAATGACTTAGATCTTCTACCGCACACACTCCAACAGATGCGGGTGAAAAGAGCTAGTAAGCAGTCGGCTTCCTCAATTCAAGGCCTCAGCATTCACAAGGTAAATATCCTAAGGTACAATACAGAAGGCATCAGGCAAATCATACCTGATTGCGAAACTCTCGAGGAGTTAAAAGCCTATAAGTGTCTGGGCAGCATTACTGACAAATGGGGGGGACCTGATGCAGATATAAAGACGCGAATTAAAAAGCTAAGGGCGGAATTCCTGCAACCAAAGAACATCCGGGACCCGACGAAACTGTCGTTCAACACCAAAGTCAGAATTTTGAATGCCAACATTAAAACAGTCCTACTGTACAATACTGATATTCAGAGAACTACCATAATTATCATCAAAAATTGCAGGTAGTTGTAAATAGTTTTTTACGTGAGATTTTCCATTTCCGTCGCTCAAAAAATATCAGCAATATCCTGGCCTAGTAGACAGTAGTTGAGAACTTAAGTGAAAAAGACTCTGAGAGTGGATAGGTGTAGTATTCATACTAATTGATGATTATTTTGTACAAGATTGCGTGCTTATTACGAATTCCAAATATGATACGTTTATTTGTGCTCAATTAGCTTTTTCTGCCTCAAATTTCACTGTTTCAGTAATTCCTAGTTACCATATAAATCAGATTGCTTTTAATCATCATAATAGGACATACTTTACGGAAAACATTAAACTGGATTGTATAGTAAGCTTCAAATACAAACCTGCGGTTATTGTACTAACTAGTTCTGCATTTCTCAAATTGGATTACCTCGGGAATCCTTGGTTAGTGAATCGATTCGAATACCTCTAATTATCGTAAAATCCCAAAAGGCCATAGGGAGATATGCAGGGCGACAACACATTACTCCATCAATCGCAAACAGACATGAATACCACGAGCGCTACTTGTAAATAATAAACAAAGACAAGAACAGAATTGCTTGGAGATCCCTAGCTCGCTGCCTCTGCTCATAGAGCGGTAAGTGGCTTAAGGCAGTGTAGAGTTTGTCTTACATTGTTCCTACTCGCTCCCTTTCCACTCTTTTGTATATTGTCTTATACTACTTATTTACATTCAGTAAGCAGTTGTATTCCCAACAATTTTCAAACTTACGTTGTAACGTAAGTCGTACTGTAATATTCTGAAATGTTCACAGATACTTATAACGTTTGTTGTTCTTATCATTGTACTTATCATTATAATTACTGTATCTTAATCACTGCAATGGTTATCCACAGTTTTGTGCATTTGTTTGAACGCAAAAGTTTCCATATTGTTTTGCTCTTGGTTCGAGTTTCGATTGTTCAGAAACTGTTATCAAATTTAGACACGGCTATCAGCTGTCCTTTGTACTATCGTATGCTATAATAATTCTTTATGTTACTGTTACAGGAAGCCTTGTTAATTTTCATACTTGAAGGACGCGTTTAAACGCCCCATACACCTCACAAGTTGAAGTTTGTAACTAAGTTTAGTGTATTATTCAATAAAGAACAGCTATTGTAGACAAATCGTTGTTATGAAAACTCCGGTTTTGCGCGTATCTCAATCAGGTGACTCGGATGCTTCAATAGATATAACAGGCAGTAATCAATTAAATTCTTATTTTCTGATGTGATTAGACGATATTAAGTCGAAACGTACAAGGCGTACAACTGTGGATTCATGAGTTCCATTGAGACTTGAGGACAGTTTTCAGATGTAGAACAATGGGGATCAAGAAGTTCCTTATTCCATCACGCAAAATCGCATGAGTATATATTTATAGCAAAATCCATCCTAGGTAGCAGAGTTGGTCTCGATATAATCTGTCCCTTAGCCCTGTGACCTAATTTGTGGCTTGACCGTTTACTTGTTCGAAAAGCTTCTGATTCCTTGTATGGAGATGAGGTACTGCAGTGGTAGTAATTTCTAACCGCTCTATCATCTGAGCTAAATGTACAATGACTGAGATTTGCAACAGCCGTTGAACACTTAAAGAAGGCCAGGAGAGGTATGCGCAGGATCTCTGAATAAAGACTGCTTGGTTCGCACATCCACCCGTGATCATCCTATGTGACATCTTGCCTTTATATTGAATATATAATTATATTCCTGGCCCATGTATGTTCTTCAGAATACCCAAGAAGCAATCGCTGATTGCCACATTGGATGGGTCAGTATAGATAATGATGTGATTTCCACAGATCCTGTAGGTTAGATGACCATGCCATAGCAAGTCCACAATTTTGAACTAAGTCTATCATTCTTGTGGCATGGTTAAATATACTAATGCTCAACTGTCCACAAATCCTTCAGTCCTATAGCATTGTGAGTTTGGATATGTTGGTGTACTTATTTTCTGAATATTGTGAGAGAGAGCTTAACTGTCAACACGTCCAATCAGCTCTGAATAAAGTAGAAGATGGTGCATCCGTCGGATGCATCCTCCTGGTAGCTATCATTGATATTCGGGCTTTCTGTCGCTCTCGGTCTATGATTGCGCTCTGTATAAACAGTTGGGAAGAAACTATTGTCTAGAGCATAATGTTTTGTGTTCTGTGGGTCTGAACGTTCATAACGTGACACTGATGGGCAAACTATATCAATTTCTCAACATTAAGTGAGACACGGCATATTGCTTCAACCAGGTACTTCGTGCTGTTGGTACTGGATGAAATCAGTATGATTTGGTGACTTTGATTAATTCGCTACTGTGTTGTTACAGTTTTGGAGTGACTGTTAAAATATAACGCAACTCTACCTCCCCTTTTATGCACACCATCATATAAAAAAGTGTCATACCTTAAAGGTCAACTTCTGCATCCATAATGTTCGACGAGAGTCATGTTTCAGTAAGAAAGATAGTCTCCGGATCTAGCTAAAAGGACAGGTTTATAATCTCTTCTGATTCGCCCGTTATTCCTCTTACGTCATTATAGGACTCTTGGTGGTTTGCCTCATCACCTTACGTTCCCCCACAGCAGTATTTTTCTTCGGAGTTAAAAACGGATTGTTTTCCGAAGTGTCTGGTCGGTTCTGTTGGAAGTATCCACTGCAGGCTTTTTGCCAGTATAGCGTGTCGCATTAGAGGAATCATGAACTACGTGTCCTGTATCGTGGGATGTTGATCGAGGTCGTCTGACGCAAGGCTGTTTTGTATTCGGGTTTTCTGATATTATCTTACCGAGCTGTGCCGGCTCTCACATCTTATTTGACTGGAGTGTACATCCTTCAAGTTTTACCAGGCATGAAGTGTCTCAATATAGAAAAAATAAATCATTGGGACCAGCCAATCAGATACATCGAATCCCAGTGAAAATAATGGCATCGATCCCCATCAATATACACAAATCGTCTAACATAGACTCAGTCAAGCACTGGACTATGTGGCCACAACACGAACCCATACACCTATAAAACTAACGACTGTTGCAAATGTCCCAGATACAATCTGTCGAGTCTCCTCATAGCACTGGACTGTTGAAAGATCTGTTGCGACCAAAAGATGCCAACAAATAGTCACATTCCAATAACACCTTTACACGTTATACCTTTACAATCAAAGCATACCAACCCAGTCAAATCATATGCCAGAAATGAAGAGGTTCGAAAATATATTCAGAAAGATATCGATATGTGAATGAGCGTTTGGTCTAGGCGGACTAGTAATTGCAAGGGATGCGTAGCATTACGTACCCATTCGTGATCTGGTGAGGATGCGTGACGGAGCGCCTTCAGCTGGGTGTGTCCAATAAAACTAATGATGTCAGCATCAACGTTGAAGACTTACATAACCATTAGTTTTGGGGACTTATTTACTGCTATGGCTCACTCCCCACCAGTGGAGTAGTGATAATTATAGAACGTGTTCAGCTAGAATTTCAAAGGCAACTAGATTGTCATTGTTAAACACTCTTCTGGTAGCTTGCTATAAGTAGCGGCATCTGTTTCCCCCAATATAAGAGGCAATGTGGTACAAATGTAAGGATAAAAGATGTATGATGACAATTCTGGCCGGTTTTTCACATTTTCCAGCCGTCCTGGGGAAGAAAAACAGAAACTGTAGGTACACGCCGAAACACAATAGGACACAAAACTTGCAAAGAAGAAAAAATTGGCATACACACATAGATAACATGAGATGGCATAAAATACTTTGCACAATAGTGTTTTGGGATCTTTTTTGAAAAAATCTAAACACAGATACAAACATATCGGGAAAATAGTTTTGTTTTTGACACAATACAAACAAACAAGGTAAAATAAAGCTTTATGTAGTAACCTATGTACAGTAATAATTTAAGTGTTCTGCGAGCCCTAACATTCTTTCATAGCGCGTCGTTTTAAGCCGGCTATCTGATATCAGGGAGGTGTTTTCACAATTGTTGATTATCGGGTGGAGTATCGTAATTGTGAGGCTCGTGTCGCCCGAGTGTACTGATGGAAAGTCAATTTTGGTGAGGTGTTAAAACAGTTGGTTTTACGTCGTCTGTTATAACGGTTGGGTTTACACAATTAGGACGTTAATTTACTTTAGACTAATATCTACACTAGATTCCCTCCCACTGTCTTTTCTACAGAACTTCAATACAACTCTTATCAAGAACAAATGAATAGCCTAACCACAACGTAAATATATTTCCACACAAAAACCCGACACAGTCCAACAACAATGAACAGTCAGTAATAATTATTATAAGAATAGGGAAATACATAACTCATCTGACGCCTGTCAGACTATTTACATGTCTGACTAAGCAGACAACCAATCATTATCATTCTCGCCCACACATCATAGGGTCTTCTAAATACATGGCTTTAAGACAGTCAACACTGATAACAGTATTGTATTTTATTCTGTTACAAATGAACAAATAATTCGCTGATTCTTTGCAGTGAAATAAACCATTTAATTCTAATCGTTATCAGAACAGCAATGACGATAATAGGTCGAACAAACACACATGACCATACAGATGGGTTATCAAAACTTTTGGATCAAGTTAAACCTCATTTTATCTAGTGCGAAGAAACCTTGGAGTTGATAGTAAGAGAAATCTAAACATATCAATAAAATGTTTCGATTTATCTGAATTGTGTATTTGTCGATATTTTTCGAAGTATCATTAACCTCTGGCGTACGCACAGAGATACGGCCCCTTTGTAAATTATAGCGATATGTAGGTTGCACAAAATTTGACAAAATGTGCTACTTAGCTTTTTACATTGATTTACAGAGACATTAGTGTTTATATGTGTCTAGAATAAGCAGGGAAATTAAAATTATCGTTAGCTCTGTTTTTATCAGTGATATACAAATTTAGGTTTAACATGGAAGACTTTGAAGTATCCTTCGCATTCCTTTTTCGGAGGTTGTCGCAATAAGTCATGACTCACGAGAATGTGTGTTCTGCGTCGTGAGGCAGATCGAACGAAGAAATTGGTTGACGTAGACAAATGTTTAACTAAACACATTGAGGTTGTAAGCCTGCTAGGGCAAGAGTTCAGGTCGATATTCCTTGAAGAAGATGAAAGATCTACGAATTCTTCTGGAAGCTATTCCATTAACGAGTTCAACTGCCATATATCCAACATCAGTTTTTAACCCACTATGAATACCGAGTAACATGAGCGGGAGAGCGTAAGTCTATGGTGAACCGTTTGCAGCTGAGAGTGGGGTATTCAACGGTCGGTGTAATTGTTCTACTGACCCGTTGGCTTGTGTGTGGTGGGTGGTCGTTCAGAATCGTGTGATTCCTAGTAGTGTGATGAAACAACGGAAAAGTTTAGATTTGCAATGGCGTCTACAGTTTGAATCAACAGTTGAAGGATAGCCGTAGCTTGCTACACATCCTTCCACAAAAACGCAGACAATTTTTCAGCAATAATTTTTTAATAGGTTCTGCTTCTGGCCACCGTGTGAGATTGTATAGATACATTAAGACGTAAGAGTTTCCACTCAAATCTGGTAGGGGTCCCACCAAATCAAGACGAACATGTCCAAAACGAGCGCCGACAGATTTGAAAGACTTAAAGTACAACAACCGGGATACCAATACTCTGTTTGAACAAAAAACTGACGAATCGAAACTCGTTTGATGAAGCCGGATCGCATAAAGTGCTGTTAAGAGAGACCTAAATAAAGGCTAAAATACATGACATGTAGAAGCAACAAGTAAATGTCAGTACTGTCCAATAAAATGTTCCGGAGAAATTTTCGGCGTATTCTTTTCGCTTCACCGACCACCGAAATCCCTACAGCTACGTGAAGCCACATCTGTATACATCCACTCACGGCTCTTATAGTTAACTTTTCTATGTCAATGAGTAACACAAGACGCCTGAACCTCCATAAACCTAATATATAATCTGCAGTCACTGGGCTCACCCCAGAAGACTAATCTTTTGTAGCTCTTCCACACACCCCATTTTGCACCAGGACTAATACATTACAACTGGAAGCACCTAATTCACCAACTGTCAGACAGACTACACCTGAGGACTTCTCTTGATGATGAGAGCACATGTTGGCTAAATAGATCACGTATCTGTCGAACCATGCTACCGATTAATTCAGCTTTATCCAATTTCAGCCGTATAACAGAACAGGACAGAAAATAAGTTTTACTATGGCTGAAATGATCATGTGAGTACTTTAAACTTCAACATTTTTCACATTGTTTCCCAAAGAAGCTACGGTATTTCTGCAAACCCTCTATTCCTTGAGAATGAAGGACCTTAAATCCAGGTTTTTATGCCTAGTTCCCTCCGAATGTCTCACGAAGTCCAGTCGGCAGGGAAGTTGAACGAGACAAGGAGTCTGCAATTACACTGTACACCCCAAAAATGCGTTGTGTATCTCAAGTAAACTACAAAATATATTCAAGTTGTCGAGACTCTCGAGGTGCGCACTTGTCCGAAGATGAGCCTAAAGTGAATATAAAGGGTTCGTGATCGGTTAAAAGAGTGAAATTTTGACCTTCAACAGAATGATGAAAGTGCCGCACAACACAATATATAGCCGGAAGTTCCCTACCGAAAGTGCTATACCTGGATTCGGTGTCTAGCAACTATTTCGAGAAAAATGCTAAAAATTGTTAAGTTTGGTTAACCCATTGTTGTGTGACTCTTCCGACTGCCGAATCAGATGCGTCTACTGCGATACTAATGGGTGCTTCGGTGTCTCAGCATGAGAGCAATTTCGGTAAGGCGATAAGTTCCTTGACTATGGAGAATGCTTTTTCCGTGACATCGTTCAAATTCACGGATTTTGCGTTTCCACGAAGTTGGTTGGTTAGAGGTTTCACAAGTGACGCGCAATTAGGTGCAAACCGCCGATAGAAAATTAAAAAGCCATTGAACGTACGTGATTGCTTGACTATAGTGGGTTTTGAGTAGACAAGAATGGCTGCCTCTTTGCATTTCGGGGAGCGGATACCCTGAGCACCAGTAATGTGTCCGAAAAAGTTTAAGGAGTTAGTTCGACTCTGACATTTTTGAATGTTGACAGTTATGCGGTGTTTATGCAGTCGTTTGGAGACAAGGTACAGACGCTGAAGATGAGATTCTTTGATGAAATTTACGATCAAGCAGTCATCAACACACATATGTACGAATTTGGGATTTCGAAAAGCGTCCTCGATGAACCTCAGGAAAGCTCGTACATCATTTCCTAAACCAGTATACACGAAAATTCGTAGAGACCGAAAGGTTTAATGACAGCGGCGTTAAGAATGTCGTGGGAACTCAAGTGTATACTTTAAATGAATCGATTTTCAAAAAATCAGTTGTACTTGTCAAGTTAGCTGTCAAATCGTGAACGTGAGGCAACAGTGACGATCAGGAATAGTTTTCGCACTCAATCGCTGATAGTCACCAGTTGGACGTCATTCATTGCTGTCCGTTTCATGGGCCGTGTGCAGAGGAGACGCCTATGGGCTGTTGATAGCTGAACGATTCGCTGTTGGCCAACCTCAGCTTTTCGGGAGCTAGTCGGAACGCTTTCAGTAGCTGTGATATGATGTATGACATTGCCGATTACACATTGCAATTTTGATTGAGTTTGGTATATCGCAGAGTACTTATCGAGTATTTGTTGGTAGTATGGATTGGTCGTGTGTTTCATTCTGACTGGGGACAATTTATAACCGGAAAAAGTTGCGCAACACACAAATTAGTAATTCCGTCTACGCGCGTGTCGATGAGTAAATTATAATGTTGTGGCAGGTCTATTCCAATGATTGGCATCTGCAGCATAAAAAATGTAGTGACTGGGTTTGCGTAAGCCCACGTTAAGATACACATATGGCTTTCAGTGTGTGGCTGTCAATTATCCATTTGCCGCCTGTAAGTTGGAACCTGCCTCGTTCATTCGGTCGTCAGAATTCGCTGGAAGAACGCTGACTTCTACGTCAGTGTCAACGAGATGGCAAACTTTTGTTATCATATCAGTGATGTATAGCAGACGGTTATGTTCGTCGGCTACGGTTGCCGTTAATGCATGCCGGCTTGGAATTTCACCAAAACGTTAGTCTGTTAGCTTGGAGCTCAGAGAATTACAACTTTTCTGCAATTTCAAGACTTTCCCATACTGATTATGATAACAGTAACAATCAGGGTTATCTGTCTCTCGTAATCTAGAGGCAGATCGTTTTCGCAAAGTACTCTTCAGAGGGTTTTGAGACCATTCACGATCATGACGAACACTAAGGTAACGTGTTAGAGTATGGCAGAGTTCCGTGACGTCATTTATTGTCGCTTGGGGTTTTTCTTTGACTGAAGACCTAGGCGTTGGGAGTTCTGGTGACCTCTAGGATTCGGCCGTAAGGTGCAGCCAGGTCGTCTACAGCGTTGTTTTGAAATCAAACAAGCACTGCCTGCACCTGCTGAAGAAGCTTAAACAAGTGAATTTGTCTAAACAGGCCATCGTCGAGGATCCGTCGACCAATGATGTTTCTCATCCGTAACAACATATCCGCTGCTGGGTCATGTTTTAGTTAGGTGTTATTGAGGAGTCGGTCTAAACTTTATCGATCGGCTAGATATCCGCATTTAAGAATCGACCTTTATAGAGCTTCATAAAGTTCCAAAACACCGCTGGTAAACATATTAGGTGCGACGTACCAGTAGAATTCGCGCGGCAGTGTCTTCACCACTGCGAAGAGTTGTTCACGCGGGCCGGTCATGCCGTGCTCGTGCTCCACAGTTTGCAAACAGGTAAACCTGATCATGCTATAAGTATTTGGAGTTTGACAACACCTTAATTAGTAACACCTTTTACAGATGGATTGTGCTAGCCCAGCGAAATCAGAAGTCAGAAGTGAAGAGGTTCAACCCACTCATGATCTGGCGCTAATTAAAACAAATGTGGCCAGCATTAAATAACGAAAACTCACAGAGCTATTGATTTTGGGGATTTATTTACCGACAAATACTGTTATCGTTATCACACATCAGTAACTACTTACTGACTCGCTTATTATCATCCCTATTTCTCGTTCTGTTCTCACGCTTTGTTCTTCTCACACTGTATGTATCGACAGCTAAGTAAGCTTTACTCATTGGTTGATTTAGTGAAACAAAATCTTCTCTTAGCCCCCGAGTTGTCCTAGTACCTTTATAATTGCAAACAACCGACTGCTTAGAAAGCAATTTGATGACTACGTGTATCAGGATGCTTTTCGGATGTTGGTTATTAATGATTCTTCTCACAGGTAAGTTGACAAAAATTCAACAAGTACGTGAAAGCAAGACTCACAAAATAGTACAAAACGTACAAAATAAGGTTGCTCGTCTAAACAATTGAAAACTCTGTTATTTGCACATCAGAAGACGCTTGTTTGAACTTGTTTATTATGTCTGAAACCGATCATCACCAACTGGCAAGGTAACAGCGCTGTTTTAGGAACCATGGATATAAAGACAAGGGCAATTGAGTATTTTTCTAACAACAATATTTTGAAAGAACTTGAGAATGCTCTACAACTTATGTTCCAGGAAAATACATCAGATCATTCCGGCTATTTAGTAACCACAGTTGACTGACTAACATTTTACAGAGCAAATATTTCGAAAAGATTTCCCTTACTCCGAAAGTTGTCAGCATCAAAGTGGACAGAAACTATTCATATATTGGCACCTTTTCCAGTTCTTTGAGTGTACTTACACTGTGGCGAACAAATATTGAGGTTTTTCCATTATTTTAGTAGTTTAATTTACTGAAGGTTACCACAGGGCTAAACTATGTTTATGGATGCAATTATTGTCTGCCTTATGGAAACATCTTAAATGAATCAACACCCTCTGAATTCTCAGTTTGTATAGAGGCAGTTGTGGATTTACTGGATAATTGCCTATGGTCACCAGCGGAGATGTTTGAAATTGATAAATATATCAGGTAATAACTCTTTTTTGTAGATTACTTTCCATTTCTTCGAGTGACTTTACGTGTTATACATACTTTCTTATCCTGAGGATACAGCAAGTATTCTCGTAGCTACAAATCGTCAAGGGAACAGTTGAATTTGAATGTTTGTAGCAATTGCTACAAATCTCTGTGAACACGAGCATAAATGATTTGTCATAACCTTTGGACAACTGGATTATTCTAGTCTTTCCTCTTTTCTAACACCTAATATTTTAGCCTTTTTAATTGCTTAAGTGTAACCACAAGCACACTTTATATATATGTGTATGCTAGTACATAGGTATCTGTATACTCGCTTGTATCTTTCGTGCTTGTAAATGTTGTCACGTTTTGTTTGAGAACGACTGGTGCATTGACCGATTCCCATCCATCATCTCAAAGTCCGCACGGTCACGTTAGACACTGAAATAAATCCGTCCAACTTAATTAGAATTTGGCTTTTTATTACCGCTGTGGTCAAGTGCGTTTACCCTATGCAGAATATACGAAATCAAACGAATAATTTATGTTCATAGCCAGTTCATTCGCTTGTTATAAAGTAACACACAAGCACTAAATGTTTACCATTTTAGCACCTGGTTTCCTATTTAGCATAATCATTTCTGCACTTGATAATATCATTATTTTTGGACATCCAATCATGTCAGACAGTATTTCTTGCCGTACTTTTGGAACGGAGGTAAATATAGTTATATCATACGTCTGTGATGTCACTCCTGATTACAAAATCAGCATTTAGCTAAAGCCCGATTCTAATTCAAAGGGAACTCATCTCAAACAATGTCTAATAATTGTTAAAACCAACTATTCATTCCATTTACGGTACCTTACTACGACTGCAGATAATAGAAAGTGTTGGACAGATGCGTTTAATTCATATTCAACACAATATATTGCCTTAGACCATCATCTTTAATGTAAACCGTAAGTACAACAGCAAGGAACAAGAACCCCTAGTGTTTATACTTTTATACTCTTAAAATGTATTACAAATATTACCAGGACAACGTCTGTTTTTTAGGCTGTCAGCATCAAATGTTAACTAGCGTGTCTATTGGATAGATAAGTAAGGAACATCTTTGTCTGTCGACTTTTTATAAAATGTCTATACTGGGAAATAGTTTTCAATTCCTCAAAAATCAGTTCAGACAATGTTAAATCTAAACCATATAAATATAAGTATTCCTCTTAAAATCGTCTTCAGATTATCTTAACTACATGAAAAAATCACTATAGAATGAGAACAAAACCATAGTGGATATGAGTAAATGTGTATTGATATGTGAAAATGAAACCTGATAAAGTTTTACTTCGAAAACATTGCGTTTGCATATGTATTTTATCACAAATAAATACTGGTTGAATATGTGACAGTAAAACAATAGACGTTTTTAAAAAAAGCTCTATGTTGATGATGTCTGTCTGTCTGTCTTTTATATAAAATGTTATATATACTGCTATTCATTATTCTGACAACAATGTATCGATCTTTTTGTGATTTGATTTTGATACTAGAGAATGATTTCAGGTTTTTGAAGACACTTAGTATCATTACACTCAGCCATTGGACTTTGGTTATCATAAGAAATATGTTAGACGACTGAAGATTAAAATATTTTGATGGCGTATAAATGACATTGTCTTGGAGAAGGAGATTTGTCATTTGCCTTCTACCAAACTATCATTTCATTATTTGTGTGCCAGAAATGACTTAGAATTTAACCAAATGTATATCACACAAAATTGAATTTATTTATTTCTTTTATTTGCATGACTGTTGTACTAAGACGTTTTAATATAATCTTCTACTAATGGTTTCATAAACTTTACAATTTAGAAACTTCTACAATGAATACAGAAAGCAATTGAATAAAATGCAAACGGATGAAAGCGAGAAAGAAATAGAAGTTATTGGTCCAAAAGAAATCCCGTTAAAGTCTACATCAGAACAAAATGCAAAGTAGTTTTGAAAATGGCTGTATTCTCTTCTTTGTTGTTGATGAAATGTTATGTGAATATGAACCTTGGTAAATGAATGAACAAAGTATTAAACCTTATAAACAAAGACGGATAGTGGCTAGCAGTGAAATTCAGGACGCACTTTTCGTCCCATTTGAGACTTTTCAGCTGGATGTACCTGCATCTCACAGTTGATGTTGACTCTGAGACCCGAACTCAGTACTGTTCGCTTCAAACGCCACCACGTTATCCACTTAACTTCTGAGTCCTGATAGCCACTATCCATCTTTGCTTAAAATACTTATGAATTAAGGCAATACCGAGACAATACGCACAATATACACATATGCCGATCAGAAACTGATCGACTGCAGCCCTAAACAACAATGATAAAATTCAAGTAAACAATACCAAGTCAATTTAAAGTATAAAAACTTTCATACATCTTATCTAAATGTGCTAAAATTACTTCACGGACAAAATTCTATGATATAATTCCTAGAGAAGTTTTGTAATGATAAATGAAACCAGATTAGAAATATTGAAGATCAGTTAAAGCATTAGGATACCAGCTAAAATTTACTGTTATGGATATACACCCTCTATCTTCCCTTAAACTATGAGATTGAAATCGCTTCATATCTTACTTTCTACCAACTAATTCGTTCTTCCCGTACTATCTCCTTATATGCAATCTTTCTCTTATATATTACCACCATTGAATCAACTAATTGTATGAATTCGATGTTCATCTTGCTGTGCTAATGCAGTATGGCAACTGGGACCGATGCACATATGTATGCCTGATCCTTCGTTGTAGCTGACGGACTGACTGATATAAAACACTCTGAAACAATTCATTTTATCTAACGGCAGAAAATACTTTTACTCAAAGAATTATACATGTGAATGCAAATAGGAAGTAGAAATCAGATAATGTGTATTCCACAAGTTTTCATTTTATATGATAAACAACTACAATATTTTGGTTTCATGGTGATCACATTCATTTTGGTTAGTAACTGGAAAATTATTTAAACCTTTGTAGAATTAAACTTCATAAAATCAAACATCAGTATGTCGATTGCTTCATGTTTTGTAAGATTCCACAGTTAGATATCCATACATCATTTCATTATTAAAATATTTTGTGGGGTAAAATGATATGTAATATTTGGGTGGCCCCCTATCGCCCTGGTACGGCTGAGGGTGGAGAGAGTCTGCTCTCCTTCTCCAATTGCTCTCACATGGCCCCATGTATATACAACCACTGCTAGGGATGTCCTACCCACTGCTTTCTCGTGGCATCACTGTTATTTACGAAATTGAGAGGATGAAAAGCGAATATCCGGCGCTTTAACCTGGTTGGTAGATATGGAGAATCCAACTAGGGGAGTTAGAAAACCCTAATTCCAAACCAATGATGTACATGAACTCCAGTATCCTGTGGGAACAAATGGCGTATGAACCAATTACTGGTCACCGGCTACCATGTGACCGCATCTTTTGACGTTGCTCCACTGCATCGTGGATCAGACCTTTATGTCGAAGGCTCCAGGTGTGGCCCCTTAAGAAAACCATCTGCTTCGGTTTGTGCACCTGGGCAGTATCACAGTCCTCACACACGTCAAATGAGATTTGTGTGGCTCATATGTATCTGGTGCCCCCTTGTACCAGTATTAATGTGTTCAAAAAAATAAATAAAATTAACCAACTTATAATTACTATAAATGCTACTTAATTACTATAATGAGTAGTATAATACAAAATTGGAAAAAAATCGAGGACAATTTACGGACGATCTTTAGAGGAATCTTAAGTGACCTTGAGAAATATTAGCCAGTCAGAAGACAGTTAAAATATATTATAGGAAACCAAAGGAATAAAGTGGATACACTTCTCGTAAATGGTTCAAAAACTTGTCAAGGTTTGAGGGAGGTTTTGAGGTTCTAAAATCATAATACATACGGTAGAGGAAACCATCCATATGGCTCAATAATAGTCCGCCTCTGAAGCTATGATAAGGTCGTAAAAACTCTTTCAGCCTCGATTACATCGCTTCAGTATTGTTTGTGTGCACTCCATGTGTCGGGACCATGAAGTGCCGCTTGTGGATAACGACATGATGCACATAATCGAGTCTATGTAGGTGTCTGTGCGCTCTCTAATCAATCGTATATAATGCAGTGAGAGACTGCAGCCAGTGTTACTGGTGCTTTTGTTATCCAGTTCACAACAGTTGTCACAATTTGCCTTAGTCTTAATCTGAATCGAGCGAAAAAGTTCCTATTCTAGTAGGCTTCTTCCTCCAACACATATTCCATCGAAAGACAACATCATCACGATAGTCTGCAGAATGTCCACAAGTCATTCGATTATCACAATTACAAATAGAGGAATTTCTTAGTAGTCCCATTTGGTTGTAGTCGCTCAATTATCTCTTTTGCTCTACAATCCTCTGTGTACCGATCGTACGTGAGCATCGGGTACTGAAATTGCGGCTGCGACTTTGAAACCCCTCAAACGTTTTTGATTGGCTCATCCATAATATTATAGTCTTACCAAAATTTGTTTACATAGTGATTAAACAAGTTTTTTAAAACGATTACAATAATCTAACTAAATCTTGTTTTCAAACTATACAAACATGTTTTACAGATTATCAAGTAAGGTTTGTTTTTTCTTCTTTAAATGGTTTATTTTGATGTAGAAAAAAATCTACTAAAGATATAATTACACTTCTTCCAAATCAAATAATCTCAATTGCACCATTCATTGCAACAGATCTAACTTGGTTATCAATTAGTTTACATTTAACAGCAATGAAGTGTTCTAGACCGAAGATCAATTTTCAATGGTATATGAAATCACTTTATGATGAGGTAAATAGAAAATTTTGAAATAGTTAAGTTCATGAATCAATTGAAGTTAGAACATCATGGAAAACATGAAGGCACTAGATGGTCGTTTCGTCCTGTTATGGTATTTCTCACGAGTGTATATCCACGATCTCGCCTCGTAGGATTCAAACGCAGGACCTACCGGTCTTGTGCAAGAACGCCTAACCTCTAAAACACTGGGTTGATTGAAGTTAGACAGTAACACTGTTGGATCCCGGCTCAGTGGTCTTGAAGTTAGGTATTCACATGCGATACCGAGGGTCCTGAGTTCGAGTCCCTTTTGTGTGGAGTCATGGGTGTTGAGGATTCTCGTTACAAGACACAACGGCTATTTGGTGCTTCCGTGTTTTCCATAGTGGTCTTGCTTCAGTTTACCCATGAGCTCAACTATTAAATTACTATTATTTTTTATAACAATTTGATTTAATCGTTTGTTGATAAAGTTTGATCAGTCTTTGATGACATACATGTATCCTGTACTGCTTATCCTGATATAGCCGATTGTCTGACAAGTTTTTAGAATAGGTTTTTCAAACATATCGTTTGAAAAAACTTCACAACTGTTTGAACTCAGTAGCTGAATGGATAATAACGTGTTGATGTTTCATGCGAAAGGTGTTGGGATTGAGTTCCATTGTGAACATGATTATTGAGATCCGTAGGTTTCCAACCTGAGTCTATTGGACTTCATAACAACATAAGTGTCAGGATAAGTGATTCTTGAAGCCTTTTTGTCAGTTGACTTGCAGACGGCCTCTTTATTCCATTCTTTATCGAATCAGCAAGCAAAGATGACATAATTGAATATGAAAACTTACTATTAAAAACTCAACTTATGAAATTACAATGTGTGATTTTGATACTAACTAAAATATCAAAATAATCGAGCTCTATTTTGAATGTAGCACAAAATGATAAGCGAAGAGTTAGTCAATAAAAAAAATAGTCCTAGATATTGCTTCGGTCTGTTAGAAAAAGACATTTCCATTCAACTAATTGTGAGGATAGCCCATGAGTGAGCCGAAGATATTTCATCCAATTACCTTCTAGAAGAATATTCCGGAATCCTTACGTGTAGCTTACCTATTGGATAAATGCTAAAAAACCCTGTATGCGGATTGAAGGACTATAATGATGATTTCGTTTTTAATAAAAAAACTATAAATACCTGACTGTATGTACCATATTTGACATTGTTTTGGAATGGCATTCCTTTTACTAGTCTTCTATGTTCTCATTTGTGACTTGTAGGGTCCTAGCGTTCGAGTGCTCTTGTTGTACGCGGTACAATAAAAAGCTAAGTTCTAGATATAACCGATTGGTGTAAGACCACCATTGAAAACCTGGAAGTACTGGACGGACGTTTCGTCCTATTGTGGGACTCCTCAGCAGTGAGCATCCACGATCCCGTATCGCGAGATTCGAACCGAGGGCCTTCAGTCTCGCGCGTGAACTCCTAACCTCTGGACCACTGAGCCGGCATCCAATGATGTTAATGTCTAAACTCAACCAATCCACGAAATTGCGCGACCACCCTCCCTTGTACTAAGGTAGACACCTGTTTCTACCCGACACGGATTAGCTCCACTGGTCACTATAGTACAAACCATTTATTATGAATTGGTCATTTGTTTTCTCTAACAGAAAATATTCACCTGTAGACAAGATACACATCTTGGACTTCACTACTATCCACGATTCAAATGAATTAAACCTTTTACCCAAGTTTTTGTTAAGACATTTCTCTTAGGATATACATATGACAATAGAGACAGTTTGGAATTTCAATGACTAGAAATTACAAACCCATATTAATTCAGATAGACTCATATAAATTATCGTGGTTCCATGTAGTGAACAAGAACACAAATGGGGACAATCGAATGTATTTGAATATAAAATTATAGAACATCTTAGTCAAATTTGAGAATCATACAGTAAATACTTCATTTATAACATGTCAATCAATCGTCTCAGACTTCATCGTCTCTGCATTGCCATACCGATTGCTTTCTGTTCCCATTCTTTCCTACTCGATCTTGTTCAGCTTCTGCTGCCAGACACTTTATTCATGACTAGTGTTATATACTACTTATGTCGATATAAGTAGAACAAACCACACTCGTTCCCCCCCTTTAAAGCAGTGCTTCTTGCGGTGGTTTTGCTCACCGTGTCATTTTCTTCTTTTCTATAGTCTGTGTCACACTTTCCATCAAACGTCGAGTCTGTGGCGCTCTGACCTTTAAAGCTCCGTCGACCCACCAGGCCACCTAAACCTAATGTCCGCCTGGCACCCAGGACGTTCAATACCTGCGCTCCAGCGACCTGTTGAGACATAATCCTGTTCCCAGAGTATGTGGGCGCTACTACATGGTAAAGTAGTCTTAATATCATAGGACTGACTCAAAATATTGTCGGAAATGTTTAATATTGAGAAGTTTCAGCATTTTTTAAAATCTAACTATGATATCACTTAATAATAAATATAATATTGACTTGACTTCATTTCTTGTATCCTTCAATATATATGTATCAAGGTGATTAAATCAACAATGCCCGATAACAAGCCCAATTCACCAATTCCTGTTAACCAAGTGACATGTCCAATAATTACAATATTGAATTGTCCTGGACGTATTGGTTC
This sequence comes from Schistosoma haematobium, assembly GCF_000699445.3. NCBI lineage: Eukaryota > Metazoa > Platyhelminthes > Trematoda > Strigeidida > Schistosomatidae > Schistosoma > Schistosoma haematobium. The sequence continues at coordinate 19,913,290 of NC_067200.1, forward strand.
AATACAATCAGGAAAATGTAAATTTTTACAAGAAATTCTTCTTATTCCTAAACCATATTTAACACCAAAAGAAGTATGTTTCAAATCATGTCAATAATTTCATGAATGTAATGTCAACAAAGACGGTGGATTTTCGTTTGTGACTAACCAATCTTCTCCTTTTTCCTATTCGGTTATCATTGTTAAAAGAATTACTTTTATTAGGCAATGCCAATGTTCAGTTCCCGTTTGATGACGAATATTTTCGACAAGTTGATGGTGTTACTATGGATAGCCCTTTTAGGCCTCTCTTAGCTAATATATTTATGTCATATGTGGAAAATAGGACGATTGAGCTCAACTTTGTATAGAAGATGCATGGATGATATACTAATTATGTGTGATAAAGATTTTTAGGTTTCTCAGTTATTAGATAAACTCAATGGGGTTCAAAATGATATTGTGATGACTTATGAAGCAGAAAATAATGGCGAATTTCCCTTTTTAGACATACTTTTGAGTCGAAGGGAGGATGGTACTATAAGACGGTCAGTATATAGGAAACCAACTTGAATGAGGCAATACTTAACTTCCAATAGTTTCTGTTCATTGCAATACAAGCGAAGCTTGATTAAGTGTTTCTTTAATAGGACTCAAAGAATTTGCACTCCTGACACAGTTGAAAAAGATGAAAAGTTGCTAACTGACACATTAATATCAAATGGTTATCCATTAAAGTTTGTATATAGGTGCAAAAGTCACTCAACGCCAAGACCTCTTGTTTATTCGGTTCCAAAGAAAAGTTTATATCCATCTACCATATAGAAGTGAATCCAATAGTATAGTTTTAAGACAGAGATTGAAAGCAGCCATCAAGAAAATCTCTTATGCTGCTCAATTGGTTATGATTGGAAAGTCTAAGCCTATGACATAGACAATACACTGTAGTGGTGAATAAATCCCCAAAATCAATATCTCTATAAGTCTTCGATATTGGATGCTGACCACATTAGTTTCAATAGACTCACCTAGCTGAAGACACTCGGTCATGCATCCACACTAGAACACGAGTGGGAACGTCGTGCTCAACATCCCGTACAATCGCTAACCAGCCTAGATAAGTCAATCTTCGATATATTGATAACCTATCAAATATATCTTCCAACCTCCTCACTTCTGTCTTTTGATTTCATTTGGTGGATACGATTCATATTAGGTGTTACCGGTTAAAGTGTTGTCAAACTCCAAATACCTATGGCATCTTCAACACTAACCATGTTCATCGATAGCGAAACATATATATATATATATATATATATATATATATATATATATATATATATATATATATATATATATATATATATATATATGAAACGGGGCACAAAATTGTCTTGAATACACCTTCTAAAACGTTGTCAAGGTCAAATTCTCAAGTTTATTAAAACCTTGACTACTCGCGAATTTGAGCTCCCTCCCTGTGTCATGACCTTGAATGTAAATAATTTAAACAAAAAACCTATGTAATTTTCTTTTTTTATTGATCTAGTTATTAGATAATCTGTTCATTATTAAAACAAAATTATCACAAACCTTAATGAATAAACCAAATGTAAGTTGACAAATAATAAAATTGGTTTGTTTTACTAATAAGTTAATAGTTAATACCACAATTGATATGTGATAATGGAGCATCAAGTGTTAATATTGATAAACCAGAACAAGCATTTGATTTATTAATAGAATTTCTAGAACAAATTCAATTGAATAATCATTTCTATTTTGGTTTATTCATATCACCAAAAGGAATATTTGATACGGTTAGTTAAATATATATTTATATTACTTATAAGTAATAAACTTTATGCAAATCTGTATTTATCAGAAAGGGTTTTTCTTGTGGAGATTGTAGTAATTTGGATAGTTGATATCATTAGTCAATTAATGTTAGACAACCATGGAAAACCTAGGAGCACTGGGCGATCGTTTCGTCTTAGTATGGGACTTCCCAGCAGTGCGCATCCACGATCCTGCCTCACGAGAATCGGATCCAGAATCTATCAGTCTCGTGCACGAACACTTACGATCTGGACCACTGAGCCGGCAATTAACGGTGTTAATGTCTATCTTAAAACAATCCACGAAGTTGAGCGATACATCCACCATTGTTTTCAGTGATTTACTATCTCACAACAGACCCGGTTGAACTCCACTGGTCACTGCTTCTCACTAGAACTCCATGAAATACCTCTTGAAGCCAATCACTAGTGAGCATATAATGATTATTATCAGAAGGGGGTTTTGTGTATATTATAGTAATTCTAATAGTTGAGTTCAGTTGAAGCTAGACAACCATGAAAAACCTAGAAGCGTTGAACGGCCGTTTCATCCTAATGTGGAACTCCTCAGAAGTGCGCACACACAATCCCGCCTTGCGACCTATCGGTCTCGCGCTCGAGCGTTTAATTTCTAGAATGCTGAGCAGGTGGTGCAATGTTTGGTCAAAGTTATTGGTTTATTATCATTATTTCTTTCAACTTGGACAACTCTATCTATTATGGTTTTTTAATTTAAGAAAATCTACCACGGAGTTCACCACCCATTTTTCAAAGTAGTGCTGTTTGAATTACAGTCATGATTCTCTAATCCTCTAGTGTTGATCGAATTCCATTGGTCGAGTTGAAGTATTGTCACTAGCTTAAGTAACTCGATATTTATTACACTATCCACAGATTTTAAGTAGTTAGAGAATAGACTGCTCCTGGGTCTCGTTTTAATTGGTGGAGTATAGAGTAGTTGTTTATACATTTGGCCCTCAACCAACAGGTCACATGTTCTTACACCCCTTTAACTACTTTGGTTAACATTTTGCTAGTTTTCACACAAAAATTGTTGTTCAAAAGTGAACACATAGTCCGGTAGTTAGTAAAAGAGTCAAATCACCAAACTTTTCGGGCTACAAATAACCCCCGTGGTCTCTATCCATTTAAAAACAAGCTGAAGTTTAGATAACAGTATAATTTTAGTTAAAATGGCTAGTAGCATAGCTTTTGGTCCTAAAATACACGAAGCAACCTTATATTACTCAGTTTGAACATAGAAAGCGTACATTTACTTAAGCTTGCAGTTTTATCGTGATGAATGTATACGATAAGTATGTACAGGCCTTTTATGAACTAGTGTAATGTAAGACAATTATGTGATATCCAGTTGTTGAATTCATCATGTACTTATTAATGGAAGGCTTAAAGATGTTTTTCCTGGAGTTCTAGCGAGAAGCGATAAACACTGGAGCCCAATCCGTGTCGGATAGAGACAGTTATCTACCTCATACAATGGATGGATGGTTGCACGAGATCATAGATCGATTGAAGATAGACATTAACACCGTTTGATATCGGATCAGTAATTTAGAATTTAGGTGTTCGCATGCAAGACAAAAGGTCTTTTATACGGGATCAACACACGAAATCCATAGGAATCAACAATAATAACATTTAAAATGAGATCAATCTATACACGAAACAACTAATGATCAAATCTGTTATTCAAAAAAAGTTGAAATTCACTTGGTATTGTTTGCATGTATCTTCCTATTGTTGTTTAGAACTGCAACTGATCAGTCACTGATTGCCATATATGCCTCCTGTGAAGATTGCCTCAATAATGCTATTTATTCACAAGCATTCTAAACAAAGATGGATGATGGTCACCAGTGGAATCCAGGACACGTGTTTCGTCCTATTTGGAACTCGTCAGCTAGATGTACCTGCTGATATATCTGAGCTCGGAATATAACTTTCATACTAGAACTAAATGGTCACCCATTGCTTTTAGGTTTTCCAAACTGACCCAACACTGATCATTTTGTCGTGTCAATGCGACTGAACTCTATACTGATAATATATATATATATATATATATATATATATCAAAAATAATCGATTTATTTTGTGGTAGTGAAACTAAAATATGATTGGTTAATGAATGTGGACAGACAGGCACTTAGCCTACTGACTAATCAATATGTGATTTCCTTTCTTGTCATTGATTTATTACTCTGAATTCACCGAGATTGATCGATTGTATTGAATTAAGTATTATCTATTCTTGCCTTCAAATGCTTTAGTACGGTCGAAGGTGAGGAGAGCCAGCTCTCGCTTTCGAAATACTCTCACATGACCACATGTGTATACAGTCAATGCTAAGGAAGTCCTATTCACTGCCTTCTTGCAGTAAGGGTGTTGTTTGAGAAATTGAGAGGACGAAAAGCGAATGTCCACCGCTTCAACCGTGCCTGTAGATATGTAGGATCCAGTTAGAGGAGTTGGAAAAGCCTCATTCCAAACCAATGGTGTATATAACCTCCACGATTCGGAAGGAACTAATAGCGTATGAACCAATTATTGATCACCGACTACCATATGACTGCATCTCTTGACATTGCTCCACACTACCTTGACAATTACACCTTTAGGCCAAAGGTTCAGGGTTCCCTAAGAAAAAACCATCTGTTTCGGTTTGAACACCCGAGCAGTATCATAGTCGACACCTAAATCAATTGAGTTGTATGGCGCATATATATTCAGTGCCCTTTCGTAACAATATTGATGTGTTCAAATAGATAATGACATTTCTATTCTGGGTCGTTAATCCTGGATTTAAATCAATCTGACTAGTTTTATCATCGCAATATACCAAAGAAAGAAAGAGAGAATACTATTGTGAACCATCTTTTATACCATAATTTATTCTTTATTTTATTGAATAGATAAAAGAACGTTATGAGATTATCACGGGAAATTTGAAAACACCAGAAGAATTGGTTAATTATTATATAGATTTAATTGGTAGATATCCACAAATACGTTTATTAATTGATCCATTTAGAGTAGAAGTAAGTCATGATAAATACAATTTGGAAATAATCTTGATTCTATATATGAACATTAATAAGTGATTAATTAAGAAATACTTAGTATAGTTGTTTTTGTTCTCGTTTAAAACACTTTATCCATCTTGACTATGATTATGAATACATTGGTCTTGAGTGCTGTTAGAGTTATGAGGGCGGTTATCACTTCCCGGTTGGCCACAACGTGGAAGGGTTCTTCTGGAGGTAACTGAAAAAGAAATTGAATTAAACGTGGTCTTAGTGACCTGAGAGCGTGATCACAGTGCCCAAGCGACAAATGCTTAAGGTCGGTCACACACGACGTTTTTGTGAGTAATTTTTGTGTTAGCTCCGTACTTGTTGAGACCTTACCACCGGAGACAGATATTCGTTGGATAAGGTGAGGTGTGCATTTTTAGGGTCGACATTTTCTAACCCCACCCACCCCTCCTTGTGGGAAGGCATCATCGCTATCATGCTGGTTGTCTGAAGGAAGCACCTTACTGTTGCCACACCTCTGTACAGTCAGCAGTACGACTTCGCCTTCGGACCTTAGGTTTGTTGCTTTTAGTCTTACCGCTCTTCAACTGACCTGTCTGGCATGGTAGGACCTTGAGGAACGATTGTTCTAGTCAGTATAGCTCGGTTCCTTCATCACAATAGGCAAGCACAACCAACAAGTCAAGGTAGCAACAACGGCCGAGCCTTATCAATCTATAATACTAGTATGGTATATGCTACTTATAAAGATAGACAACTCAAAGATGTTATGCAAATAGTCCATCTAATTCATTGTTTTCATAGTTTACAAATACAGTATGATTTATGTCGACAGATATAAGTAGTACATATTACTATTTAGAAATGTAATGGCTATTTTAACAGAAAGTTGAGAAAATTAGATTGAAGTGAACGGGAACAGAAACCAGTTGTATTGTAGTGAACAGAACACGGGTGGAGACAACCGAATGTATCTTACACAAAATTACAGAGTTACTTGATAGAATAGAAAAACCAAATAGTAAATCGCTAATTTGCAAAATATCATTCTATCATATCAAACCGAACTGTTGCCGTTGCCAACATCAATTCATTGTCTCACATTTCATTGTTCATGTGGTTTCTTACAAATTCCATTGTGTTCTCGCTCTTCCTTTCTTGATCTTCCCCCATCTTCTGTTGCCAGATATTACGTTCTTTAACTCGCGTTATATACTTCCTAAATCAATATAAGTAGCACGCACCACACTCGTCCTCCCCCACCCTTTAAAGCAGTCGTTCTTGCGGTGGTTCATGCTCGCCGTGCAACATTCTTTGTCGCTGCAATCTGTGCCACACTCTCCATCAAAATGTCGAGTCTGCGGTGCGCTGACCTCCATAGCTCTGTCGACCTTCCGAGGCAACAACAGTATTAACAGTTGAAGGAATGATAATCTTTAGGACAATTGATGAAGGATTTGCAAATGAAGTACTAAATGTATAACTTTCATATTTCGTTATAGAACTTCTTAATTTTAAATCAAATAATGAATTGATTGCCTTCACCCAATGTTCTCATTCACATTACAATCACATTGGTAATTAATGTCCATAATTGTACGCTATTCTTCGTACAGGTATGATTTACTTACAAGTCGATTAAATCTATAAATTAGGGAAATTTATAATAGGATGATGAAGAAATTCGAATGCTTCACTTCTATTTGAAGTTTGTACTGATGATATTCGTTCAGAAGAACAATGAAAGCTACACAATCAAACCATCCAGTTCAGAGAAGAAAACTCCACTTAAAATTTGCACTAAATTCTTACAACATATATCTCAAATTGATATTATATTGAACATTTGTCTCAAATTTCATTGTTCTTGTTTTCTCTTCTTCAATTTTCTTAACCTTTTACTACTAGGCATTTCATATTCAATTGATGACATATACTACTTATATCTGTTGACATCAGTAGTGTATACCACAATTACTGTTTATGAGTATTTATTATTTATATATCTGGTAATGAAACTTGTTTAATAATCAGTAAGCTTGTGCAATACATATAAAGATCCAATCTATAAAACCAGATATATTTCATCGTTAATGAATCAAAAGATGGTGCTGTTTAGCAAGAATTTAATCCGTTGGACGCCGTCTCAGTGGTCTAGTGATTAAGTGCTCGCGCGCGAAGCCAGTAGATCCTGGGTTCGAATCTCACAGGGGGAGAGGTCATGAATGCGCACTGCCGAGGAGTCCCATAATAGGACGAAGCGGCCGTCCAGTGCTTCCAGGTTTTCCATGGTGGTCTAGCTTTAAATGACTCATGATCTGAACCATTGAAATTACTACCATCTCCACAAAACCTATCTGATAAAAATTTAATCAATAATAAGGTTTCATCAATTTGAACCGTGTGAAACATTCAACCCTATTTGTTTCAGTGTAAAAAGCACAATTAACCAACAAATATATCAATAGTTGAGATCATGAATCGATTGAAGCTAGACTATCATGGAAAACCTGGAACAACTAGAAAGCTGTTTCTTCCTATTGTAGGACTCGTCAGCAGTGTGTTGAGAATTCCATATTTTACCAAAAATATATTGTTGAATAAAGCAACAATACTAATAATGATAATAATAATAATCACTAATTAAATATCAAATATTATAGTTGCATCTGATGTCCCACAATAAGACGAAACGGTCATCTGTTGCTTCCAGGTTTTCAATGGTTGTCTAGCTTGAATTGACTAATGATCTCAACCATTGATATTTGTTGGGGAGATCCAGAAAACTACTCGAAAACAAAAAGCCAATAGAAGGCTTTGAAAACACTAAGAAGCATCTTATCCAATCAGCATTCAATAGAAGTTTTACCAGAAACATCTAGAAAGTGAAAAGCCACATATCGAGTTTCTAATTAGATGATTACTTATACTTCACTACTATGTTTAGTAGTATTTCAGAATTTTCTAGAAACCTAAGGCCATCTTAAATATTATGAAAACACTAGATCTTCCGTACATAAACTTACCTTTTGATTAAAGCGTTTCTTCCATATTTCGCACCTTTTCTCTCATGTTCATGTTGCTGTGATGATTTAGCCTGTGGGAGGGGTTACTAGAAAAAACTTAGGAACTGTATCTAACGTTCACTTAGAAGACTTATCAGAGTTAAACAGAAGTGTGTAAGGACAGAGAGAGAGAGAGAGTAAAACAGACTTACATAATACTTAATGTATGGTATTATTTTTGTTACTATGAGCTTCTTTATTTATTTAGGATAAAGAATATTGGGAATTATTAAAAACACGTATTACATCATCAATATTGATTACAACAAGTACAATAATTCAACCAGCTATGAAAGAAATAACACTTAATCGATCTAATTCAATGATTACAAAAAATCTTAAAACAATAACAACATTATCATCATTTGATGAACCATTAAAATTTAGTATTCCAACTGGTTTAACTATTTATGATTTAGTGAATAGTTGCCAAGGCAACAAAGTTCATCATCATAAGGATGATGTAAATCATGTTGACATAGATACTACTACTACTACTACTACTAATAATAATAATAATAATATAAAACAAATACCGAATGGTGCACTACAATCTACATCATTATGTAATACAGTTGATAAACAGGATATGTGTTACTCATCTTGGTTATTCACTATGGATCCATGTTTAGATTGTGTTTTAATAACAGAAATTATTCAAGCAATTCATATATTACATTGTAAGTAATAAGTATATATATATATATATATATATATATATATATATATATATATATATAAGTTGTATATTCATTTGTATTTGTTACTTGAATCTTTTCATTGATGTTTAGGATCGAAATTGATCAGTCTCTTATTGGTAGATTCTGTGGATTCTGTGTGAGGGCTGGGATACTGTCTAGGTGTCCAAACCAAAGCCGGAGGTTTGTTTAGGGAGCCACACATCGAGCTTTTGGCCTAAAGGTCTAATCGACAAGGTAGTGGAGCAATGTCAAGAGATGCAGTCACATGGTAGTGGGTGACAAATGATTGGTTCATGCGTCATTAGTTCCTTCAGGATCATGGAGTCCATGTACACTATTGGTTTGGAATGAGGGTTTTTAAAATCCTCTAGGTGGATCCTCCGTATCCACCAACATTGCTTTAGATCACAGGCAATATAAGCAGGTGTATATATATTGTTCATATAAATTACGAAATATGAAAGAATGAAACTAATGTGAATAGATTTACTAATCGATATCAAGTGCCAGAGATACCAATCAGAATACTAATTCTAATCTTGTCTATTCCTTGTCTACCATTTCTTCTATGGTCTGTTGTCTCAAACCTGACCCATTATACTCTTGACCAGCACCGTCGACCTTGAACAGACTCACTTAAACTCCTATCCCATCACCTTTCTTTATGCCTTTCCTTGAGCTTCGAAAAGTCAGTAACTAGTTTCTATCATTTCTATATTTCAAATAGACAACTATGTACAAACAAGCGAAACATATCTGGGAATATCAACAGTTGAGATCATGAGTCAATTGAAGCTAGACCACTATGGATTCGAACCCAGGACCTATCAGTTTTGTACCAGGCGCTTAACCAACTAGACCACTGAGCCGGCATCCAACGGTGTTAGTGTCTAACTTCAACTTATCCGGGGTTCGAATCCCGCGAGACGGGGTCACAGATGCGCACTGCTGACGAATCCCACCATAGGACGAAACGGCCGTCCAGTGCTTCCAGGCTTTCCATGGTGGTCTATCTTCAATTGACTCATGATCTCAACTGTTGAAATTACTACGATACCCACTAAACCTCTTCTGATACATATCTGTGAATAGTTGATTGACAATTAAATAGTTATAATAAGTAGTATGATAGTAGTGAATCGAATAAACGGAAGCCTATGATTAACACGATATTTATGCTTAGTAATCTAGTTACTTTATAAATATGCAATAAGAGTACATTTAGTAATAGCTTGATAAATGGTTCGAATAGTTCCAGCTTTTACAATATTCGTCCAGTAATAACGCAAAAACAAAAAAAAACACGTTTTGATCGTCAATTAAATCTGGAAAACGAGATCTTACCCTTGGTAATTGTTTGTATCTTCCCATTGAGGTTTAAGACTGTAATTGGGAAGATACAAACCAAACAATTACCGAGTGAATTTAAATTCACCCCATTGCACAAGCAAGTGGCCATCAGGACTCAGTAGCTGAGTAGATAACGCGATGGCGTTTGAAGTGAATGGTACTGGGTTCGAGTCTCAGAGTGAACATCAACTCTCTGAGATGCAGGTACATCCAGCTGACGAGTCCCAAATAGAACGAAACGCGCGTCCTGGATTCCACTGCTAGCCACTATTCATCATTGCTTACAGAGATCTTACTGTTGTTCTGTAATTTAGTAAACGGTAGACTTTGATTACATGTCAGTCATTTGGACATTAATATCAATTTTCCTTTATTTTACATTAATATGTATCTATGTAACTAACTAACTAACTAACTAATTCACGTTATTGTTATTTTAACGAATGAAAACTATCAACTATCATTAAAAGTACAAAATCGGCAAGTGATATTCAGTTTGGATAATCTACAAGTGATTGAAGATTGGCCAATGGATATGGTGAGTAGTCAGTATTTTCTTGTTTAAAAATGTTAGTTTAATGCAACACACAAGTATCTTATTAAGACTGTGAACCAATTTAAGTTAGATAACCATTGGATGCTTGTTAGCACTGGACAGCTGTTTTTATTTTCTAGACTAGAGCTCCCCATCAATGCATATTCATGATCTTTGAGTCAAGAATCGAATTCGGGACCTCAGTTCTCGTCATCAAACTTTTAACACTGAGTTTATTGATCCGAGATCCAATGGTGTACAGTGAGTTTGGGATATTGGATGACCAGTTTATAATTATCTTCAATGGGTAACTTCCACCCACATTACACGATTGAAATCTAGTAGTAACGAGTCAGTGGTCGGTAAGTTAGTCGTTTACGCATGAGACCAAAAGTCTTACGTTCGATCTTTCGATGGCTAGGATTTGTGTGCACAATTGAGTCATCTCATACTATGATAAAACACTGCCAATTAGTGCTTACAAGTCTCGAATGGTTTTCTAACTTCGATCAGTTCTTAATCTTAATAAAACTAAACAGTCTTTATAACGTCGTTTTGACATTTTCAAAAAAATAAATGGAAGTGTAGTAACAAGACTAGGAGTTTGCGTTTTCGAATCAGAAATGGTAGGAAAGTTCAAAGGAATTCTAATGAAAGCTGTTCATTATTCATCTGATTATAGTCAGCATAGAGTCTGGTTGAAAAGTGAATTAATTCAAATCTTCACACCGAATCAAAACAATGAGATATAATTAACGAGATTAATAGTGAGGAAGTAGATATAGTTGTGAAGACGCGGATCGGTAAAGAAAGAGCAGCATATTTACTAACGAAGAACATCTGGAACTCAAAACAACTCTCAACCAACAACAAGGTCAGAATTTTCAATATAAACGTGAATACAGTTCTACTGTATGGAGCGGAAACCTGCAGAACTACCGAAGCCATCATCCAGAACATACAAGCGTTTATTAACTGCTGTCTATGCAAAATTCCTAGGTTCCGTTGGCCAGACACTATCAGCAACAACCTACTATGGGAGAGAAAAAACCAAATTCCAGTGGAGGAAGAAATCAGGAAGAAGCGCTAGAAGTGCATAGGACACTCGTTGAAGAAAGCACCCAACTGCATCACAAGGCAAGCGCTCACATGGAATCCTCAAGGCCAATGAAAAAGAGGAAGACCAAACAACACATTACACCGAGAAATGAAGACAGACATGAGATGAATGAAAAAAATAGGATAGGACTAGAAAGGAAGGCCGAGGACAGAGAACAAAAATCCATCAAAAATAGGTTGGAGAATACTGGTCGGTGGCCTATGTTCCGTTGGGAGTAACAGGCGTAAGTAAGTAAGATATAGTTGTAGTAGCAGTGATAGTGAGAAAGACTAAACGTCGATAATATGATTCAAAAAGTAAGAAAAGTGTATGAAAGTGGTGGAAATTTAAATCTATAGGAAGGTTTAAGAATGAATGTATCTACACCACCATGATCGGTTCTAAGCCACGTCATACATTATCTTTAGACACTCATCAAGGTTCACACACAGAGTTCGATCTTGGAGTTCGCATGTACTAGGAATATTTTACCTTCACTTAGCATTCCATCACAAAATTCGCATTTCACGTACCTAAATTAATGGTTGCTCTGGCTGTCAGAAAGAGCACCAGCCTCGTAACTTCCGAAGGAGCTCAAATTTCACCATGAGGCTTCATAACTCTTCTAAATGAAAACCTTCTAACTCCCAGGTCAGAGTTTAAATAGTTTGAATTATTTTTTTTTTGTGGCTAGCGTTTTTTTAGCGAGTTGGTTCTCTACAGGATGGGTTCGCTAACCCCGTGTTCAACCCTCCTTCTTTATCCACGTTTGAGACAGACATTAGCCTCAGAGGGGTTCCGGGTGGTAACCTGATGGGTTCATTACTAGACAAGGAACTAAGAACAGTTCATATAAATGAGATTTCTAACTACTATTTTTAAACAATCTCTATTAGAAAGGAATGTGTATTATTTAAAGTTTACTTGGAATAACGATTAGTGAATTGTAAATAACGTAGAATTTGCCAAATTTGTACAGTGTTCCATATCATCAAGTCATATCAAAGTGGTTAGATGCCAAAATTGTGGAATCAGTAACTGTGTATTAATTATAGTATAGAAAAAAATAACACCATAAAGAGTGTTATCAGAAGGGGTTTGTGGAGATTTTAGAAATTTCACAGATGAAAATCATGAGTCGATTGAAGCTAGATCACCATGGAAAACCTGAGAGCACTGGACGACCGTGCACGACTGTGCACTGCTCAGGAGTCCCGTGCTAGTACGAAACGGCCGTCCAGTGCTTCCAGGTTTTCTATGGTGGTCTAGCTTCAATTGACTCATGATTTCAATCTGTGAAACCATAAAGCATAGGCAGAATAAAAATATTTTGCTGCACAAACTAATGTAAGGCCAAATAGAAAGTGAATGTAATCACGCTGTTGAAACTGTTTCTCAGTTTTGTCACTAAACATTTCTAGTCATTAGTTATAGTAACAGTATAGGACTCATACTACGTAATCTATATTTATCAATGCAGGTCAATCAATCTAATAATCAATGATGGATGGATGGTGGCTGCCATTCGAATCTAAGAAGCATGTTACATCCTATTTGGAACTCATCAGCTAGATGTACTTGAATTAATGATCACTGCGAGACTCGAACCCAGAACCGTTCACATGATACATCCTATTTGGGATTCATCAACTGGATGTACCTGCATCTCATAGTTAATGTTCACTCAGGGACTCGAACCTAGCACTGTTCTGGGATTCATCAACTTGATGTACTTGCATCTCATAGTTGATGTTCACTCATGGACTCGAACCCAGAACCGTTCACTTTAAAACGTCATCTTTACTTGGAGGGTTAGGATCTAAGGCACTATCGAGGCATTGTACATATACCAATAAGAGACTGATTAATTACAGTTTTATGTATAAGTTTTTTTTCTTCTCATTTTATCCTATTCACATGTTTCATTATAAGTTCCCCTTTCTTTTAATTGGTTGGTTGATTTATCATTTAGGCAATTGGTTTAGGTATAGATTTTATCAAAATTACTGGATTGAATAGAATAGATCAAATGAATAAATTGATAACATGGTATCATTACTATCAAGATATAATTGATCATTTAAAGGATTCAATCAATGAATGGAAGTTGTATGATTCTTCACTAATGGAAAATTCTTTCAATGTATGAATGGATTAGTTAAGTCATTCATAATATTAACATATACATATCATAATGACGATTTTTTTTGTTATAAAAGATAATGTATAATGATAATGAATTGTCTTTTCTAAATACTACCATTCAATCAGTTATCATGAACACTGGGTATAACCACCACCAAGTATGTCAGATGCTCGTTAATGCAAATCGAATATTATCGGCCATGTTACAATATGGTCAGTAGTTTAGGTGACTCGATATTGCGTGAACTATGTTGAGATAAGATGGTGGTTGAAGGTAGTCAACCGGAAACCTTGGACCTAGGTTTTATGCTACTTAGTACTTGCCAGTAAGGTGTACCTGTATTCTCCAGGGAACTGGTGGCCATATTGCTACCTTGATGTGGTGGTCGGGCTTGCCTATCGTGATGAAGCAACTGAGCTATACTGACTGGAACAACCGTTCCTCAAGGTCCTACCATGCTAGACAGGTCAGTTGAAGAGCAGTAAGACTAAAAGCAACAAACCTAAGGTCCGAAGGCGAAGTCGTACTGCTGACTGTACAGAGGTGTGGCAGCACCAAGGTGTTTCCTTCAGACAACCAGCATGATAGCGATGATGCCTTCCCACAAGGAGGGGTGGGTGGGGTTAGAAAATGTCGACCCTAAAAATGCACACCTCACCTTATCCCACGGATATCCGTCTCCGATGGTAAGGTCTCAACAAGTACGGAGCTAACACAAAAATTACTCACAAAAACGTCGTGTGTGACCGACCTCAAGCAGTTGTCGCTTGAGCACTGCGGTCACGCTCTCAGGTCACTAAGACCACCTCTAATGCAATTTCTTTTCCAATTACCTCCAAAAAAAACCTTCCACGTTGTGGGCAACCGAGAAATGATAACCTCCTTCAGACCTATAGCAGCACTAAGAAGGACCTGACATTGATCACCACCCAGTGATTAATCAGTTGTGAATACATCACAGTCCTACAGGAGGTCAGTCCCGGCCCGGATAGCTCAGCGATAACATCAATGACTATGAAGCTGTATGACACGAGGTCGAGTCCGTCAGGGTGATTTTTTGTGAGACCTCATTGTATGTGTTTTGATAGATTTGGATAATGTGATATGAGATAATAGGTTTAGAAAGATTTGTATGTTAGTTAATAATGTGAGATGTGGATAGAATTAATTGTGTGGATCGTTAGGCCTTTTTTTAATTAAATGCAGTAAGGTTTAAGAATGGATGAACAGGTTCAGCAGCTCATGTTTCTTTATTATTTGAAAAGCTTATCTAAATTGGACAGTTATAAAAAATAATCATGTACTCCTATCGCCGGTCATATTTGGAGTCTTTTAAGTTCTTAAGGATTAATTGGTGGTATTTTAGTGCAGCTTAGATATACTTTGTCACTAGTTATGGTTTCACGAAAAGACTCTCCATTATGGAATGGATTATGATCTACACATTTTAGTCTGTAGACATAATTCTGTGCCAAAACAAAAAGGATATTATCTTTTATTTGAACCAAAGTATTATGAAGAGTGTTTGTTTTTATAGAGTGCTATAATTCTGTCTGATTTAAACATATGTCGTGGTTCTT
The DNA here is from genome assembly GCF_000699445.3 of Schistosoma haematobium. Lineage (NCBI taxonomy): Eukaryota > Metazoa > Platyhelminthes > Trematoda > Strigeidida > Schistosomatidae > Schistosoma > Schistosoma haematobium. The sequence continues at coordinate 19,928,639 of NC_067200.1, forward strand.
ATATTATGCCACGTGGGTGTGGTAATGTGGTGTATGCTACTTATGTCGACAGACATAAGTAATACGTAACGCCAGTTGGAAGAGAAAACCCTGGTAGCAGAATGCGCAATGCTAACCGGTGTGAAGGATGGTTAGAGGAAAATTAGGGGCGACCAAACTAAAACGTGGCATCAGCGCTTAAAGTTACTAACTTCTAGTCTGAGCCATGTTGGTAGATGCAGACTACTTGGTTGGGGTCCGCGTAACAATCGTAACTAATGATTGGAGACTCTTGGTGACATGGCTGAGAATCGATCACAATGGCGTCGGCGTATACACTCTTGTCTTTCTTTAGGCCGGGAGATTAAAATCGTATCATATCTTTCTTTCTACGAACTAATTCTTTCTTCCTGTACTATATCTTTATATGCGATCTTTCTTTTATATATTACACCATCGAGTTAACTGCTCCTATGAATCCAGTGTTCATCGTGTTGTGCTAATGAGGTATGGCAACTTGGACTGATGCATATATGTGCCTTGTCTTAAGCTGTACCTGACTGACTGACTGAGGAACATCGAGTTGAAGAGAATAGAAACGTAGATAGAAAAGAATTGTGAACTGGACGAATCATACAGAATGTGAAGGACAAATAATGGGAATTCGCAAATAAAATATTCAATCTACGGTTCTCAAATTTTAAAAAGAGATTCCGTGATTTAGTATCTGAATACAATCGGTTGTCCCAACATTCACAACAGTAGAATCAAAGTACTAAGGCATGATATTGCATTCAGAATTCAAAAGGGCATTTTGTTTTAGCATATTCTTAAAAGTATCTGTCGGGAAGCTATCTTCATCTGACATAATGATCTTTATGACTAGTCTGAACAGATCTGTAACCTAAGATGCTTTTGCATCGAGTACTTGTGCTGTGTTGAAATCAATTTAATGATTTGAATGTGTTGATTTCTTGTAGGCAGTATGGTTTACACTTCCATTTGTCTTTCTTTTCATTAGTCATCAGTCTAAAAATGTTAGTTCACTGAACTGATCTTCAAAAGCGAATACGATATGAACTGAGAAAGTTTTTATTTTAGTAATTTAATGGTTGATTTCGTGATTCAGTTAAAGCTAGACCACCATGGAAAACCTGGAAGCACTGTACAACTGTTTCGCTCCAATATGGAACTCCTCAGCAGTGCGCGTCCACGATCCCGCATCGCGAGATTCGAACTTATCAGTCTCGTGTGCGAACACTTAACCTTTAAACCACTGACCACAAAATGAAGCCACCATCCACCATTATCTTCAGTCAGTTACTATCTCAAACCAGACCCGGTTGGACTTCACTGGTCACGGCATCTCACTAGAACTCCAGGAAACACCTCTTGTGAGACAGTAACTGACTGATCACAATGATAGGCGGTGGCACAATTTCGTGGATCGGTTGAAGTTAGATATTAACATCGTTGGACGCCGGCTCAATGGTTTAGACGTTAAGCGTTCGCGCGCGAGACCGATAGGTCCTGCATTGGAACCTCGAGAGGCAGGACCGTGGGCGCGCACTACTGAGGAATCCCACCATAGGATGAAACGGCTGTCCAGTACTTCCAGGTTTTCCATGGTGATCTAACTTCAATTGACTCATGATCTCAACTGTTGAAATAATAACGTTTTTATTAATTAGAAGAACAAAATGAGATAAAATTCCAATAGATCTAACAATAGGACAACAAACAGATCAAACATATCGATTTAAATTGTAAATACGGCAACAATAATGATACCATCCGAATAATGTCATTAACAAAGATGAAATTTAATACACTAGGTAAACAACGTACTAAGATTCTATACTTAGCTAAATAGAAATGTGAGCTGACTAAATGTAAGTATCCATATGAGGCTTTTTGAAAATTATAGAAATTTCAAAGATTTGATATCACGAACTGATCTTAGTTAAATCACTTGGAATCACTGAACAGCTGTTCCACCCAAGTATATGACTTCTTAGCAGTGAGCATCCACGACTCGGATGAAGAGTTCAATATTAGAATGCAATGGTTGTTCAATTCCTCCAACAGTGATCTAACTCATATCAGTTCGTCATTTGAATTCTATCGAGGAAAATATAACTGGATTATTTATTTGACTTGTGTAACATTCGACATAGTTATTGCGTAATTCATTCTAATTACATATGAACTATGCTCATTTGATGAAAATCAACAGTTTCATATGTCGTTGGTTTTGCACCTTCTTTATAGTTGATTTGATCAAGTGTTGAATCAACGCATTTAACAAGGTACTCGAGGGTAAACTACACTTTAAGTATGAAGGCTAATGATACTATGTGATTGCACAAATAAAATTAGGTGAAACAAGGGTTATGATTAAATTAGACTATGAGTTTTCGAATAGAATCTTTTTAAACTGTTAACATTCTAACAGTAAACCCTCAGACTATGTTAAGTAAGAAATATGAATCTCATTATAACTTTTCACATCCAGATGTCTGGTTAGTGTTTTCTTTTAGCGAGTTAGTTTTCTACTGGATGGGGTCGCTAACCCCATGCCCAACCCTCCTCCTTTATCCGGGCTTGGGACCGGCAGTGGCTCCCGGAGGGAGTTCAGGCGGAGTTACATCCAGATGTCACTAAACTTTATTCTTTGTGGTACGTATGTACTGTCAAAATGCGGTAATTTAACACACTATCTTCACAGCATTGTTTACAAATTGTAGATCAACTGAGCAAACAATGCCAGGGCTAGATGAATAGGAGTGTTTGAAAATAGTGGTGAATCGATAAATGAAATCGTGAACTCTTATCAATTGAGGCAACTATCTGATGTGTAACATTTCTCGAATAATCATCTATCTACACTGAAGTACAGTATTAACTAGAGTAGGTTAAACAAAAACGAAGACATACGGGTTAGTCCAAGATATGGATCAATCCACAATGTAATTGACATTTGATTTGAGTCTTGATGGTTAATGTAAACTAACTGAAAAGAGAAATGTCTTGTATTTGATCACTGTGCCGTAGGTGAATTCACTCTTTGTCTCCTCCCCCTCCCCTAAGCCTTGAGCTTCAATATTAGTCCGCAAATTCCACTTCTTTGACTTACCTATTATTTTCAAATTAAATTCGCTAAAATTTCTCATTATTACTAATACTACTAACATTCTGAGCCTTTGGCTATTCATCGTGTTACTTTGAGTTAGGGTAGTGAACAAGAACACTAATGGAAACAATGTGAAGTATTTGAGCACATAATTACAGAGCATCTCAATAAAATCTGAGAACCATATAGTGAATCGTTAACTTGCAAAATATCGAACTTGACTGCTCCCGGTGCAAACATCAATCCATTGTCTCAGATTTCATTGTTCATGCGTTTTCATACCAATTTCGTTCCGTTCCCGTTCTTTCTTCATTGACCGTCTAACAAAACACATTCTATGCCTAACTACCATTATATACTACTCATGTGGATATAAGTAACCCACACCACATTAGTATAATCATTTAGACTAATGCTCTATGATAACTATTGTTATCAGTGAAATTTCAAATTGATGCAGGCAATTAATTCTAAGACAAATTTTAACTCAATAATCAAAGCTATGTACCATTCAATTGGGAATGGAACAAACAATATAATGCAGTGTACACTTACAAAAACAGAGCGCTTTCAAAATAACACCGTGATTTAAAAACGTTAAATAGAGATTTAGTTTAAATAAGGCAAGAAGAGTGGAATAACATGAGTCTATCGTATTTCAACACTTTTCATTAGCTGTAAACGACCTAGATTTATACTAGTAATATTGTACAAACATTTTTATACTCCGAATTCGATGGGAGGTTGATTATCAATACAGTGGTCTTGAGTGCTGTTAGAGGTATGAGGAAGGTTATCATCTCCCGGTTGCCCATATCGTGGAAGGGTTCTTCTGGAGGTAACTGAAAAAGAAATCGCATTAGAAGTGGTCTTAGTGATCTGACAGCGTGATCACAGTGCCCAAACGACAACTGCTTGAGGTCGGTCACACACGACATTCTTGTGAGTAATTTTTGTGAGGTTTGTATTTTCAGAGTCGACCGTTCTAACTCTAGGCCTCCTTGTGGGAAGGCAGCATCGCTGTTATGCTTGTTGTATGCTTCAGTATGACTTCGCCTTCGGACTTTGGGCTTGCTGCTTTTAGTCTTACCGCATTAGATCAGGTTTAGTCCAAAACGATACAAGAACCATACTTGACTCACAAATTAAGTTTGATGAGTAATTATATATTAAGGCTGGAGTTGTTACAAGGAGGTCAGATTTAATCGTCTGACCGTACAATATGTAATAGAGAAATCCATCAATGAGAGAGTTTAATAATTCAGTAATGATGATTATCAAAGGGTAGGCATCATTTTTAGCCGACACTAATCAATTTCCAGTTAGATGCGTAACAATGAATATATATGTATTCATCACAATAAAGTCTCAACATACAGTAGATCATATGAGTAATAAGGAGAAAGGTCGAAAATTCCTCAAAACTTTAACTAATATTGAGAATCAAAGTGATAGTCGATTACAACAGTGAGCAAGAAGACTTCATGGATAATGTTACACTATTCACAAGGCCTGAATATCTTTAGTTTCAATACAATGTACGGTAGTCTATAAACACTTTGGAAGGGTAATCTAAATTTTTACAAAGTATTCCAGTTGCATTCTATTAAATGTATGGTGTTTGACAAGATTCTGAAGTTTATTGCCGGTCTTTTCGAGGTGAAGACACCCTTACTTAATAAACTGAAGGTATATTCCATCTGATTTGATGTGAATAGATTACACTGAATAATGTAATAATCAGTTCCGTATGATGTATCACTAGTTTGCAGAAATATCCAAAAATAACCAATCAACAATACAGAAATGTTCAAGTGATTTATACATACAAATAGAAACCTATCCAATTGTTAGGGTTGAAGCTATCACGAGTTCACTTAATCTAAGAACGAGAAACAAGACTCGATGACCAAAGACCAATAAGCTAGCTATTTGATGCGTCCCGGCCTCGCTAACTAGAGGGAGAAGTCCAAGCTTGGAATGGGGAAGTATATTCTGCAAACAGCCAAAAACGAGCGATAACAACAAACACAATCCAAAACGTATATATACAATACAAAACCGTCCTTGGGGAGTTACCAAAAATAGCATACTAAAAGACGCAACGAACCAATAACATTTAAGATATTTCCCAAGTGGGAAATACGACATGAAGGTGACAAAAGCGTCTTTGGAGCAAAAACAAAGAAATTCAAATTTTCTAAATATAATTACAAAATTAGTTCCTTTCCCATGTGAGTCCTGGGGATCTAACGTCCCCAACACCAATAAGGATTATTCAAATTATCTAGTCGTATGAATCAAAAATACACGAAAAATTGTTTTCTTCTAATTGGCTAACATCTTTAAATGTTGATAATTAACAATGTTATCGCTTTCTGCCATAATGTAATAAACGAGAACATAAGCATGGACAATCGAATGTATTTGAGCACAAAATGACAGAACAACTTAGTCAAATCTGAAAATCATACAGTAAATACTTCTTTTACAAAATATCTATCAATCATTTCAAACTTCATTGTTCTTTCATTTCCACATCAATCATTCTCTGTTCGCATTCTCTCTTCTTTGATCCTCTTAACCTTTTAGCTTCAGACATTTCACTTCCGAATGATGATACATACTACTTATATCTGTCGATATCAGTACTATACACCACATAACTAGTATTATTAGTACTGCTATAACTAATGTAGTAAACGAGAACACAAGTGGAGACAACCAAATGTAACATAATTCAACATTACTGAATATCTTGGGATAAAATCTGAAGACCATACAGTAAATACTTTATTTTCAAAATGTCAATCAATCATCTCCGACTTCATTGTTCTTTCGTTTTCACATCAATCATTCTCTGTTATTGTTTTCTTTTCTTCAATTTTCTTAACCGTCTGCTGCAAGACATTTCCCTTTCGATTGATGGATATATACTACTTATATCTATCAGCATCATCATCATCAGTAGTACATATCATAACTGAATTATAAATAAACATAATAACCATATATTATCCATGAATATACTTACTATTCAATGTATAATAGAGAGATGAAAATGTTATAATCATATTACATGTTATAAAAATAAGAGAAGTTCCACCGAAAATATCACTAAGAATATAGTTACGTAATAATAATAATAATAATAATAATAATAATAATAATAATAATAATAATAATAATAATAATATACGAATATTTGTCAAGATTAGAACGAATAGTTTGACAGTAATTGAGCGCCGAGTATAGAGAAGTCATTATATGTGAAAATTATATTTGAAATATTCTCAGCGATTGAAATTTAACTAATTCCAACGTTTCGTCCAGCTAACTTGTCTGGACTTCTTCAGGGTAATAATCAAAATCAAAATTATCAAAGAAATATATAGCTTTTTAACACAGTATAATCCTGATTGTTAAAAGCTATATATTCCTTTGATAATTTTGATTTTGATTATTACCCTGAAGAAGTCCAGACAAGTTAGCTGGACGAAACGTTGGAATTAGTTAAATTTCAATCGCTGAGAATATTTCAAATATAATTTTCACATATAATGAATAATAATAATAATAATAATAGTCGTAGTAGTAGTAGTAATAGTAATATTAATAGTAATCGTAATGGTAATAGTAATAATAATAATGGTAGTAATAGTACTACTACTAATAATAATAATAAAGACCTAAACACTAACAAAACTCTGTCTGTATTTATCGAATATCTTGAGCAGATAAAAGACGATAGAATATTTCCATGAAAGATAATGAATTTGATGGAAATAATGGTTTATGCAATAAATGATTTTGATGATACATTTCACTGAAATCAATTCTAGTTACCTAGATGGTATCGTTTTAAAAAAAAAAGAAAAAAAAATCCTGATGGAATGGATGGAGAAATGAAAACGAGAAAAGAAACCTATAATGACACTTTAGTAACCAGTTTAACTACAGAATGATTGAACGATAATGATATATCATCTGTTTGTTGATGAGATCCGACCATTGTTGCGACCTTGACGTGGTGGTCGGGCTTGCCTATCGTGATGAAGTAACCGAGCTATACTGACTGGTACAATCGTTCCTCAAGGTCCTACCATGCCAGACAGGTCGGTTGAATTGCAGTAAGACTAAATGCAACAAACCCAAGGTCCGAAGGCGAAGTTGTGATGCTCATTGTACAGAGGTGTGATGGCAGTAAGGTGTTTCCTTCAGACAACCAGCATGACAGAGATGCTGCCTTTTCACAAAGAGGGGTGGGGTGGGGTTAGAAAAGGTCGACCATAAAAATGCACACTTAACCTTATCCAACGAATAGCTGTCTCCGGTGGTAAGGTCTCAACAAGTACGGAGCTAACACGAAAATTACTCACAAAAACATCGTGTGTGACCAACCTCAAGCAGTTGTCGCTTGGGCACTGTGATCACGCTCTCAGGTCACTAAGACCACCTCTAATGCAATTTCTTTTTCAGTTACCTCCAGAAGAACCCTTCCACGATGTGGGCAACTGGGAAATGATAACCGCCCTCATACCTCTATCAGCACTCAAGACTGACTGTTGGTGAGACTATAATTTATGAACGACCTATATTTAATTACTTACTTACTCCAGTTACTCCTCATGAAGGAGCATAAGCCTCTTAATAGCAGTCTACATCCAACCCTATCCTGAGTAATTCTTTTCAGCTCTTTCCAGATGTTATTCATTCTTTTTGCGTCTTCTTCTAATCAGTCAGTCAGTAACAACGTAGAACATCAGTTCCAGTTGCCATACCACATAAGAACAGAGATGCAGTTGTCGATTTAAATCCTGTAGTGGTAGAGCTAGTAAGAGTATAGGCAGTAATCGGAAAGATTAGGGTTTGAAGATACTATTCAAGGAGTATAATCTAATGAAATAAATTTTCTCGACGTAATGTATTATTTGGCCTTCCTCTTTTCCTCTTCTTTTCAGAATTCCAAGTTAGGACTCTTCGCATGATACAATTTAGTGATTTCCTCAATGTGTGTCTTATCCATTTCCAACGTCTATTCCTAATTTCCTCTTCAACTGGAAGCTGATCTGTTTTCTCAAAGTAGGCTGTTACTGATGGTATCCGACTAATGGATGTTGAGTATCTTACGCAGACAACTATTTATAAATACTTGTACCTTCTTGATGATGGTTTTAGTAGTAGTTCTTGCTGAAAAAACAACACCAACCAGATCAAGATGGACGACCTTGAGGATCTTCATCTACTTACTAGGATTAAATGACGGTATTAAATTACTCCAAGGAACTAGAATTAGAATTTACAGATGAACGTTAGGGTTAGAAATTATATTTAATGTGTTCATCACAAACTAACAGCAATTAAAATGCCGAAATGATATTTAGCCAAATGACTGAATGAATTTTGCGCGAAAATCTAAGACCTGTTATTTTAAATCTAATTGGTTCGTTAAGAAATTATAATCTCACTGTTTAGCTTTCTTCCATAAAATTAGTAAACAGATGATTAGAGAGATGCAAATTAGAGAATGTGAATGAGCCTACTTTACGAATAATCAGTTAGTCAATGTTTAATATATGGTAGATAAAGATAAACAATAATAATGATAATTTTGAACGATGTACTACCTATGTGAGGAAGATTTTGACAAGATTATAAATTATAGAAGAATCAATGAGGTATAAGATAACAAGTTTCGGGTTTTGGCGCAAAATTCACTCATCCATTTGGATACATAGATTTTTGGCATTTAAGCTAATGTCTCTAAATGCCCTGGTATGGCCGAGAGTGGGGTGTGCCCTTCCTCCCTCTCGAAATACTCTCACACGGCTACGCGTATACAGACACTCCCAGGGAAGTCCTACTCATCGCTTTCTCGCACCATGGGTGTCGTTTACGAAATTGAGAGAACGAAAAGCGAATGTCCGGTGCCTTAACCGGATCCCAAACCAAATCAATGGTGCACATGGGCTCCAGTATCTTGTGGGAACAAATGGCGTATGAACCAATCGTTGGTCACCGGCGACCACGGGACCGCATCTCCTCACGATGCTCCACTGCCTTGTGGATCAGACCTTCAAGTCGAAGGCTCTGGGTGTGGCCCCCTAAGAAAACCACCTGCTTCGGTCCGGGCACCCGGACAGTATCACAGCCCGCACACAAATATGATGAAATTTCGATATTTATGGAAAATACTTGTCTCGCTTCGATTAACAATCAAACGATTCACATTATTATTATTATTATTATTATTATTATTATTATTATTATTATTATTATTTACGTCATTTATTCACTCTCTTTTATTCCCACTCTATGTATACTTATTTTTCGACTTATACAGCAGCTCGTCTATGGTGGAAACTCGGCTATATCTAAACGTTCTCGAGTCACTGTCCGGTTGAAAATTGTATGCTACCACCTAATACGAATACTGAAGCAGTTTTTCTGAAACCACGTGCAACATTCAAACTGGCTGCCTTCAACGTTCGCACACTTATGCAGGTCGGACAACAGATAGGGCTGGCTATGTCTTTGGATGAATTCTACCACCAGTTAACTGTTCTTCTCTAGAAAGTGCATTCGACAAATATTGTAGTATTAGCCAGAGATTTGAATGCTCAGGTCGGGCGTCTAGGCACAGAAGAGAATCGTTTAGGTGGTCGATGGAGAATTGTTGGTTGCAGGATAGATAACCGGGACCGTCTACTGCAACTGTGCACAGACCACAACCTGTTTCTGGCTAGCACTAACTTTCGGCACAGTCATCGCCGATGTGCCACCTGGCGTGGTTGTGTACAAGACTGCCGCTTCTTTTGGAGTACCTAACTGGACTCTGATCATGTCCTGGTCTGCGCCAATCTTACCTTACTTTTCAGTGGCCAACGAAGTGACCGCCACCAGAGGATTGATGTCAGCAAGCTGGTTGCAACTTCCGTTGCGAGTAAGTATCGAACCAAGCTAGCTTCTAGGCTAGCTAAAATTTCACCGAAAAGTATACATGAGCATTGGCTGCAACTTCATGACTCCATGAAAATGGCGAGTAAAGCCACTTATGGCTTTGTGAAACGTCCCGCTTATAAGCACTAGGTTTCTTCTGGTTCCTTATAACTCATTAAAGCCCGTCGGTCTACTCCGGGTGACCGTGAGTTTGACCACAAACGAAGAATGTTACGTAATGAAGTCGGTCAAGGCTTGCGTAAGGACCGAGAAGCCTGGTGGTCGGAGCGTGCTAATGAGCTGGAAGCAGCAGCTGCATCTGGTAACTACCGAAATCTCTTCCAACTCATCCAAGCCACTGGCAGCAAGAAGTCTGGTGTGAGCGAAACAATCTGTGAGGATGACCGGATGCTAATCATTAACATCCATCGACGTCTTGGACGATGGGCAGAATTTTTCGAAGGGCAGTTCAACTGGCCTGCTGCTCCGGCAACATCGGTCAGACTGTCCTGCCCTCCATGACCGGTGACGACTGATCCACCAAACGAGGAGGAAGTCCGCAAGGAACTCCAAATCACCGGGCCCAGATGACTTACCTCCGGCCCTTTTCAACTATGGTGGTGACTTTCTGGCTAAGGAACTGACGACGTTGTTTACAAAGGTCTGGGAGCTAGAGAGTGTACCAACGTCATGGAATGAGTCGATAGTTGTCGTTTATCCAACAACTATCGGAGGATAAGTCTACTTCCGATTGCGTTCAAGCTATTGGCTTCCGTGATACTTCGTAGACTGTTCACAATCCGAGAAAGACTGACTCACGAGGAGCACGCTGGTTTTCGTTCCGGTCGAGGATGTATTAATCATATCTTCACCCTCCGCCAAATTTCACGGCTCATAAACTATCTTTTACTACACCTTTCTATTTGTCGCAACAACAAAAAACAACAATGAAGTGCCAACTTGATTTTAATTGGTTCACTCAAGGTCGCCGATACTTTAAATGCATAAATGTTAAATTACCAATAACCAATTACAGTATTAGATGACAGACACAATAAGGCGAGAGTATAAACTCCATACAAAACGCATATAATGAATCATCAAAGTCACAAAATGACAAAGCACGTAAGGTAGTAATTAAAAATCTCTAACCAAAATTAGAATGGCACATTTAATAGCCAGATAATTATTATATAGACTACCTTAGTAGTACGATAATAGCTGGCTATAAAACAAAACCTAATTTATATGCAAAGTTGAATATTGGTTAGCAGTGGAATCGAGGACGCGCGTTTCATTCTATTTGAAACTCGTCAGCTGGATGTTTGTTTTCAATATTCAATAAAAGTGTAATATATCCAATATTTTCGAGCAATTTCCCATCCATTTTAATACGTTATTGTTGTATATACGATTGCAATTTTCACTCGGGACTTAGTTCATTTTAATCACTTGAATCTATCTATATATGTCTTCTATGAATATGCCTTACTGTAGTGGCATCTTAACATGTTAAATAATTAAAATCAGAAGAAGAATATCATGGAGATTTTAGTAATTTTATAATTGAATTCATGAGTCAGTTAAAACTAGACCACCATGTAAAACCTGGAAGCACTAGACGGTCGTCCTAGCATGGAACTCCTCAACAGTATTTTTCTACAATCCCGCCCACTGGATTGGAACCCAGGACATATCGGCCTCGTGCGCGAATGATTAACCTCTAGATCAATGAGCCGGAATATGATGGTGTTAATGTCTAACTTCAACCAATCTACTGTTGAGGAGTCCCATACTGGGACGAAACGTCTGTCCAGGGTTTCTATGATGGTTTAGCTTCGATTGACTAGTGAATTAAACTATTAAATTACTAAAATCTTCATAAAACCCCCTTCTGACAATAATCATCATGTGTTCACTAGTGAATGATTTCAAGAGGTATTTCCTGGAGTTCTAATGAGAAGCCGCGGCCGGTGGGTTTCAACTAGGTCTGTTGTGGGATAGTAACTTACTGAAGACAATGGTGGGCGGTGTCTCAATTTCGTGAATTTGGTTGAAGTTAGATATTAACATCGTTGGTTGCCAACCAGCTCAGTGGTCTAGATGTTAAGTGTACGTGCACGAGACTGATAGATCCTGGGTTTGAATCTTGCGGGGTAGGATTGTAGATGCGCACTACTGAGGTGTCTCATACTAAAACGAAACGACGGTCTAGTGCTTCCAGGTTTTCCATGATGGTCTAACTTCAATTGACTCATGAATTCAACTATAAAAATAAATAAAAGCAAATTAATTGAAAATTATAAACTTTAAATGAAATCCTCCATGATCAATCGAGTAATTATTGAAAACGTGTTAATTATTTTTGATGAAACTTACTTTTAATTGTAGAAATGGAAAATATTTTGAGTCCATTCGCGGTGCTTCCAAAATTAGCTTAGCTAAATAATAAATAATAAAGTGGTAATCTTAATATCATACTGACATCATTGTCTACTTCAAGAGTAGAATTGTACGCAGAGTTTAGATCTCCTGTACTCCTCTCTCTACATTGTAAAGAATATTCCACGAGGAAGCTAACAAGATGGATACCTATTCAGATCACAAAAGAGTTCAGTGTACATCAGTCAAACATCATCAAAATCTAACCAAACCCGAATATTTATCAAGGTGATGGAGATGAGTTATATCTTAGGTGTATGATTATGATGGAGTTTTGTGTTGGTCAGGTTGGTGATTGTTTCATTGTGAAGCTTTTCATGTCTTTGTTGTGTGTATTGAAACGTTAATCAATACCATATCTTAAATTCATCAATTAGAATTCCGATTATAAAGTTCATTGTTTCACATCTATTGATTTGTTCATGATGAATTCTGACGTGAGCACGTAACGTCAGACCGACCTAAGCTACACTCCCTGCCTAGAAACTGAATAGAAGTTAGTAGTCAGCTTTTACTGGTAGTTTGTTCTGAAGAACCTAGTTTTGATAGAATTTTGTCTGCACTTATCCTATCTCGTTATTTTCTTTCATTGGTCGACAAACTGTATTGATTTCAATATGTTTATTGACTGCTAATTGACTTGAATTTCAAGCTTCTAAGTGGATGCGCACTGCTGAGAAGTCCCACAACAGGAAGAAACGGCCGTTCAGTGCTTCTGGGTTTTCCATGGTGGTCTAACACCAATCAATTCATGACCTCAATCGAAAACTCCATAATCTTCACAACCATATACTGATAATTATTTAATAGTTGAATTCATGAGTCAATTAAAGCTAGACCACCATGGAAAACCTGGAAGTATTGGACAGCCGTTTCGTTCGTCCCACGGGATTCGAACCCAGGATTCACGCGCGGACACTTGGCTCCTAGACCACTGAGATGGTCGGCATCCAACGGTGTTAATGTCTAACTTCATGAATTCAACTATTAAACTACTATACTATCCACCAAAAACACCCTTTCTAATTATAGAAGTATTCAAATTAAACAACTTACTTTGATAATTTGAACTATTCAATAACCAGCATATTAAAGATTCCAATGGGAAATCCATAATAAACCAAACTAAATTTTTTAAACTATTTTTAATCAGTAGTAAAACCAATTGAACCTAAAAATTGAATGTTTTTTTTGTTGAAAGAAAAGAAGATGGAAATTTGAGTTCACCAACTAATTTACTCAATTAAAAAAGCTTAATAATCTCCACAACCCGTATAATGATAATTTCCATGTGCTCATCAGTGACCAGCTTCGTGAGGGAATTCTCGGAGTTCTAGTGAGAAGCCGTGACCAGTGAAGCTAATCCATGTCGGATAGAGACAGGTATCTACCTCAGTACAATGGAAGTTGGTCGTGGAATTTTGTGGATTGGTTGATGTTAGACACTAACACCATTGGATGCAGGCTCAGTGGTCTAGTTGGTTAAGCACCTGGCGCGAGACTGATAGCTCCTGGGTTCGAATCTCGCGGGGAGCGGGATCCTGGATGAGCACTGCTGAGGAGTCCTATACTAGGACGAAACGGCCGTCCAGTACTTCCAGGTTTCCAACGGGAACCTAACATCGATTGATTCATGATCTCAATCAAAAAAACTTAATAATCTCCATAATCGCAATACTCACTCTATAATAGTTTCAAAAACAATATGTAACTATCAATGTGAAGTGAATGTTAGCTGTAGAGAGAAAAGAGGTAATAAACTCAATAAGAGTTTTAGTTTAGAATAGTACAATGAAAATATTTTTTTTATTATACGCAGGAATCTTCATAAAACTATACTGTATGCAAATGATTGATCATTGAGCGATGAATAATGTCATGTTTGTCTTGTCCTGCAGTGTTGAACGAACTTTGTCAAACAAGTGGCTGACTGGTTCGACATTACATGTACTATGACGAGACATTAACTCCGCTAGGAGCCCCTCTGAGACTACTGCCGGTCCCAAGCCCGGATAAAGGAGGAGGGTTGGGAATGAGATTAGCGAACCCATCCCGTAGAAAACTAACTCGCTAAACAAACGTCAACCAGAAAAAAATAATAAGTAATGACAAGATATTAGGTAGCTGGAGGTAGTTAACAGGAATCCCTCGACCTATGTTTCGTGCTACTTGATACTAGTTAGCAAGGCTTATCTAGAATCATTTTATATTTATTTACTTTATTTAAACACATAAAAATTGGTACAAGGAAGCACCAAATAGATATGCGCCACATAAATCATTCGATTTGTTTGACGGCTGGAATACTGCCCGGCGCTCAAACCGAAGCAAGCGGTTTTCTTAGGGAGTCACTCCCGGAGCCTTTGGACCTAGAGTTCCAATCCACAAGGCAGTGAAGCAACGTAAAGAGATGAAGTCCCGTGGTAGCTGGTCACCAATAATAGGTTCGTACGCCATTTGTTTTCTTAGGATCCTGGAGACCATGTACGCCATTGGTTTGGAATGAGGGTTTCCCAACTCCCCTAGGTGAACCTTCAGTTTCCACCAACCTGGTTAAAGCGCCGGAAATTCGCTTTCCATCCTCTCAATTTCGTAAACAATTATGAGGAGACTGATGCTCTTTATGGGATTTAAATGCGCAACACAAGGTGAATAGTCTAAAAAGTTACGTACGAGCTACTCAGGACGTGACTGGCTCCCTATGAGGTATTTTTCCAACTACTCAATAAACTACACTATCTATTTATTTATGTACGCACAGGAGTCGCTGGCTTTAAATTAGGTTCCAAACGTTTTAGTAGGAAGTTTCAAATTATGTCAGTTGAAACATGTCTACAACTGAGACGGATATCCCATCAACGATGGTGTCCATGTAACGTCGCGAAATGTTTGAAACAAAGAAAAAAGCAATTCACCAGATTATTAAATCATGGCGTGTGTTAATAATAATGTATTTCAAATGCAACCCAATATTCCTGTGATATATCAGTGAGTCGGCAGTAATACGTCAATGTTGACCAATACTCATGTCAAGTGATATTGTACGTACTAGTCCCAGCAAAGTTAAGCACAACAATAAATACTCTAATATCAAAGTTTAATGGTAAGTTATATGCAAGAGTGTACTAGTAACCAATCTTACGTGTTTTCGAATCATTACTCGGATGATTTGCGACCATCCAATTAGCGATTTTGAGGTTGGACGGAAAGTATTAGGTAAGTATGACAAATCGAGTGAAGAGGTAGTGAATCATTTTCGGCTTATATATGGTTAGGATAATCTGGAACCACAAGGATGGTGTAGGAGTGTGTTGAGAGAAAACAAGGGGTCTCCGAATCAAGACATGGGTAACAGTCCATGAAGACAGTGAGTATTGAACTGGCCATATAAATAGATAAAGACTACCTGTTGTGGTCCGCGTAATTATCATAACTAATAGTGACATGGTTCCAAATCGTTCAAAATCTCACTGGTGCATTCACTTTTTATCATCACATAGATCTTAGGTTTCTAAATTACCTTACAATTTTTCTTTCGTTTCGCTAACTTATATTTTCTTGAATCATAACGTTCATGCCAAATCTTTTCTATTGCCATTAATATACTGTTACAACCTCTACTATTCTGTGATTTGCCGTGGCAACTTGAACTGATTTCTTAATGTGCCAGGTTCTACGTTGCAATTGAATGACTGAAGAATGATCTTTGTCAATTCGAAAACCTGCCATAGTATGTTACTTATCCAGGATTCTACAAAATTATTATTGGGAATTCAAGTCAACGATGATTATTCCATTTCGGAATCAATGGAATACATAATCATTAACAGATGACTAAAGCTTACTAGATTTCAATTCAAGTCACTAGTGGTCATGTAAATCATATTCATCTGCTTTAAAGCACAAAAACGTTTTACCGAAAAAACTAGTTACTTTCCTATATTTATAGGCATGCAGTATTATATATCAGAAAGGGTTTAGCTATATCAAACTTTTTGGAGATTTCACATCATCACATTAGAATAGTTTGTTTAACAGAAAGCGAGACTTAGTAGTTAAAGCATTCTACTATCAACTATTAAGTCACATATGTGAATTGCACTCCATCTACATCAATCTAGGTAATTGGCTATCATTACAAGCTCTCTGACATATCCCGCGTGAGGGACCATGGATGAGCATTGTTGAAGAGTCCCATACTAGAATGAAACGATCATCCAGTGCTTCCAGGTTTCCAATGGTGATCTAACATTTATTGTCTCAATCAAAAACCTAACAATCTCCACAACCCCACACTGATACACAGAGAATAGCTTGAATGTGCCTGGAAAGTGAGATGAATGTATAAATATAAGCTTTAGTTGAAAATTTAACAGCTCACAAAAATGGAACGATGAAACTCAATATTATCTAAAGTAATTAGTCCTTTTTATAAATTTCGATAGAGCTATAAGATGGAGTTGATCTGAAAAATGTGATGTATTTGCGCTATACATTGTATTTAACTTCAATCAGTAGGTCCTGGGTTCGAATCCCGCGGGGTGCGGGATCGTGGATGAGCACTGATGAGGAGTCCCATACTAGGACGAAACGGCCGTCCAGTGCTTCCAGGTTTTCCATGGTGGTCTAGCTTCAATTGACTCATGATTTCAACCTGTGAAATTTCTAAAAATCTCCACATAACCCATTCTGATAATACATTGTATTTACCAATTTACATGTTTGTGTGAACAAACATACATAGGGAAGAGTAATCGAACAATACAATTAAGGATCATTGAACATGTGCCTAGATGGTTTCAAAACAAATTAGTGTCAAATGGTCCAATCAAGGTGGGAGGTAGAAAACCATGTTCATCGATAGCGAAACATATGTATATTTGAAACGAGGCACAAAATTGACACTAACACCGCTTTTAAAACGTTGTCATGGATGAATTTTCAAGTTTATTGAAGCTTTGGCTATTCGTAAATTTACCCTCACCACCACCGCCACCACCCGCATTTGTGTACAAAAACAAGTTGTCGTGACTTAGATTCGGTTGATGTTGTTTTACTTGTATCTTCCCATTGTTATTTAGGACTGTAATTAATCAGTCTCTTGTTGGCATATGAACATCCTGTGCAGATTGCCTCGACATAGACTAAAGTCATAAGCTTTTTCGTAACCTTGAATTTACCCTAGTAATCCTTAAGTCATTTTATGGTCTAGGATAATGTGACAATTTCTTATCTTTTCTATATAATGCAAAATGTTTCTCTCCCCTTTGTTACCTTTGATACTTGAACTTTCATTTAATTGACCTTTATTAATTTTCATATAAAAATGCCCTGACAAGAATACGTGTGATCAGATTGTTCGAAATGTATAGTGCAAATACTTAACATTTTTCAGATTAACTCCATCTTCTAATAGCTCTATCAATACTATCTCCTAAGAATCAAGGTTAGATGGTTTGATCGTGGATATAATCAGTATTCTTCTGGCGAGGGTTATCAGGACAAAATTCAGTTAGAAGTGAAGTATTCGAATCTATCTACATTTGACTAAAGCCTTATCCTGTCAACTTTGATCTTGATTGATCAACATTGACGTTTCACCTGTCAATATCTGCCTCTTTATTTTGTTTATATCTCCATTTGATCTATATTTATCCACAGTTTCCCAGTCGAATGTGTATACAAAAATGTTCATATGTATTGATATAAGCGAAGATATATTACGACGTTTGACTGTTAATTGATGATCATGGACAAATGTAGAACAAAAGATTGGATTAAAATCAAGTGACAATAATAACAGATTAAACATTAACAGTAACCATTCAAAATTGAGCCCCCAAATGCCCTGGTACGGCCGAGAGTGGAGAGAGTCCGCTCTTCCTCTACAAATGCTCTCACGTGGCCCCACACGTTCATAGCCTCTGCCAGGGAAGTCCTACTCACTAGCCTCCCGTGGCGGGATGTTTTTTACGAAATTGAGAGGACGAAAAGCGAATGTCCGGCACTTTAATCGAGCTGGTGGATACGGAGAGTCCACCTATAGGAGTTGGAAAACCCTCATTCCAAACCAATGATGAACATGGGCTCCAGGATCCTAAGGGAACAAATGACGTGTGAACTAATTATTGGTAACCGGTTACCATGGGACTGCATCTCCTTACGTTGCTGCACTGCCTTGTGGATTAGATCTTTAGGTCGAAGGCTCATGGTGTGGCCCTATAAGCAAACCACCTGCTTCGGTTTGGGTACCTGGACAGTATCACAGCCCTCACACACATCGAATGATTTATGTGGCGCATATGTATTTGGTGCCTCAATACAACTATACATAATGTTCACTTACAGATGCAAATGTAATATAAAATGCTATTGTCGTAGTAAATAAACATAATCCAATAGCAAGACCCAATAAAGTGGAAACTAATAAACGATCCAGATATACTCCACATGTTTGTTTAGTCAATTGATCACATAGAATAATATCAGAATCTTTTTTATGAGAAATAAATTTATACAATACATTTTCTTGTCGCACAATTGATCTTTCTGATTGTTGTTTTTGGCAGTGATTTTTGTCGTTGAAAAATCCTGGTGTAGTAGTAGCCGTCGATAATATTGTCGGTGATGATGGAGATGATGATGATGAGGATGATGAAATTTTCTTCTGTAATGAACTAACTGATAAGAAAAATTCATTAGAATCAAGATACATATCCGGTATTTTATCAACACGATTACGTAATGGATTCCATTTAGAACTATTACGACATAGACGCCATGAAGCAGCTATTGTTTTCAATTGTAAACGAAGTAAACTATAATAAAAGTGAATAAGGAGATTCAAATGAGAACGTAACATTAATACATATACATATAGAATATGCAAGAGGATATTTTTGGTGACAGTAAGTGATTATATCTAGCTAATTACATTGATGTAGTGGAGACGAGATGTAAACCTTAGATACAATCACCGAAGAGCATACACAAACATTGACATTTTTGTTAAGAGAGAAATGTGGTGAATATGTTTGAGACCACTTTTTATTCATATCATCTAGAAACCATTGAATCATTCATTTCGAAAAATCCACTGAAGGCATTCCTAGAGAAGCTTACATATACAATTACACTGTTCACAATTGATTGATCAATGGGTGGTGACCAATGTTATGTGTGTCAAATCCTTATTAGTGCAGATCGATTGGTCGCGGCCCGGATAGCTCAGTGGTAACGTCTCTGACTTTGAAGCTGGGTGACACGGGATCGAATCCGTCAGGGAGCACAAGTCCCTTCAAGATTGCAGGTACACCTTGCTGACGAGTGCCAAGTAGCACGAAACCCGGGTCCAAGGTTTCCTGTCGACTACCTCCAACCACCATCTAATTACGCTATTTGACTGTATGCAGTGATATAAGTTTGTAGATGAGTAAATCACAGCGTCTAATATACCTACAGAAGGATATCTGCAAAACAAATTGGTAATGATGTAAGATGGTTAGAAATATTTAGAGAAATCCTGCTGAACCTAGCTTTCGTGTTTGTCGGCCCTCGTCAGTAAGGCGTACTGGCAACCTTGAGGCAAATGATGCTCCCAAGTGGATAAGAACGTGGGTCACCCAGTTTCATGATCCAGAGTATCACTGAGTTTGTTCAAGACGAAACAGAATACTTAAGGGTTAAATGCATAATTGCAAGTTTAAGTCTTGAGCTTTTGGGAGAGTCGTTGATACTTTCAAAACCAAATTAAGTATAGTCGGGTTCAAACTTGTGATCTAATATCGGTTAAAATATGAGTGCATAAACCATTTAGTCGCCGCTCCATTTAAAGTAAATCATTTATAAAGAACAGGTTTATGTACCCAGTCCTAGGAAACACTTTTTAAGTGGTGTTGCTTGAACCGAAGTTTGTGAAGTGGAATTTCACTGTCAACATTCCAGAAAGCTTAAAGTTAAGTGTGACATCGACGAAAAATTGTATAGCAGAAAAACAAACTGGACAGGATTACTGTAAAAAAGTAAAACACTAAACTATTTCATAAGTTAGCCTTCAGGATGAATTGATTTCAGTTGAAAGTCAAGAACCACTGAATAGCCTGTTTCATTCTACTTATCAGCTATGTGAACCACATAGGAGATCAAACATCAAAATAAACACGAGATTACTACTGAATTATTGAGTTGGAATTCGATAGTACCATCAGTGACGTTTCTCAATATGGATATGATTGAACTCTACCAGTCACGGCTAATATTATAAATAATTTTAAAGCAACTGTACTGTTATCGGAAATTTTGGAGATTTCTACAATACCAACCAGATCGGTTGAAGAAAGATTAGAAATGAGAAAAGTAAAGCGCATAGGTGAAATCTTACTGCTGACTGCACATGGGTGTGGCAGTGGTATGTAATTTTCTTTATACAACTAGCATCTGCAGCGATTTTGCCTTCTCATAAATGAAGTAAAGAACTAAAACAATCGACCACAATTTGTTTCAAGGATTTCAATCTCCAGAGATAAAGCCTTACGAATTACGGAGGTATTACATTAACAACTAATCACAAAATAGAGTGTAAGACTGGCCTTAAAAGGTTATACCTTGGGTTTTACGGTCACGCTCCTAGGTCGCTGAGATCATCACCAATCCATTTTTTTCTCCAGGTCTCCCAAGAAAAACCATATTTCAACGGTGTGGACAACCGGGAAGCAACATACCACCTCATGCTTCTAACAGCGCTCAGAATAATCCTGGTTACAATTAAATCCTATTACTAACAAGCGACTAAAGTGCTATTGTCGGGAACATATTACTATTAAGTCACTACTGTATCAGTTTCTCATACTTTACATTCTTCAAACTTTAACGAATTTGAACTATAGTGTAACTGTCAGATAGTGTTGTTGTTTTTGTTTTCGTCGTAACCGTCAAAAATTCATCTCATTCCAAACTAGATTGACTACGCAGGTCAAGAGAGATTTCCAGTAAAACCTACCGGAAACTAATCTCTATATAACATCAATAATGAGTACTGAAATAGTACTCATTTCGGTTAGGGTAGGACTTAACAGTAGGACTCAATTGTAAACAATTGAATGCAGTGAATGTGAATAGGCGGTGGTTTTCGCCAATGAGTAATGACAAAACTCAATTACATAATTATCACTTATACAGTCTGTTTGTTCACATTAAGGTCGAATGACTGGGTCCTAAATGGTTGTATATTAAGTGTTTAAACCATGCAATCATAGCTTGCACGTGTCAACGATCATAGTACACACGACGGACAATATACCAAAGTATTCAATCATCGATCGAATATTTTAGGCTGGAGGTAATGGTGAATCCAGAGGTGTGAAAAACGTAATATATGTACCGTAATCATATGACTTCATGAATGACCTAGTATATTCAGAAGTAGTGAGAATAGGCTTCCTCTCTCTCTATCATTGTAAACATTTCCACACGATAAATCAAGATTCAGGAAATCTCTTACGCACCTGTCTACAATCGATTTGCCTCAAAAGTTACGACTTTAATTAGATCCAAGATGATGGGTACTTACTTTGGATACTTCAACTATGCACGGTCTTTAAATTTCTCAAGGAATACGATGTCTAACGATTACTGATTTATGTCGAGTAATTAATAAATAATAATTCAAATTCACAGCCTACATCACTGATTACTTTTACCAGGATAATCAGGAAGCACTGGACAGCTGTTTCGTTTTGGTTTGGGGGACCCCTCGGACACTGTTATCCACGACTACCTCGAGTATCGAACCCAGGGTCATTCGGTCTCGCGGTAAGCGCTTAACCTTCAGACCACTGACCGGGTATGCAATAATCTACATGCCCGATTCCAACCAATTTACTATAGTGAGCAACCATTTTTAATCCTATTGACCAGTAACTATCATCAAAGAACCCATTACGTCGGGAAATAGAATCAGATATGAAAAGGATGAATAACAACTGGAAAGGATTCCCCAGGACAGGGTTGGATGGAGAATACTGGTGTGCGGCCTATGCCCCTCTACGAGGAGTAACAGGCGTTAGTAAGTAAGTATTTGAATCTTTCCATAGACATTGAAGACAGTAATTGATCAGTCTATTATAGACATATATGCATCTTGTGCAGATTGCTTTGACATTACCTGCCTTTAAACAACCAATACAAAAATGAATTGAATAAGAGAAATACTTTCTCTAAAAAAGAAAAAAAAACAGAACAAAACTTAATAGTTGAATTCATAAGTCAGTCGAAACTAGACCACTATGGAAAACTTGGAAGCATTGGACAGCGGTTTCGTTCTAGTATGGCATTCCTTATCCACGATCCCGCCTCGCGAGATTCGAACTCAGGACCTATCGGCCTGTTGTTATATCTAGTGCTTAGATTCTTATTATATTGCGTACAACTTGACCAACTCGAGCGCTAGAACCCTTCAAGTCGCAAATGAGAAAACAACTGAAAGGAATGATATTTCAAAACAGTGTTAATTATGGTACAAAACTGTCAAGTATTTATGGTTTTTAGTAAAAACGAAAGCATCATTATAGTTCTCCAACCCACACACGGGGGGTTATTAGCATTGTCCAGTCGAGAAGCTACACTTAGAGATTCTAGAATATTCTTCCAAAAGGTGATTGGGTGGAATATCTTCGGCTATTTCTGAGCTTCTTACAGCTTCCTCGAGTTCACCCATGAACCGTCCTCATAGTAACTCACTGAAGACGATGGTGAACAGTGGCACAATTTCGCAGATTAGTTGAAGTTAGACATTAACATCGTTGGATGCTGACCGGCTCAATGGTTTAGAGGTTAAGCGTCCGCATGCGAGACTGAGTCCTATGTGAGGGATCTTGGATACGCACTACTGAGGAGTCCCACAGTAGGACGAAACAGTCATCCAGTACCTTCAGGTTTTTCATGGTAGTCTAACTTCAATCGACTCATGAATTCAACTATTAAAATTACTACAGAAAACCCCTTTTTTGACAAAACGAAATTAAGAGTAAATTGAAGCTAGACCACCATGGAAAACCTGGAAGCTCTGGATAGCTGTTCGATTGTCCCCACCCCTGTTCTTGTTCACTATATACTTGCCCCCAAATGCCCTGGTACGGCCGAGCGTAGGGAAAGTTCGCTCTCCCTCTCGAAATTCCCTCACATGGCCATGCATATACAGCAGCCTCTGTCAGGGAAGTCCTGCTCATTGCCTTCTCGCACCATGGGTGTTGGTTACGAAATTGAGAGGACAAAAAGCGAATGTCCGCCGCTTTAACCGGGTCGGTGAACACGGAGAGTCCACCTAGGGGAGTTGGAAAACCCTCATTCCAAACCCATAGTTAACATGGGCTCCAGGATCCTAAGGAAACAAATAGCGTATTGGTCACCGGCTACCATGGGACTGTATCTCCTTACGGTGCTCAACTGCCTAGTCAAGTGGGTTAGATCTTTAGGTCAAATGGTTCCAGGTGTTGCCTCCTAACAAAACCACCTGCTTCGGTTCGGGCACCTGGGCAGTATCACAGCCCTCATACAAATCAAATAAGATTTATGTGGCACATATGTATCTGGTTCCACCTAGTATAGAACTCCTCAGCGATGTGCATCAACGATCGCCCCCCCCACACACACACACGGGATTTGAACTCAGGACCTATCAGTTTTCTATGTTGGTCTAGTTTGAATTAACTCATAATTTCAACTATGTAAATTATTAAAATCTTTATAAAAACCCCTTTTGATAAAAAAGAAATTAATAAAATACAATATAGATTATAGATATATAAATGAACTTACTGTGTAGCATATATATAAAAGCTTGTTAAATGCAATGTAATCAATTCAATTGTATCTAATAATAAACAAATTAATAAACTAAACAATAAACGTATTATTGTTGATATATAAATCATAAACATTCTCAATAAGGATACAATATAAACATAGTGGGGAGGAGCAGGAGGAGGAGGAGGAGGAGGAAGAGGATAATAGTGTTTATATTGATATATAGATAATGTTGTTACTAAGTAAATTGTACTCATTAATAAACATATGATTGTTATAATATTGATTAAAATGTAATGATAATGATAATGATGATCGTGATTATTGAATGAATCAATTCCAGTGAATTGTTTTAATTGATTCATTAAATCAATTAATAAATAAATAATAAATGTAACATAAGAACGCCATGCTAATATATGATATAAAAAAAATTGTCCCATTAAATAGGATAAATGAATATTGATTTTTAAACCAGCTGGTTTACCTTGTTCAAGCCATAATAGAAGACGAGTTAATTCACATGTGAAATACTGAAGAAAAAAAAAGAAGATAATAATGAAAGTAATAATTCGTTCTTATTAATTGAAGTTAGACTATTATGGAAGCATTGGATGACTGTGTCATCTTAGTATGGGATTCCTTAAGAGTGCATATCCATGATCCCGCCTAGTGAGATTCCAACTCAGGATGTATTGGTCTCTTATTTATTTATTTTAACACATAGATATTGGTACAAGGAGGCAACAAATACATATACGTCGCACAAATCTCATTCGATACGTGTGAGGGCTGTGATACTGCCCGGGTGCCCAAACCGGAGTAGGTGGTTTCCCTAGGGGGCCACACCCGAAACCTTCGACCTAAAGATCTGATCCACAAGGCAGTGGAACGACGTAAGGAGATGCAGTCCCATGGTAGCCGATGACCGACGATTGGTTCATACGCCATTTGTTCCTTAAGGATACTGGAGCCCATGTGCACCATTGTTTTCGAATCACGGTAAGACATCGAGGAACGATTGTTCCAGTATAGCTCGATTGATTCGTCACGATAGGCAAGCCCAACCACCACGTCAAGGTAGGAGCTACAGTCGGGATTCACCAGTCAATCAAAGCTAGATTGCCAGTGAAAACCTCGAAGCACTGGGCGGACATTTTCTCCTAGTATGGGAATTCTCAGCAGTGAGCATCGATGATCCCGCACGCGGAACTCGAACCCGGGACACAGGTTTAGAAGGAATTTGAGTTTTCAAACTGCTATGCATTTTTCCCGGTTAATTATCACATCAGAAAATTGCCAATCCGAATACCGAATTATATGACCTTATTCTTGTGTTAAACCAAATGACACATCAAAGCAACACTAGCAGCTTTGTGTCAAATTCTGAATCCTTATTGGTCCATCTTGCTTAGTCCTGCCCGTTGAGTTTAGAAAACAATCTCACCTTCCACTGAATGAATCATGTATTTCAGAACTACTCAGTTTATATACAAGTAAATCATACCATACCATACCAAAAAGTGGCTGTGATTGTGTGAGGCTGTTACTTATAGATTGCGATTGACTGAAGAATAGTGAACCGCATAATAATCGTCAATAGGTAAATTGAAAGCTTATAATAACACCAACAGTTAGGGCTGTATGTTTATATCATTTTGTAAACAATTTTGATATGAGGATATGAATAGTAAAACTAGTAGCCAAACTGATAGATTTGAATATTTGATTGAAGTTTGAGCATTCACTTGGCTGAGAATCAGTCACAATGCAACAAATGTATTAAATCGTAATGTTCCCCAAGAAGCACTAATGACATTACTACCCTATTACGCGAACCAAAATAGGTGTAGTGAGGCTCGAACTTGGAACTTTTTGGATAAAAGTCGAAAAGCTTAACCACTAAGCCACCGCTTTAGTTAGTCGATCCCATTCAGTTATAAATCATCAAGTCACAAATTTGAATTCCATTTCCCCTACTCACATTTAATCGGTCAAGTACAAACTACTAGCTAACTGATGACTTCTGTAATGAGTCTGTGAGCTAGACGAATAGTGTATAATTCCAACATTTAATGACAATGAGACCCCTGTATAACATTTTCCTTGCTAAACACACAGAGGCCTGAGACTGTTTAAAAGATTTATTGATAGCGACTGAAAAGACAAGGACAAACTCTTGATGCTCATTATCAATACCGCTTGATGTTAGCTTCGGGTCTTGATTAATACGGCCGCTCAGTAAAGATGTTCGAATACCAGTGAATTTTTGCAAATGCGAACTACAAATCAGAAGTAACGACTTGAACTGATCCTTCATCAGCGACTGTAAAATCAGAATCATTCACATATGAAACTCACAATACCAGGAAATTGTCAGTTCTGCCCATTATATGCTTTAAAACATCAGTACTGGATGCCTAACAATAACGAATTGTTACCATACTACAGGCTTAGTGATTGGACAGTGTTATCAAAAGAGCAACTGTATTTGTTTCTGCGTTAAGATACTGTGTTAAAGTACTTAATTTGAATCAGCTAAATCCAATTTTCCAAGTAGAAGCAAAATCTTTCATGCATCACTCTAACATCACAAATATCATTGAAATCACGAACAGATCTGAGTTAAATAATAATCGAAAGCCTGGTATTATTGGACGGCGTTATATCTTAGTGTGGAACTCCTCAAAAGTAGGTGTGCACCACCTCGTGCCCAAGAATCGAACATAAGACATTCAGGCTTGCTCATGGATGCCGAATCTCTAAACCAATGAACCGAGATTTAGTAGTGTAAAAGTCTAACCAATCAACCCACCAAACTTGTAAACCACTAGGTCACGACTCAGTGATCTTATTTATTTATTTATTTATTTAAACACAAGCATTGGTATAAGGAGGCATCATATACATATGCACCACATAAATCATTCGATTTGTGTGAGGGCTGGGATACTCCCCGGGTGCCCGAACAGAAACAGGTGATCTAGAGGTTAAGCATTTGTGCGCGAGACCAAGGGTTCCGAGTTTAATTCCCGGTCACAGAATTATGAACGTGCACTCCTAAGAAGTCTCATACTAAAACAAATTGACCGTCCACTACTTCCACGTTTTAAATAGTTGTCTAATTTGGATCGATTCATGATTTCAATGAAATGTAACAATCTCCCCAATTTCAATACTGACATCTGAGTCCTACAGCTCAGTGGTAACGTCTCTGACTGTGAAGCTGGGTGACACGAGATCGAATCCGCCAGGGAGAACCAGTTCCCTCAAGATTACAGGTACACCTTGCTGACGAGTGCCAAGTAGAACGAAACCCGGGTCCAGGGTTCCCTGTTGACTATCTCAAACCACCATCTAATCATTTACACCGTTATTCAATCGAAATAAGCTTGTACTTATTCTATTCAATCACATTCGATTTAAATATTGAAAAGAAAAGAAAGAAATCTGTATATATCGTTCATAATATACTCACTTCAATATAACGATAAAGTATATTCATTTGACAGTAATCTGTTGATGGTGACAGATAGTTCATTAATTCTTTTGTGGAATTATATAATATGAATGGAGATGATGAAGATGATGAGAGATTTGTTGATGATAATGCCAATGTATAATTTTCTTCATTTTTATCTAAATAAAATAAGCCTAATGTAGGGATAATTTTACAATTTAAATCATTCGGTAACCAACTACTACTAATGGCTGTATTAGTAGTAGTAGTAGTAGTAGTAATAGTATGATAATTTGATTGAATAGTATTACATGAAGATAATTGAGATGATGATTTATTCACATGAGGTGTACAGTATCCAAAATCATAATTATTATCACTATGATGATGATAATGATTATGCGGTACTGTAATTAAACATAACATTAAAATTAATAATTGTATAGCACAAAATATAACTAGACTAGGATCTGGTACAAAAGTTGACAATGATAACATTTTCGAATGGTGGACATATAGCATAGAAGAATGATTTGTGGTACTGATGTTACTACTGTTATCAGTAGTAGTAGTAGTAGTATTGGTAGTATTGGATAACTTATTTAGACAATTTGTACAGAATGTAGATGATTTCTTTGACGTATCATATTGGTATTTAATTAATAATAAGGTATAACTCATTTGAATGGTTTTGTTAAACAACTTGGTGAAAATCTGTACTATTATCTCAATGAAACGGGAATATTGCCGTGAACATCTAGGGAGGGAAAGAAAAAAAACGAAATTTGATGATAAACGAATGAACACTTTACTGAATATACTAATATATCAGAGCTAAGATAACAGTTGGTTGATCACTGCCAGGGAAGTCCTAGTCACTGCTTCGGGGTGGTGATCACGAAATTGAGAAGACGAAAAGCGAATGTCCGGTGCTTTAACCGGGTTGGTGGGTATAGAGGATCCACCTAGGGAGGTGGAAAACTCTGATTCCAAACCAATGATGTACATGGACTTCAGTACCCTGAGGGAACAAATGGTAGTATGAACCCATTGTCGGTCACCGGCCACCACACTAATGCAACTCCTGACGTTGCTCCACTGCCTTTTGGATCAGACCTTTAGGTCGAAGGCGCCGAGTGTGGTCACTTAAGAAAATCACGTGCTTCGGTTTGGGTACCCGGACAGTATCCCAGCCCTCACGCAAATCGAATGATTTATGTAGCGTATATTTATTTGGTGACTCGTTGTACCAATGTTTTTGTGTGATCTTAGAGTACAAATCTTTATAACTGGATGAATATTGTAGAAGCTGGAGCTATTGGAAACATTTATCAAGTTATTATTACACCAAATTTTATTCTATATCTATTAATTTCTCAATTTATTGTGTAATGCCGTCCAGCATATTTGTATGTGAATCCAAGTTTGTTTGAACCATAGAAATAAGAGAAACTGGTTACTGACTTTTTGAAGCCCAAGGAAAGGCATAGAGAAAAGCTAGAGGATATCGAATTGATAGGAGCTTAAGTGAGTTGGCTCAAGGCCAACAGTATTGGTCAAGCGTACGCTGGGTCAGGTTTGGATCAACAGACCATGGAATAAATGGTAGACGAGGAATAGACAAAATTCGAATTCTGACCGGTCATTTTAAAACGTGATATTGGTCAGCGTCTTCTATACACAATACAAGTCAGAAAGCGATAACAGATAGCATTTACCTTATTATTGTAGTGAACAAGAACTCAAGTGGTGAAAAGCAATTTGCTGTTTAAAGCACAATCGCACAATGGTTTAACAAAGTGTGAAAAATATACATCAAATACATCATTCGCACATCATCTCTGAATTGCCTCTCATAAGCTTCATTGTTCCTTCATTCCTATTGTTATCTTAATTGCTTTCAGTTTCCTTCTCCCTGCTTTTCATACCAATCTTCTCAACCTTTTGCTCACAAACATTGCACTTCCGACTGGTGCTACATACTGCTTATATCTGCAAATATAAGCAGCATACAACACAGCACATTAGGAGCAAAGTAAGATATCAGTAAAATCTACTGATATTTAGTGATTAAGAACGTTAAATTGATAAACACAGTGAGACTAAAATATAGAGATCATGATTTATACACTGTTAAATGTAACTTCAAAGTCATTGATATTTCAAAGCACACAGCACTAACTCCAAGAGGATTCATCCTTTCGGGATGACACAGCACTTTTCAACTCACTTATAGATCATTATTTCTAACTACTAACAAGCATTCCCAACCTTAAATAATAGTTTACATTGTAGATTATAATCCTGAAATGCCGTGACCAGTGGAGTCCAATCTGTGTCGGGTGTGAGACAGTTTATCCACCACAGTCAAATACTGAACGGTTGCGCAAGATCATGGATTGATTGAAGTTAAACATTAACACAGTTGGATGCCAGTTCAGTGGCCTAGAGTTTAAGCGTCTACGCACGAGCCCGAAGGTCTTAAATTTAATCCCTGTGTTCAGGGTTGTGGATGCGCTCTGTTAGGTAGTCCAATATTAGGATGAAATGGCCGTCCAGTACTTTCAGGTTTTCAATGGTGGTCTAACCCAGATCGATTGATGATTTAAACCATGAAAGATAGGAATCGTTGTGTTGTAGTTGTTGAAATAATAATAATAATAATAATAATAATAAGAAGAAGAAGAAGAAGAAGAAGAACACTAAGAATCATAATTAATAAGAATATCATGCAATTAAGAATAAGAAGAATGTCTTGCAACGGAGGGCAAATCATGATGAAGACAAAAGGAGAATAATCAGAACTAGGAATGAAACGGCTCAGTTGTGGTGGAAAAGGTAAACAACGGGGGTAAATTAATCTTTTCCATATACATAAGGTAAGTTTATTTGAATTGATGTTAATTTCTTCACCTAATACATAGTAAGAGTAATCTTGTGCGTCCTGGTAGATTACTAGGAACTGAGAAGGCACCTTCGATTTTAGTGTCCTGACCATAAATTTTTCAAAGTTTCAAACATGAACTGATCTTAGCTAGACTCCTACTAAAAACCTGAAAGTCTTGCATGGCCGTTTTGTCCTAGTGTGAAACTCCTAAATGGTACCAACCCACAACTCCACTAACAGGAATCGAACTAAAGATCTTCGGCCTTGTGCACGAACGCTTAACCTCTAGACCACTGAGCTAGCGTTCAACGATATTGATGTTATATCCCGATAAGAATAATGAATGGTAATTTTTGGGATCCGTTTATGGAACAATGCTATGATTATATTTTTATCGTGTAATTGTTATGTAACTAAACTGTTCATATTCACGTCCCTCTTATTATGAGTTTTATTTTGACCTATGAACTATTATTATACGACTTACCACTCTTCAATTATTCCCTGTCTGTTAATCACTACTTTTCTCATTCACAGTCACTTTTGGCCAAATATTTTACAAATTTACGTTGTGGTCTGTTTGATTGGTATATAAACCCTGTATGTTTGAAATAAATGATTCATGTTGCAGAGGCTGAGATTGGTGTTCTGGACTCAACTGGCTGGGTTAGACGGAAAGCAGGATCAATCAGGACTCTAGGCGGCTCGCAGGTGTCTTATGCGTCACTGGTTCGGTCGATAGTTCGCTGCTCTCTGATTGACGGTATCATTGCGTTATACAATAAACAGGGCACACAGGTTCACAAGTTATAACAAGTGATATCTCATTTCAACGAAAACACGATATTACGCGACTCTTTTCAACTCTCTGCGGTAGATAACTATCGCACACATGACATGGTTGAAATCCACTGGTCACGATTTTCCACTAAAACTTTGAGCGCGAAACCTATAGCCCTGGATTCGATTATGACTGATTTGGGTTGAAACAATTTAGTTTCTAGTAAGAATACATATATACGTAAGACTATGAAAGTAACTTACTTTCTTTCATAATTCAATTGATCACAACAAGATGTATTATAGTCTAGTGTAAATTGATTAGACCATAGAATAAGTGTACATAATGATTGACCAATTTCATAATTCATAATTGAATATAACCAATTATGGTTTTGAGAATAAAATAATCTAGAATATTTCATGAGAATACCATGTTTCAATAATGATGGTAATTTATTCATATCAAGACTAATCCATATATAAGATTCATTGGTTAATAAGGGATAATATGGTTTAATGCATGAACTATAGTGAGAGAGAAAAAAAGAAGAAAGAATAAGAATGAGCTTATTCATTAAGAAAATAATCGACGAGATTATCATTTATTGGAAGAGTGAATCAGATTCACGATAACAGATCTTGAATTTTGGCGCGAAATTCACTTATCCATTTGGTTAAATAGAAGTTTTGGCAATTATAGCTGATTTCACTAGTTGAAATCATGAGTCAATTGAAGCCAGACCACCATGGAAAAGCTGGTAGCACTGAATGGCTGTTTCGTCCTAGTATGGGACTCCTCAGCAGTGCACGGACACGATCCCGTCCCCCCCTGCGAGATTCGAACCCAGGATCTATCAGTGTCGCGCGCGAGCGCTTAACCATTAGACCACTGAGCCGGCATCCAACGATGGTAATGTCCAACTTTAACCAATTCATGAAATTGCGCCACCGTCCACGATTATCTTCAGTGAGTTGATATCTCACAACAGACCTGGTTGAACTCCACTGACGTCAGTTCGTGATGAAAAACCTATATCTGATTCCTAACCCTAACTATCAACTGTAAAACATTTGGTCCTGGTTATTAGGTGGACACTTTCAAGGTCAGCCTAGAGTCGTTCAAAGGTCGTCCATAAATTATAATCTCACCAAATGATCTTGTATAGATTTTGTAAAAACTTAGGAAAACTCAATGGGATACAATTAATCCATGACAATAAATAACCTGAGAAAAAGTCGAATAACACATAAACTGAAATAACTATATTACTAATGTCATTCAAAGTCTCTAACCATCGGTTGCTATCATCTCGTGGATCCCAACCAGGTAGTCTACACTTACCAACATGGCTCAGTCCACTTGTCAGTGACTTCATGGATTTGTGTTACGTTCTGATCTGGCCGCTCCTAGCTTTCTTCCAACCTGCTCCTACACCATAAAACATCGCACGTCGGAGCATTCGGTGGTTGAACATACGTAACACGTGTCCCAGCCATCTCAACTGGTGAAGTTTCACTACTTTATCAGTTGATTTGTCATACTTACCTAGTAGCCGTTTCCTAACAACTGTATTACTTACTCGGTGGTCCCGGGATATACGAGCAATGGTTCAAATACACCTATGATCGAATACTAGTAACCTACAAATATCCTCTACTCTTACCGGCCATGTTTCACAGCCATAAAGTAGGGCGGAACGAACTGCTGAGCAGTAAATCCTTTGGTTGGTAGACAGATATCTCGCCTACGCTCCTCATGGAGGAGAATAGGCTACCCACCAGCACTCTCCATCCAACTCTATCCTGGGCAATCCTTTCCAGTTAGTATTCATTATTAATACAAAATTATGACTCACAATTAAGTGAATGAACCTACATTTAGTGAGACATCGTAATTTTAAGGCTGAGTGATCTCAAATGGTTGTACTCGAACAGAGTTAGGCGAAGAAGAGCTTGGAATTTATCACCATGATACATACTACAAAATTCAAAAGGAAATACTTCGACAGTTGGAAATATTTATTTAGTTATTTACTCATCAGAATTCATGCAACCCAATTTACATTCAAATGTCCTCAGTCAGTCAGTAACAACGTAGAACTTCGTATGTAGGTACATCAGTTCGAGCTGCCATAACACATTAGCACACAGATAGAATTGTCAATTCAAATCCCGTAGTGGTAGAGGTAGTAGAAGTATAGTCAGTAGTCGGAAACAAACGTCCTACAATATATGTGATGAGGAGAAAAGTCATAAAGGTTGATTAGTACAATAGTGCTTTCAAATAAAGACTAATGATCATTATTTCTTGTAATGACAGCAGCACGCAAAATTCTTATTGTTTAAAAAACCGTTTAGAAATTAAAATGTTAACTTACCGATCAAATTTATACTTTTTAAGACTTTGAGCACAAATATGTAGATCATCATTAGATTGAATTTTTACACCTATCAACCAAAGGAAGGTAAAGGAATGTTGTTAAATTATGAACATTCATTAGGGATTAACAGCTATTATGTCAAGTCTATTCTATAAAGATGAATCAATCATGGTTGAGACAATGACTTCAATGACTTACGTCGTCGTTTAACTAAATATACAATACTGACTATTGATCCAAAATGTGATTAATTTCAATTATGATAGAATAATAAAGTATTTTCATAGTGTTGAACTGCTTAGATAGACGATATTACATGGTTGTAGACACATAGTAACTTATAAAGAGCATGAGGATAAAGTTTTCTAATGATAAATTGTATCTAAGATATACTAATCAAATTAGTCAGTAAAAGCCATGTATAAGAAACGTTCATGTGATCAACTTCTTGAAACACAACAAATACATTTTGTTTTGTTTGTCTGAATCATTCTATTGATGTTTAGGACTTTCCTGGAGTGAACATCAACTCTGGCATGCATGTACATTTATTTATTATTTATTTAAACACATAAACATTGGTACCAAACAGATATGCGTCACATAAATTATTCGATTTATGTGAAGGCTGGGATACTGTCCGGGTGCCCAAACCGAGACAGGTGGTTTTCTTAGGGGCCCAGAGCCTTCGACCTAAAGGCCTAATCCACAAGGCAGTGGAGCAACGTCAGGAGATGCATTACCATGGTGGCCGGTGATCAACAATAGGTTCATACACCATTTGTTTTTTTAGGATCCTGGAGACCATGTACACCATTGGTTTGGAATCAGGGTTTTTCAACTCACGTAGATGAACCCTCCGTATCCACCAACCCAGTTAAAGAGTCGGGCATTCGCTTTTCGTCCTCTCGACTTCGTAAAAAGCACCCCTGCCACGAGAAGCCAATGATTAGAACTTTGCTAGCAGTGGTTGCATGCACGTGGCCATGTCAGAGCCTTTCGAGAGGGAGAGCTGACTCTCCCCACTCTCGGTCGTACCATAGCTGACGAATCCCGAAATCGGACAAAACATGCGTCCTGGACTCCACTGCTATTCACCATCTATCTTTGCTT
This sequence comes from Schistosoma haematobium, assembly GCF_000699445.3. Lineage (NCBI taxonomy): Eukaryota > Metazoa > Platyhelminthes > Trematoda > Strigeidida > Schistosomatidae > Schistosoma > Schistosoma haematobium. The sequence goes on from NC_067200.1 coordinate 19,963,558, forward strand.
ACAATACAAAAAAAACAGTTGGGATATTTAAATTGATATGAGTTGAATCAAGTAAACAGTGTTGAGTAAGAAATTTAAAAAACGTAAATTCTCGCCAGCTTTAAAGTGTCATCTCAAATTTTACATCAATAATGGTATTTCAATCATAAATGGAGATAGTGGGTGAATATGCGAAACAACGCTAAGGAAAATCATAAAGAGAGGTTAATTTTGAAAAGATTTGACAAGAACGAAGATCAAGAGGAGTTTCCATATTTCACATTATCACAGTGAGAAAGAGAATACATTCAGATAAAAACCAAAGATGAAATAATATTACGATGAATGATAGTAACTAAACAAAGAGCATGTCTTGACGGAGTTTAAGTATTTATATTAAGAAAAGACAGAGATTGAATATATCATTGCAGCTATAATCGATTCTAATTCACATCAAATAAGGTCTCTAAACATGGGTCGTGATTGTTTCACAAACCCCAAAAAGATGATTAATACTTTCCGAAATGCATTAATCTAATAATTAATCACCTCACTGATTAATGTCGTGTATTAGTCTTCCAGTTTTCTCTCACATCAGTCATCATTGCACACCAAGGAAGTTCGTGGCTAAACTTAAAAAGTTAATGACTTGAAAACACAATGAGACTTGAGAACTTCAAAACTAGTACAAAATTATTATCCAATTTACTAAGGTTCTAGAAAATTATTCAGTTGGTACATACTTTAACGCCTTTAAATCAAGTTAACTAGTTCTATCAAAAGACCAATGAAAGGTAGATTTTAAAAAATCAACAGATAAACTAACTTGTAGATTATATTCCTCAAACAATCTCAATTAAGATACCGTTGAAAAAGAGGAAGGATATGACAGTTGAGATGGTGGAGAAGATTTGTAGCTCAGGTGGATGATTTTGGTGGAGTTTCGTTCTCTGAGCTGGATGGTTTGGTCGACCAAACCATCCAGCTCAGAGAACGAAACTCCACCAAGATATGACAGTTGTTTTCTTAAAAATTTAAATTAATCCACCAAGTACTTGGATGTAAGGCACACTCTAAGTGCGAGGACTAATAATACTGCGTATATGCCAAGTTGAAATCGTTATTAAGACGAGGCTCTCTAGGAGTATACAGTCGTGGTCCCACCATGGATCACGCCCAGGACCTTGATATCTCGTCCCGAACACTTAACCATTAGAATAACTGAGATAGTATCCAACTTTTCAGTGATAACCCAAATGAAACTGATTTGTAGCAAATACCACCCATAAATCAAATCCATCTCCACAAAATCTTATAAATTAAAATAAAGCGACTTACAACAATAAGGGCATACTTCATTTTTTTCAGTGAATGAATCATAAAATCCCAAAATCAGTACAACTTCACTGTCGTTTGATTGATTGCCATATATTTCAGGTATTTTATAACCAAGTGAGTAAAAATCGGTGGTATTTGAAAAATTTGACTTTTGATTTCTCAGTAGACTGAGTTCAGTTAATTCAGAAGGAATAAACATAAAAGTTTTTCGCTTTGTTTTATCCATTATCTGCTGATAATTCAAAAGGAAATTGTAAAAATGTAGAACGGGTGATGAGGAATTCTAAGATATAAACATAAACGTTTTAGGATCACTTGGGAATTCATGTAAAACTTTAGTGGTTTTAAGATAAAAGTTTTGATATGTTTATTTGACAAGTCTTATGATACAAGAGATCCTCGAAAAATGTTTTGTTCAAATTCAAGAATTCGTGAGTAGGATGAGCCGATATTCATTCGTATATGAGGGCCAACTCGTAATTAGCCTCTTTAACCTGTATTTATCAATTCATATTATTTCTGTGAACAGAAGTACACTAGTCACTCGATGAAAATTTTGTTCACGAAGGTGAAGAAATACTGGACAGCATGGTTAATGAACGGTACCAGTTATTGCACAAGAGATCAATCGCCTTGTCAGTATAGGGGACTTGTTCTTATCATGAACTTTATATACGAAGTATGACTTTAAATATGTATTTTACTCGCTCTTTTAATACTAAAAATCGGTCTTAGCCATTTTGTTAAGCTTTCGATCCAAACAGATCTATACTTCTTACCATCTCGTTCTTCAATTAAATTTCATTTTCAAAACTTACCTTATCATGGTGTACCACCGAATTCCGTGATTATTATTATTCACCTAATTTGTATGGCATTTTATTTAAGCTTGAATAAGCCTTTATATAATGATAACAGGTAATGTACACCTTTGCTTAACTGCCATTATTACGTATCACTTCAAAAACATGTAGATATTATTGTACATCTAAAAATGAATTTGTAGAGGAGAGATTTCATATATGAATCACATTCTTGTTTTTGACATTCAACAGGTTTTTAGTTCATTAAAAAAGACACCAAAAGTATTGAGACTAAGAGTCATGTAATATATGGGTGAATGAGGTAGGTAATAACAGAAGTTTCATAGTGTATTAACTATCAAAAAGGTTATCACAGTGAATTTTCTTGTGTTTTATCTCACTAAGCAGTCTTATTGAAAACTAGGCAAACGAATTATTTTAAAACAATTTCAGAACTCGTACTACCCAAAATACAATAATTATAGGGACTCCTATCACTTTTAAAGCCTTGCAACATTGATTGATAAGAATCGCTCCAAGTCACTCAAATCTTTCTCTGAGATACATTTCAGTTAAATTGATCTACGAGAGAGAAGGTAAAAGAAACGGGACTTTTCCGTAAAGACTGATATATATGGATCGAAGTAAGGCCATTTGCAGATTCGTTAAGAATGATGTTTAAAAGATGGGGTATTTGCCAAGTGACTGAACCCTTAATAAAAATTGCCCGAAACCCAAGTACTAACATGTAGCGATTTACGTCTAACCAGAAGGAACTTGAAGTATTTTGGAAGAGTGTAGACCAGTGAGGACTGGGAAAGAATAGAACAAGGGAAAAACGAGAGAGCGTCCAACAAAGTGTACGAGTCATGATAAAAGCAATCGATACTAATAGAAAATAACATGATATTAAACGAATCGACAACTTACCGATAATATATGTGATTTCGAACGTGCCACAAACCTTGAACGTAAACTCAGCGCCTACTTTTTTAGATTTTAAATGCTTTCGAAAAAGCACAAAAATCAGTTTCACTTTCATTTTGTAAAGACAGAATGCTGGATGGCCTGTAATATTCCCGGCAATGATTATCTCTCAGTCGATCTATTTTTTTGAAACAGTAGACAAATGAACTTTGGTCACGTGTTGAGTTAATAAATTCCATTCGTTGATGATTCAATGAGACAGTTGATAGTCATTTGAAAAGTAATTTTTTTAGGCCCATGAAATTTTCAAGAGGTTTCTCGCGAGTTTTGTGTTTTGGAATACGATTGATGGTATGCCGGTTGCAAATCTATCATTTATTTAAAAACTGTTGTCAAGTCGCCTCTGATTCGTCCATAGGACAAAAGAAATATATTCAGTTTAGCTAGTCCAGCATCATACGGGAGCTTAGCTGTTGTTCTGTGAACCTTTTTCAAGAGCTCACTCCCTCGTCTAATGTGAGTGGTAGCTGCTTGTATGCAGAACTCAAGTTAAGGATGCACGAATGCTATATACAAAGTCAAAAAGGTTTTAGCATCGACATGCATTCTATAGTTCTGCATATATTGACATCGTCAGTATGTAACAAAATCGATGATGATAGGAGACTGGGAAGGTCATTTACATACAAGAACAACATCTTCCCCTGACTTAATCCTGAGGCACTCCAACAAGCAGCTCTCTAGTTAGACAACTTTGAGTTCATCTATACACTTTGTTGACGTCCAAGTGAGAAATCCCTTAACCACATCAATAAACTGACTTTCATACCGATATTACTTAATTTATATAGCATTCGTTTAGGAAAAACTTTGTCAAAAGCCCTGCTCAAGTCACCAAGGGCTAGTTCTATAAATAAATTTTGGTCTTTAAAAGCGTACCAACTTTCACGGTCTACCAGTAAGTTGGTAAGACAGGAATAACCTGTTCTAGAGCTATGCTGATTTTCAGATAAAATCGTGTTTTCGTTAAAATACTTAAACAGCTCTTTCCGAATAATCTTTTTTTTAACATTTTAACAATCACGCTGGTGAAGCTTACATACCGTTTGTTCTCATCTTTGTGTTTGACAACTGTTTAAAAATTAGGAATTACTGCGGCATTTTCCAGTCTCCTGGTAATCGACCATGGGTTGTAGATAGATCAAAACATATGCTCAAGAGATTTGCGACGAAATCAACTGGTTCTTCCGGTTATCCAGAAAGCATTTCGTCGTGTCCCATAGATTTTCTTACATCAAGCTCATTAAGCAGACCAAAGGCATCGAGTACTTTAGTGGTCACAGGATACAGTGTCTGAGGGGGTGCTTGTATGAACTGAATGGAAGAATGTCTGTACGTTATATACTTTGCTGAAGCAGGTTGAGAGTACCTGAGATCTACCATTGTCGTTACTAATAATTAGGAAGTACTCTTATCACCCCATAATACTGGAATATTAGTCCTTTGGTTTATGTACGAATATGAGTGTTTAAGGCATTTTATAGATACCTTAACCGAGATTTCATGCAGCTTTTAAAACTTGCGGGCAGTCGAGGCAAAATTAGTAGGAATAACTGTAAAGGACCAGTTACTCCTCAGTATTACTCACTAAGGTGTGGAATAATTCGTTTCCCAATGTTATTATACGCTGACGATGTAAAAACTTGGCGAGTAATAACTGGAGACAAAGACGCATTTACTCTTCAGGCGGACTTAAATAATATGATAAACCGGTCTAAAGAGTGGCTAATGCCTATCAACTCGGAAAAGTGTGTCTACATGCACTTGGGGGATTCAAAGGTTAATACGTACAACATAGGGGATGTGTCATTACCCGTAGTCCGTTCTCATAAGGACCTAGGGGTGACAGTGAGCAATGATCTTAAGACGACGGCCCATTGCCGGGAGGTCGCAGTTAAGGGGTTTCGAACCCTCTGGGCTTTAAAAAGGACATTCACTAAGCTTGATACTACCATGTTCACCACACTATACACATCCCTAGTGAGAACTAAGTTAGAGAACTGTGTTCAGATTGCAAGCCCCTGTTTCAAAGGTGACTCGGACATAATAGAAAAGGTACAGAGGGCAGCTACGCGTGCAATTCCGGAACTCCGGGGTTTATCATATAAAGAGCGGCTTGAAAAACTGAACCTCTTTTCTCTGTCCTATCGCAGACTAAGGGGAGATCTAATATTGATGTACAGAATACTGAGAAATGATTTCGGACCTAACTTATCCTCTCTCTTTCTTCCCACGAGATCGGGACACCTCAGAGGACATAGCAGGCGAGTAGAAAAGCCAAGAACGAACAAAATACCCGTGGCATACAGGTTTTCACACCGAGTCATCAATACTTGGAACCTGCTGCCTGAAGTAGTGGTGTCCGCACCTTCAATCGACTCTTTCAAGAGAAGACTGGACACTCACAGAAGCATACTAGAAAAGGAATAACATAGGCCGTAGGCCTTCTCTCCTTACTACACAAATCTGAATCTGAATCTAATGAGCCCGATATACTCGAAACATAGTAAATACTTATTCAAATTCGCAATTGCATGACGACTCGTCATGGCAGATCGCAACAATTTTTCAGGTAGACTGATTCAAAGCTCAAATTTTTATATGACAGTTATATGCATCATTACAATATTGTCAGTTATATTGTATAGCAACTATCCATTTATTTATATTCTATACACATGTTTGCTTTTTTATTTCAGTTTCCCTATATTGCTTTTTGTTCACCTAGACTATAAATAAACTGAGGAAGCAGTACACTGGTCAAATTGTGTTGTGATAACTACGAATACTGCTACATTTCTCGTTCATTTCATGTAGTTTGCCTAACAAGCTGATTGCCTGAATGCAAGAATCCTCAAAATATTTAGCGCTGGAATTTCGACTTCATGTAATCGCTAACAACCCTGATTAAAAGTAAAACGTCGTAAGCTAAACAGTATGAATAGTTTGATCGAGTCAGACGATCCAACAAATCTGTACTTCACAGCTCCATGGGCAATGTGTTATCTGGATTTTTGGACATTCTGATATAAAGGATAAAGTTAAGACGTTTTAATACTCGAGATGCTGTTTGGGTAATCTGTAATCCTGCAAAACGACAATCGTCAAGTTCTAAAAGCTTTTTTAGACCATGTTCAAGATAATAAATTCCAATGAGCTCCGCGTCTACTTTAGAAAGCTGATTGATGCTTATTTAATGGCCTGTCCGACCTTATTAACGCCACGAAAAGCCAGTGCAAGTCGATCAATCGTTGGAATGATTTCGCCTGCGCAAAAGCGACCGAATCCCAACTCTATTTTTGTATGAAATGTAATACCCTTCTAGTAAGAGTTTGTCTGTTCCCAGGCAACAGCAATAAAGCCATAGAGCTTGTAAACAATGTTAGTGAACTCAATTTATATAACCATCGCGTGGTGCGATCTCACGAGAAATCTCAGTTCGCATATACTATGCATATCATCGTTTTAACGGTGACAGTTTTTATCGGTCCTCCCTCCCTTTACGATTTTGGTTCTCTTTGTACCTTCGCTATTGTAGGTTCTCTAGATCGACTGTCATGTCTTTGGTTTTACAGAACACTATTTCGCGGTAGTAGCTACGTTGGCTCATCGTTTTCGGATATTTGCACTTATGTAACAATGTTATTCAATAACCAGCAAACACAAATGACTTCCTTGTTTTCCGACAGATTTTCCTTCGATAGGTAACAACTTTTGTATTTTTTAACCACTTGCTTATTTCGCGTTACAAGGTCGACTTCGGAAGTTTTCTGAGACTGTTCATTGGTCGTATAGTCTGGTAACGCCAGTCATTTTGGTATTTCGCACAGTTAGTATCATTGGGTTGAAGTAATAATCTTTTACCATGTTTCGTTATTTTATACGAAAGTTAAGGGGTCGCGAATTCACCATAGTGTGTTATAAAGAAGATAGAGCTCCAAAGAGTGTAGTTTTACGGTACGAAAATATTCCATTTTTGGTAATACACAACTTCCCTACTCAACTTTCCTGTGCGTATTCTAAGCGCTTTCCAACTTAATAGCGTCACTGGCTATCCGTTTCAGGATATCTAGGATAAAAAGAAGACCAGAATGGTCATTAACAAATTTGAAATCAGTAATGACTTTTATAAAACAGAAATTCTGTTTTGTTACTTTGCAATCTCATGGCTCGACGCTAAAGAGTCACCGATCTAGTGTTGTATACTTTATTTTAATTGCCGGTGAGACAAAAATGGACCAATTTAAACAATTTTAGCGAGGTTTAAAGAGAGACAGGGGAGGGAAACGTATCAGGCACAAAGAGTGTTGAAAGTAGTCGGGTTAAAGTGGTTTCGTTTAAATGACTTGTCTCAGTGGTCGGATACATCTGAATATCAAGAACCACATCAGGAGAAAATGGAAGTTCTAACAAGAAGATTAACTGTATGATGATCCAACCCTAAACCCTGACTGATATGAATGACCGTAATAACTGTGAACTTGATTGTGCACCATCTGTCATCATGAATTGGTTCGAACTGCTCATGACTGAACTTGGTTATCTCAATAAGCGACTGATTTCATATAAGAAATTTAAGCATCATTTTGCTTATTATTATTGTTTCCTACTTAGTTGTAAAAGTGGACCCGGTTTTATTTAACTTAAATCTCACGTAAATATTTATACATATTGTCTCCATCGCAAAGTATTCGTGTTGTAGTCATTATTTTGTCCCATTCATATCATGTCAATATATTGGTTGTATACCACATGTCAGATTCAATACAACCAGAAGCCTGAAGGATGAATATAATTTGTCATCGGTAGAGGTAGACATCTTTATACCTACAAGATTCGAACTCAAAAAACTTTGATCATAGTGAACATCAGATTGCTCAAATTGAGCATTATTCCCAGAAACAATATTAAATCTGAGGGAATTCGCTACCGGGATTCATTTTCCGTCCTTCCTCCTTCTGTTGCTAAGGAAGTTCGCGACTTATTTCTAAGACCACCAACACAACAGACATACACCGTTTTAATACGAGAGTTAGTGGGGCGTCTGCATTTGTTAAATGGCCAAATGACTCAAAGCTTCTCCACGGAAAAACATTAGGCGATAGGTCGCCATCACAGCTTTTACATCATATCCAAGTCCTAGTGGGGGAAAACACAGTGGGTGAAACAGTCCTAAAACAAGGATGGATACAAGCTCTCTCATGCTATGCCCAACGCTGTTTGGGTGAACAATACCCTGACACCTCTTTATCTCACTTGACGCGTATTGCAGATGGAATAATGGGAGGGGATCCCTCAACTGGATCACGCACGTATATCATTCACAAAAAGAAGAATCATTAAAAGAACCAGTTACAACAGAACTCATTTCAAGTGTTCAGAGTATTGCGGGAACTGTCACTACAATGCAAATTAGTCATGGAAGCAGAAGCAGGTCGCTAAGACAACTGAGATCCAAGTTACGGAACAGGTCACAGACGTTCAGACAATCTGGACAGTCTTGTTAGTATCACTGAATGTTTTTTGCTAAATCAACCAAGCGCAGTCGACCAAGAGCCTGATAATAACCCCAAGGATTTAGTAAGCGATTAACCATACCCCATGTCGACGACTGAGGAGTAGTGCCTAAAGAATCGCTTGTTTTAAGTTAGATATAAAACTTCAGGCTTGGAGTTTTGAGTGTATGCTGGTGCTGCGTTCAGTGGTTAGCCTTCCAAGGTAGAGGTTTGTTTGAGATTTTGGTGAGTTTATGGTCATCACAGCTTGCTCTCAGAGTTATTTCGCTAGTAATATGGTCTGAAGTTATACTTTGACTACGGGATATAACACAGCACTTTCAGTTTGGAAATGTAAATTTGTATTACGTAGTGCTTTGGGTAACATATTCAAGGCCACTTATGGTTTACTGCATGATATGATCAGGGCAATGATAAGTCTTGATGAAGATAGATAGTATTGTACTATTAGTCTTCATATATAAAACTTTTTTAAACAGAAAGATAGAACTGTCAGTCACCTAGGACTTAAATCTGGGTTCTAAGGGAAGATTCTTGGCGGCAAAACGACATAATTAACGTATTCGGACCTGAAAAACTTGTGAATATGAAACTAGTAGATAAAAATAAAAGCCTGTGATGAATTAAGCCTATGGTTGTAAAACTCAATACTGTCTTTACTAAAGACCGCATGCATTTTTATAAGTGCTCACTGAATTAAGCTCCCTCGGGTATTCCATAGAGGTTCTGTTATAACTAGTAGAACTTTGAGAGATATGCTGAACTGATGTCAGACCCTCCGCATCAAATAGAAGGAAACGACATTATCTTTGTATTAGCTGAGATTTATTCCATCGTCCGAGAACCACTTTGGCTGCATTGCCCTTACAGTGTTCCATGGCGACAATAATTCCCATAGTCATTATTATTATTATTATTAATAGCTTTATTCAATATTATATTATTGGTACAATATAGAATTCTCAGCACAAAGTATTTCAACAAGTTTCCGTTTCTTTCTTCTTGGTCGGTCCTCGCGATAAATACTGAGTGGTCGCCAGCTAGATGTTATCAGTCCAGTAAATGAACATGGGAATGATGTACATTCTTTTCGTTGTACATTGCCAGCAACCATATTCTCTCTTTTTGAGCTTTTTGTAACTTTAATAACGAAAGGTTGTACATTTTTCAGAAACGCAGCAGTATAGGTTGTGCGATTAATAGACATAATGATATATTAAAACAAACAAAGATAGATAACTTGTTGAAATATCTAGATGGCAGGAACAGGTAGCCCAGATGCTCAAGCAGGCCGCCATAGTGGTAAATGATAACGTTATTCTCCTTGTGGTGTGGAGCCAACACTGCACACGGTCGTGAAATGCTCTTGAGTGAAGCTACATACCGCTTTGAAGGTAAATTTCATGACAGAATACTCTCTGATGGTCGACGGACGCTAATACGAGGAAATAAGAAATATGTCGTGCAGCGACACTTCATGATCAAAATTGAAGTGTGATGCTGGAATCATTTGCGACACGAGCTCGATGTTAGTTATGTCCGTAACTAACTGATCAAATCGTTGCTTAAGCCCCCACGACGTAATTCTGATCTGGTGTGTCTGTAGACCATCCACGTTGCTTGATGACTATAATTCCATTAATTATTGTACTAAACAAATTGTTTTTACGATTAGAAAGAAATAAAGTTTAAAGCCAAGTTGTTCTTTTTCTGGCTATAGCTTTCACATAGACTCTGGGGTCTCCAGCATCATGTTTACAGTCTAGTAGTATATCTGTGGGCAATTTATAGACGTTTTGAATGCGACGCTTAAATAACAATACAAAATTAATTACAATGAGCTAAAAACAGAAAAAGGTAAAGAAAATCTCGGCATGGGTTTGTATAAAGTACAGCGAAGTATGAGCAACGCAAACTGGTGTTGCGATGAGGATGCTTATTATCATGGCGGAGTGGTATCAAAAACGTGTGACTTCATAGACTGGTTCGAAGCTTACTACTATTTCACTTTTTTCTTAGTAGATAAGTGTAACTGTTTTCAGCTCATTTTAGGCCTTTCCTTGGGCCATTAACTATTACTATAATTCGAATCATCCTTACTGTCTCTATTTCGTATCCACGGAATTTATTGCTAACATTCCGTATTCGAATTTGTTTGACTGAGCGTGTTTTGACTTGCACGAGTTCGTGGTTTTCTCATGACTAAGTATTCTATTGACGTATGCAAACCTGATAAAGCTCGTTAGAAATCTCCTAATGTGTGTTTTCTGTTGGGGACGATAGATCCCCAAACTCATATTTTTAAATTTTATCTTATCGATTAAATGTTTGAATGGCAGTCAGTTGATGAACCTATCGATTAGATGTGCAAATAGGTTTTCTCATGACTAAGTATTCTATTGACGTATGCAAACCTGATAAAGGACGTTAGAAACATCCTAATGTGTGTTTCCTCGTTTTTATTGTCTCCAAACTCAGTAGGCGTTGTGAAAAAAATCACAAAACTTTCGTATATGTATAAACGTCATACTTCCGACCGATTTGAGGACTGCCTTGAAACCGCTTTTGAACAGTAGATACGAGAATATTGTGAACAAATCCTCAACACCTAGGTAAATCAGTTTTCTTATTGATGTACGCGTGAAAGTTGTCTCTTATCGTCGATCAGAATTATTAATAAAACGTATATCAAAACTTGCTTTCAATAAAAATATAAACCTAAGTTTTCCAGTTACCTGTGTTTTATGCACCGGCATGTTTGCAATACGACAATACTGTTACGTTTACCACTCATTTAACAATATCCGATTTTGAGGTAAGCATTCTGTATTTCTTCAGCACATTGTGTTGTGGTGCCTTCAATAGTGAGATTCTGTACAGCTTTTAAAGACACGAATCCGAAAAAGGGCAGTTACCGAATTAATACAGCAATGCCTTCAAACTTTCTGGTTTGGTCGGAGCTGGAGATAATCCATTCTACTCAAAATACTTTCATATGACCACGTGTTTATGTTGGACCCACATACTGGACTGAGTCAATGTTATTTCAGCCATACTATACTGAATTTGATAATTCAGAAGACGGCAAAAGCAATAAGTTCTTTAAAATGATGCAACAAACGTACAAAATGATCTAGACTATACTCATAAGAGGTACTACAGGAACGAATGTAACTACAATTGAAGATAGTGGTGCAGGTATCTGATCAAACTTGGCTGTCATAATAGGAATATACCACCGTCAGTCAAGAAGTAATATTCTACTCAGAGAAGTGTAGGTCAATTTAATTTACTCAGAATATGAGCGATCATCTAGGAAACAATGTCTATGCCAAAAAATATATTTAAGGACCCGTGTATAATCACAAACTTCCACAGGTGAAACAGGAAACGTGTTTAACAGTCGGTCTCACGAGAAAGAAGCTATCGGGTCACCAGGCGTCAACGAAAGTATGTCAATCCACCATGGTGAATGCCATAAAAACCATTTTAAGTAAAGCAATCACATAATGATTATACAAAGATCCAAGAATATCCGGGGAAGAGTTAGGATTCAAAATTTATAGACGATCTAATGATAATAAAAGTAATGACTCTTGAAAATGAAAATCGATCTACAAAATGTAGACAACAACAAATGAGGCAGTATATACTAAAGAAATACAGAGACCCAGTCACGCGAAAGAAAGACATGGAGAAATTTCGCTCGTATTTGCATGTGAGAATACAAAAATGAAGCTTACATATATACCACTGGAAGGAAAGTTTTATCAACTGCCTTCTAGCAGTGTGAGAGCTGTTTACGAAATGTTGAGGACAGTTAAATCAAGTCGGCATGCACCGAGGTTCCTACCCAGATTGTTGGCAAGCCATGACTCGAAACCAATAGTGCAATGGACCCTAGGGTTCTATGGGAACAAAGGCCGTGTAAACTTATTCTTGTTCACTGGCTACCTTGGGACCGCGTCGCCTAATGTTATCCCACCGCCCTGCAACAACACGTCAGAACCAAAGAATCAGGGTATGAATTCTTATGAAAATTAAGTGCTCCTTTCGGGAAACCAGGATAACATCCCAGCCGACAGACGAACTAAATGATGGTTACCACTAAAAAAACTGTTCACTCCTTAGTTCTGATGCTCTCAAACCCTACACAAAACGACTTGTTGAAACGTGAAAATTATATTTGAAATAATCTCAGCGACTGAAATTTAGGTAATTCGAACTTTTTGTTCAACAAAATTGGCTTGACGTTTTCAACAAAATAATCGATTGTTACTGAGATTTTCACCTAGAATGGCTTATCTGTATTCAGTGCTTAATTTTTGTCAAACCGTTCGTCCTAATATTGACGAATATTCGTCGACTTGTTAATACTCTGTTTTTAAATTGCATCACGTGTCGACCTCTTTATTCCTATTTTGTGCACTTTGATTGTTGGCATGCTGAACACTCTCTAGCCCACTTGTGTACATCCTTCTGTAAATTCGGCCATATATATCTGGCATTGATTAGTTTAGTTGAAGCTTTTGCGCCAGGATGAGACAAAGAATGAAAGTTATTATGTATCAACTTTCGCATACTTTTGGGGAACGAAAGGTCGCGGCATTGCCTTGGTCGTGTCACAGTAAATTAGAATACCATCGATAGGTGATGGTAACTGTTTTGAATTGAGACTTGAATCGTTTGTTTTAAGTAGGTTTTGTAATTCTAGATCCTGCTCTTGTTCGTGTCTCAACGTCTCGAAGTTTACTGTGAACTGCTGTAGCACATTCATTTCTAGTGTAGATAAAGCATCTGCCGCCTGATTGTCCTGACCTTTGACATGTCGGATATCGCTTGTGAACTGTGATATATAGTCAAGGTGTCGGACCTCTCGAGATGAGTATTTATCGGCTCTCGCTTTTAATGCATTCGTTAGTGGTTTGTGATCCGTAAAGACTATAAATTCCCTGCCTTCTAACATGTGTCGGAAGTGTTTAATGGTCAGGCAGATTGCAAGAAGTTCTCGCCCGAAGGTAGAATACCTTGTCTCTGCTGGAGCGAATCTTTTTGAGAAGAAAGCAATTAGTTTCCAGGTGTTTTTAACCAGTTGGTTAAGGGTGCCGCCTACTGCTTTATCTGAAGCATCCACCATCAAAGCAAGTGGGGAAAGAGAATTCGGATACATCAACGTAGTTGCTTGAGCCAGTTTATTTTTAGGCTGTTTAATAGCTTCGACGGCATCAAAAGACAGTTTGAATTCTTTTGGTTTTCCTTTAAGTGAATCCGTCAAAGGTTGCATTAATTGTGCACAACCGAGTATGAATCTGCGATAAAAGTTAACTAGACCTAGAAAATTTCTCAGTTGTGTTAGAGGACTAGGTATGAGGTATTGTTAAATGGTGTCCACTTCTTCTTTGATCGGTGTAATCCCTTCTGGGCTTATTGTGTGACCGAGAAATTCCAGCGTTCGAACACTGAAAACACACTTACTTTGATGTATGTTCATTCCATGTTCATCCAGTCTTTTAGTACTGCTCGTACATGCTGTTCGTGTGATTGTAAATCGGGGCTGGCAATTAACAAGTCGTCTATATACCCTTGTGCAAATGACATATCTCGAAGCAGGTTATCCATGAATCTTTGAAATGTTTGTGCCGCATTCCTCAGGCCAAAAGATGTAGTAATAGCTGTCTTGGGGATATCTTCATCAGCCATCGGGATATTGTGATATGCCCTGACTAAGTCAATTTTAGTAAATATGTTCATACCCTGTAAACCGTTAGTGAAATCTTGGATATGCAGTATTGGGTACCTATCTGGTACCGTTTGACGATTGAGGGCTCTGTAATCCCCACACGATCGCCAATCGCCTTCATTCTTGTTTGGGACCATATGCAAAGGGGATGCCCATTGACTGTCAGAGGGACGGATAATACCCAGTTGTAGCATATAGTCAGATTCGGCCCTGGCGACTTTTAGCTTATTTAGTGTTAGTCTCCTGGGTTTTGCAAACACAGGTGCACCTTCGGTTTTGATAGTACGACTTACTTTTATCTTGTCTTTGGAAGACTGTGGGTTTGATCTAGCTAAGTTTGGAAATTCCGCCAGTATATCTTGAAATTTCGCTGTTGTTACTGTGGAGTTTGAATCAAGTTAAGAGATGTGATGTGACTTTCTTTGCCTTTTGTGTAATTCGAAGTTTCTTTCAGTGTTAAGCGTCGTTTCTTAGTGTCAACTAGAAATTCGTATCTCTCCAGAAACTCCATCCACAGTATTGCCAGATCTAAATCAGCTACAGTGAAAACCCAGGGGAATTGCCTCCTGAACCCCAAATCTAGTGTTAAAGTTTTCCGCCCAAATGTCGCGATTTTAGTTTTATTGGCAGCTTGAAGTGTAATTGGGAGTGTTTCTCGACTCAGCTCAGTTTTATTTTGAGGCATGATACTAAGAACGGCGCCAGTGTCTACCAAGAAATTCAAGCCAGAGTTTCTGTCCCTAACATAAAGCAAGCGATTGTTTAAGCGCCCCTCCTCAGTCGCCGCGACCTGAGGGGGTTTACTCGTTTCCCGCTTTCTTGGAATTTTGCCTAGGCCAGGCGCGTAGTTGCATTCACTTGGTTGAGTTGATGCCAACAGAACTGTCCAGATTGTCTGGACATTTGTGACTTGGGTCTTGGTCGTTGTGGTGACCTACTTGTTTCTATGACCCATTTGCATTCTGGCGACAGCCTCAGTGAGACTTTTGACACTCGCAATGAGTCCTTCTATGACTGAGTCTTTTGCTAGCCCTTCTTTTTGTGTGTGATTTATCGTGCGTGATCCAGTTAGAGGACCTCTTTCCATTATTCTATCGGCTATACGCGCTAAATGAGATAAAGAGGTTTCAGGATCTTGTGTATCCAAACAGTGTTGGACGTAGCATGTGAGAACTTGTATCCATCCTTGTTTTAGGACTGCTTCACCTACTAAGACTTGGAGGTGACGTAAAAACTGTGACGGCGACCTATCACCTAGTGTTTCTCCTTAGAAAAGCCTTTGGATTCTTTGACTGTCTGATAATGATAAACGGTCCATTATCTCTCGTCTTAAGATAGCGTGTGGTTGTGGTGATGATGGACCTAAAATCAAGTCACGTCGTGCTCACCAGTTTCGTGCCTCTAGGTAACCCTAGTGCTATTGATAGAAGAAACCAGACAAGTAGTGAATTGGTCTTTATTTAGATCTTCGCGCAGTCACAGTGGAGCGTGGGATTATTTGTCCAGATAAACGAAGCCTCTCAACATTCAATATAAGATAATAGGAAATATATCGCCTATACAAAATAAGGAAGTGAATGAATACTTGAACTACACTGTTTTGACATATGCTTAGTTGTTTGAGGTGAACTCTTAACCAATCAACCTAAGCTGTTACAGAACTACCGCTAGACTACGTTAAGTATACAAATTTCGAATATGGTAAAGGAGGGAAATTTCATAAAATTATTCATCAGGACATCAAAAATTCCACTACATTACTACGTTATCCCAATCCAATGCGTACTCAACGTTATGCTGATAATTCATTGAAGATATGTGATACAGTCCACGAAAGTGAGATCAAGTTTGTAAATGTTTATCCTGTGGCCAATTTCATTCTCGTAATTCATGTACATTTCGTAATGCTGAATGTTTTAAGTGTGGTGAGAATGTACACAGTCAGTTTCTAATACTACTGTTCATTTCGCTGCAATCGATGCCAAGATCTATATTTCTGACCCTGTTAAGTTGAGTGTTTCTGACGATCATTTATCTTCATCTACGACTTCCAAAAGTGGTTTAGAGTCACATAGCAGACAAGAGTTAAATTAATCTCAGAATCCTCGTGAGACAACAGTTTCTAACCAATCAACTTGTCAGATTTCGCATGTTATCGTACTAGATATAGTTTTTCCTAATCATTCACATATTTCGGATGAAATTTCCTACAATTCTGAAAAAAATATGTTGAGTGAACCTAGTCATGATCGGAAACCTAGTGTAGTTTTAATAGATGCTGATTTTCCCAATGACCCTTTCCTCTGCAATGACATTCTCAATAAATTTGAGGAAACTATTTCAGAAAAATCTAATCTTGATGTTATATCAAATATTATTTGTCCTCATAATATATTTATTTCATGAACTGTATCACATATCTTCAATGAATTATCAGCATAACGTTGAGTACGCATTGGATTGGGATAACGTAGTAATGTAGTGGAATTTTTGATGTCCTGATGAATAATTTTATGAAATTTCCCTCCTTTACCATATTCGAAATTTGTATACTTAACGTAGTCTAGCGGTAGTTCTGTAACAGCTTAGGTTGATTGGTTAAGAGTTCACCTCAAACAACTAAGCATATGTCAAAACAGTGTAGTTCAAGTATTCATTCACTTCCTTATTTTGTATAGGCGATATATTTCCTATTATCTTATATTGAATGTTGAGAGGCTTCGTTTATCTGGACAAATAATCCCACGCTCCACTGTGACTGCGCGAAGATCTAAATAAAGACCAATTCACTACTTGTCTGGTTTCTTCTATCAATAGCACTAGGGTTACCTAGAGGCACGAAACTGGTGAGCACGACGTGACTTGATTTTAGGTCCATCATCACCACAACCACACGCTATCTTAAGACGAGAGATAATGGACCGTTTATCATTATCAGACAGTCAAAGAATCCAAAGGCTTTTCTAAGGAGAAACACTAGGTGATAGGTCGCCGTCACAGTTTTTACGTCACCTCCAAGTCTTAGTAGGTGAGGCAGTCCTAAAACAAGGATGGATACAAGTTCTCACATGCTACGTCCAACACTGTTTGGATACACAAGATCCTGAAACCTCTTTATCTCATTTAGCGCGTATAGCCGATAGAATAATGGAAAGAGGTCCTCTAACTGGATCACGCACGATAAATCACACACAAAAAGAAGGGCTAGCAAAAGACTCAGTCATAGAAGGACTCATTGCGAGTGTCAAAAGTCTCACTGAGGCTGTCGCCAGAATGCAAATGGGTCATAGAAACAAGTAGGTCACCACAACGACCAAGACCCAAGTCACAAATGTCCAGACAATCTGGACAGTTCTGTTGGCATCAACTCAACCAAGTGAATGCAACTACGCGCCTGGCCTAGGCAAAATTCCAAGAAAGCGGGAAACGAGTAAACCCCCTCAGGTCGCGGCGACTGAGGAGGGGCGCTTAAACAATCGCTTGCTTTATGTTAGGGACAGAAACTCTGGCTTGAATTTCTTGGTAGACACTGGCGCCGTTCTTAGTATCATGCCTCAAAATAAAACTGAGCTGAGTCGAGAAACACTCCCAATTACACTTCAAGCTGCCAATAAAACTAAAATCGCGACATTTGGGCGGAAAACTTTAACACTAGATTTGGGGTTCAGGAGGCAATTCCCTGGGTTTTCACTGTAGCTGATTTAGATCTGGCAATACTGTGGATGGAGTTTCTGGAGAGATACGAATTTCTAGTTGACACTAAGAAACGACGCTTAACACTGAAAGAAACTTCGAATTACACAAAAGGCAAAGAAAGTCACATCACATCTCTTAACTTGATTCAAACTCCACAGTAACAACAGCGAAATTTCAAGATATACTGGCGGAATTTCCAAACTTAGCTAGATCAAACCCACAGTCTTCCAAAGACAAGATAAAAGTAAGTCGTACTATCAAAACCGAAGGTGCACCTGTGTTTGCAAAACCCAGGAGACTAACACTAAATAAGCTAAAAGTCGCCAGGGCCGAATCTGACTATATGCTACAACTGGGTATTATCCGTCCCTCTGACAGTCAATGGGCATCCCCTTTGCATATGGTCCCAAACAAGAATGAAGGCGATTGGCGATCGTGTGGGGATTACAGAGCCCTCAATCGTCAAACGGTACCAGATAGGTACCCAATACTGCATATCCAAGATTTCACTAACGGTTTACAGGGTATGAACATATTTACTAAAATTGACTTAGTCAGGGCATATCACAATATCCCGATGGCTGATGAAGATATCCCCAAGACAGCTATTACTACATCTTTTGGCCTGAGGAATGCGGCACAAACATTTCAAAGATTCATGGATAACCTGCTTCGAGATATGTCATTTGCACAAGGGTATATAGACGACTTGTTAATTGCCAGCCCCGATTTACAATCACACGAACAGCATGTACGAGCAGTACTAAAAAGACTGGATGAACATGGAATGAACATACATCAAAGTAAGTGTGTTTTCAGTGTTCGAACGCTGGAATTTCTCGGTCACACAATAAGCCCAGAAGGGATTACACCGATCAAAGAAGAAGTGGACACCATTTAACAATACCTCATACCTAGTCCTCTAACACAACTGAGAAATTTTCTAGGTCTAGTTAACTTTTATCGCAGATTCATACTCGGTTGTGCACAATTAATGCAACCTTTGACGGATTCACTTAAAGGAAAACCAAAAGAATTCAAACTGTCTTTTGATGCCGTCGAAGCTATTAAACAGCCTAAAAATAAACTGGCTCAAGCAACTACGTTGATGTATCCGAATTCTCTTTCCCCACTTGCTTTGATGGTGGATGCTTCAGATAAAGCAGTAGGCGGCACCCTTAACCAACTGGTTAAAAACACCTGGAAACTAATTGCTTTCTTCTCAAAAAGATTCGCTCCAGCAGAGACAAGGTATTCTACCTTCGGGCGAGAACTTCTTGCAATCTGCCTGACCATTAAACACTTCCGACACATGTTAGAAGGCAGGGAATTTATAGTCTTTACGGATCACAAACCACTAACGAATGCATTAAAAGCGAGAGCCGATAAATACTCATCTCGAGAGGTCCGACACCTTGACTATATATCACAGTTCACAAGCGATATCCGACATGTCAAAGGTCAGGACAATCAGGCGGCAGATGCTTTATCTACACTAGAAATGAATGTGCTACAGCAGTTCACAGTAAACTTCGAGACGTTGAGACACGAACAAGAGCAGGATCTAGAATTACAAAACCTACTTAAAACAAACGATTCAAGTCTCAATTCAAAACAGTTACCATCACCTATCGATGGTATTCTAATTTACTGTGACACGACCAAGGCAATGCCGCGACCTTTCGTTCCCAAAAGTATGCGAAAGTTGATACATAATAACTTTCATTCTTTGTCTCATCCTGGCGCAAAAGCTTCAACTAAACTAATCAATGCCAGATATATATGGCCGAATTTACAGAAGGATGTACACAAGTGGGCTAGAGAGTGTTCAGCATGCCAACAATCAAAGGTTAATGGTCACACAAATTCATCCATAGGTGTTTTCTCGCAACCAGATGCACATTTTGCTCATGTGCATATCGACTTGGTAGGCCCTTTACGACGTTCGAACGGTTTTATGTTTACATGCAGAGGTCGGTTTACCGGATTCCCTATAGCCTTCTCGGTAGCGGACATCACAGCGGAAACAGTAGCCAAGGTTGTCATGCAGAAGTGGGTAACCATTTTTGGTACTACCATAACAATAACGATGGGTAGAGGAGCGCAGTTTGAATCCGAACTATTTAATAAATTGGCTAAATTTCTAGGCTCCAACAGGATACGCCGCACTGCATATCGTCCTCAGGCTAACGGGATGGTAGAACGTTTTCACTGTCAGCTAAAAACTGCCCTTATATCTCACTCAAATCCCAATCAGTGGACAGAAGTCTTACCGTTAGTGATGTCGGGAATACGAACATCTGTCAAAACCGACGCAGTGTTTAGCTGCGTAACTGGTTTCCGGAACAACTCTGAGACCACCAGGTGAATTTATCAAACCTAATACTAACAGTCAAAAACTTGATTTAAAAAATTACGTAGACCAGCTACGGGACCATATGTCCAAACTTAAGCCAATTCATACTCGTGAACAATCGTGAGCCATATATGTACCTAAAGATCTGAGCAATTGCACGCACGTCTGGATAAGATGTGACAAAATAAAAGCACTGCTTAGCCCTCCATTTGAAGGTCCTTTCAAAGTGGTCTCAAGAAAATCTAGATATTTCATGATAGAAAGACATGGAAATATCGATTCCGTAAGTATTGATAGGTCAAAACTGGCTTATCTCGATTATGAACCACCATACGTGTTGTCAGACCTTTTAACTGACAAAACAGTTACGGAATCGACATGTAAAAACAGTAAATCTTTACAAGTGACTAAAACGGTTAGCTGGGCACATCGGATTAGTCAGTCAAGGATATTGACAAGTTTGGCTGCAGAATAAAATCTAACCACGTTTCTACTAAGGTCCCGCGTTTATTTAAAAATAATTTTTTTCCTCACACCGTCTAACCTATTTTATTTAATTAACAAAAACATTTTTAAAAAAGGTAGTTTGCGATATTATACTATCCACAAGTCCCAAGATCTTTTACTTTTGATATATAAGTGTTGTGTTAAATTTTTTTTAAATACTGGATACATAAGCTAGGTATTCCTTAACAATTGCTGAGTGATATTAATCAAAAACACAAAAAGGGTAGACAAGTGAAAAAAGTTGGAGGGAAACAGAACAAATTCCCTGTGAGTATGTACTATGAACCCATACAACTAACCCTGGCAATAACGGCGAATTCAAAAAGCAACCCAGGCGAGTCCTATAATTTCTTTTTCTGGTTAATTATGTTTGCAGTACTTATATATATATATATATATATATATATATATATTCACTTAGACTGGCTATATATACACCACATGAGCTACTTCTTGAAAGTTTTCGGTTGAAGATATGTTTAGTAGCTTGATACGATCGATACTACTATTAATATGTGGTTTTCAGAAAAAACATTTTGGATTAAACCATGGCTAAGTACTTATTGAGGTTCTCATCATTTGTTCATGCTTAGAAAAATTATGCAATAAGTTAACCAGTTTTCCTGTAGCACGCTTTTTATTGTGATCATATAACTCCGTTTTATTGGCACAATTCAGATTTTTTAATTTCTGACATTCCAGGATCAATAACCGTGAAGATATAGTGCAGTACGTTACCTGTGAGGTTACTATGTTAGATGCATTGATTCCACATGCCTAATTTCAAAAACAACTTATGAGGGAACTGTTAAGTAATCATAACATTAAACTGACGATATGACTATCATGGCTATGCTCACGTCAAACTAATTATTATTAGTGGTTCACACAAAACTCTGGAACTTAACACTAGCGTTATAAAAAAGAACCATGTTATGTCAATAACTTTTATTTTTCGCTTAAGTATAACGTAAAATGGAGATCTACCAAACTTGTAGTATTTCTATAGTATTATTATAAACAAAGAACTTGTACTGTTCCAATACGGCACTTTGACATATCAGTCTGTTTTCTTGTGACTTTTCCTAATTTCTGAGCGACTTACGGGCAACAAACATGGTATACAAAGGGGTTTTGTGAACAAAAACGCCGGTCCCACACGCACTAGAATGCTAAACCGCGAGATTAGCCAATGGACCACACAAGACTGTGGGGGAAATGAATACAAAATTACTTACACTGTTTAATCATTCATAATACTAATGGGTAATAGGACTTACACACTTCTAACGTACAGACCAATTCGTTACCTGGATGAATAGACGAAATATTGCTGCAATATATCATGCATATATACATCAAACCAGAAAAGCGTAGTTGACACGAATGTATTTGATCCTCGTACTCTACATAATTTTTTCCTCCTTAACCGTGTGTTCTTTTCCGTTTTGTGGAGTACTCTTACGCATCCCTGGTTACGTACCTGGTTATAAAAGGCGGTCATCACAGGCTCAAGGCCATACGTTTGATCGGTTTTGACAAAGAGTCCAATTTTTTTTAGCAAGTTCACACTTTTACATGTATGCATTATAAAAGAGTATTTTTCATACTTTTTCGGACACAAGATGTCTACACTATGTCTATTTCCTTCCAGAATACCAATCTGTCCTGGAGGCCTATCACTTACGGGGAACCGAACAATTATCAAATATATCTATGTATTTCGATTTTGTTTATTATTATTTTATGCAGGCAGTGGAGCACTGTAGAATTATGGTCTACTATGATATTAGTAATGCGCTAATAACAGATCTAATCCTATAATTGTAGACTTGTCATGATATAACTGCCTAATCTATATGATCTCACGTGGAAGTCCAGTGAGGCGCAAGCAGATGTGTGCCCGTATGAGGGCGTGGTCGGAGTCCAAGCAGGTACTCCAGAATGAGCGACAATCTTCTACCGACCCTCTTCAACGATGACTGATGGCAATATGGTCTATTTGAGTCCATCGTTGGTTTGGTGTAGGGGGTCGCTATGTTAGACGATGTCTCTCCTTATGCTTAAAATTTGTGCTTGCTAAAAATAAGCGATTGTCTGAGCACGGTTGCAGCAGACGATCACAGTTATCTGTTTGTTGTGCCGGAACACTAAAATACCCACCTAAATGCCTTTCTGTTTGGTTTAAACTACCTATCTGAGAATTAAAGTCACCTGCTACGAGTACTATGTCTGAACGTTTAGATTTCTGAAGAAGTTCAGATAGCTTTTTGTAAAATCCATCTTTCAATTCATCTGAGCTGCAGTCGGTAGGAGCGTAGGCAGAAACAACAAAAAGGCAACGACGTGTGTCCCTATTGATAAATGTTAAAGGTGATTCAGATGATCACTAAATTTAGAAGACATGAAGATGTAGTTTAACCCATGTACGGGCCAGGTTAACATGCAGGTTTTTGACGTATATGAAAATTAAAAAATAATGAACATGACCAGAAAAATAATTTCAAAGTTAAGAATGCTTATGAAACTTCAGGCAGGAATATGACGCGTTATAAACATTCCATAAGTAGTTACTGCATTTAGCCTAGGGACACTTACAAATATGTGGCAAAAGCAACTGGAAAATATATACATGTTAAGTACAAAAAATCATCCAGTAAAATAGTTAAACTCGCCTGGATTATTATTGAAAATTAGATTATTCAATGGACAACATATATAACGCCATTCGTGAGGAGTAGTAATGATCCAAAACATCTAGAATAAAACATGCAGTATAGCAATTAATTCCTGGGTGCTTGGTGCTGTTGACGTCTTTGCTACTCGCTCGCATCAGGACAATTGAATGAATCCAGATAATTGTGTGGTTGCCATTGAATGAACCATCTAAAACGACCTTATTATTGCAGAAAACTAATAGCTTAAACTCACCGTATGTTTTTGGAGTTGTGTCATCCTTGTTGTTCGGCCATGGAACTCGAAAATATGAAATTAGTCAGGCAGTGGTTGGAAGAAAAAATATTACAAGATAGTGCATAGTTTAAAACAGGATGAGGTGCTAAGTGAAGGAACACTAATTAGATCCAGATAACTATTTAGTCCTTGATTGCATTGTTAGTCAATGTATATTTGCGTTATTTACAGGTCATATTTGCTAGAGCTTGATGTTTAAGTCTATGTCACTGACGCATGTAAATGCTATTAAAGCTTGTTAACGAACCATCAGAGCTAATTAGTCTATATAGACGACCAGTTTTTTATCGATTGAGCTAGTATGTCATGAGAACTGATCAATATAACATTACGATAATACATGTGAGCGTTACAGAGGGCTATTAGAATACTGGGATAACATAAATATAAAATCGATCGAGAAATTTAAAGTGGAAATAAGGATTATTAGTAATAGGTTGCGTTTCTTAAGTCGGGCTTACCAATGTAGAATTGTGGTCTACCATGATATTAATACTGCGCTAATAACAGATCTAATTCTATAATTGTAGACTTGTCATGATATAACCGCATAATCTATAAGATATTACGTGGAAGTCACATCATCGTCTACACCAACTCACTGCACGTAACAATCACCAACACATGAAAGAGAACAAACTTGGGCTAGAGATAGAACAATATATTTAATATGAATAAATGATATAAGGTAACATTCAGTAGGGACCACACCTGCATGGCCGAGCCATGCCATTCGATCAACTCTAATTGATTCAACGCATTCTTCCCGCCTTCTCTATCGTTAGATAATTCTCCGCGTTAACTATTGAATATCTATTTTCCGAGTCGTCTCGTGTTCACCTTTGAGGATTGTGTGGTTATGGTCCAATGCAACTACAGCAGTTCTTCAAGTTTGATTGGTTTTCACTATTACCTTGGAAGCAGATTCCTTTTTACTTTTTTCCTTGAAGGCGACTCAGTAGGCAGGTGAGTAAACACCCGATAGCCGGTCTGAAAATGGAAAAATCGTACCTCACCAACATGGTGTTGGGTAGCCCGCTCGCGGCACTTCCTCAGCTATTCTTGTTTCACATTATCGAACTCTATTGCGAGCACGTAGCAAACAGTCAGCGATAGTTGTAGAAGAAATCACATGCTAAGAAATAAGATGACAAACTAGCAAATGAAGAGACATCCATGGACTATCGGCGGTTGCCGACGGAGTTGGTCGACATTGGTTGGAAGTCAAACAGTGAGTTCACAATTTTCTCTTTGGCTGAGAAAATAGAACTCAGGTGGCTTTGATAGATAGGTTAATCGAACCGACGTTCCTACGGAAGTCGATTCTAAGGAGGAGGATAACGTAACAGCTTGAGTTGATTGGTTAAGAGTTCACCTCAAACAACTAAGCATATGTCAAAACAGTGTAGTTCAAGTATTCATTCACTTCCTTATTTTGTATAGGCGATATATTTCCTATTATCTTATATTGAATGTTGAGAGGCTTCGTTTATCTGGACAAATAATCCCACGCTCCACTGTGACTGCGCGAAGATCTAAATAAAGACCAATTCACTACTTGTCTGGTTTCTTCTATCAATAGCACTAGGGTTACCTAGAGGCACGAAACTGGTGAGCACGACGTGACTTGATTTTAGGTCCATCATCACCACAACCACACGCTATCTTAAGACGAGAGATAATGGACCGTTTATCATTATCAGACAGTCAAAGAATCCAAAGGCTTTTCTAAGGAGAAACACTAGGTGATAGGTCGCCGTCACAGTTTTTACGTCACCTCCAAGTCTTAGTAGGTGAAGCAGTCCTAAAACAAGGATGGATACAAGTTCTCACATGCTACGTCCAACACTGTTTGGATACACAAGATCCTGAAACCTCTTTATCTCATTTAGCGCGTATAGCCGATAGAATAATGGAAAGAGGTCCTCTAACTGGATCACGCACGATAAATCACACACAAAAAGAAGGGCTAGCAAAAGACTCAGTCATAGAAGGAATGCAAGTGAACCTCCGTTGCAGTGAAACTACAATCCGGTTCAGAAGTCTGCTTGAAGATTTTCTTTCCGAAAGTGGATTATGTCACCTATTGAATATCAATGTATTCAATAATGATTTACACAAACAAGGTCC
This sequence comes from Schistosoma haematobium, assembly GCF_000699445.3. Taxonomy (NCBI): domain Eukaryota; kingdom Metazoa; phylum Platyhelminthes; class Trematoda; order Strigeidida; family Schistosomatidae; genus Schistosoma; species Schistosoma haematobium. Next base: position 19,989,583 of record NC_067200.1, read on the forward strand.
GTCATCCATTTAATTGCCTGAAAAGCAAAATGCAACCTTTAAATCTTTTCACATCTATTTTATTTTATTTCTATTCATCTTAATATATGAAGTCTGATTATGTTCGTATCTATAATTATTACTGTTATTAATATCATCATTGTTCCCTCGACATATTAGATATTCCTTTTATATCTTCTTATCTTAATTTCTGACTGTCCTTTGAAATTAATTGTGACTTTCGTAGCATCATTCTTAATTATTATTGCACAAATATTTATACTAATATCCGGTTTCAATCTGTATACCATTACATAAATCTAAATGTATTCATCCGAGTGCTTTAACGGATTTTTATTTTATTTTTGCAATTGCTGGTTTCCTTCTGAGGTAGCTATTCATCACACAATTATTATTCTTATCATGGATCAAAACTTTTCACTAGGTGTTCACTTCTTTTCACTTCATTCTTTCCCTCTAAATAAATATTCTCACGATTACGAAGTTTGTACGCGCGCTACGGACTGGACGTTACTTTCAGGCCGAGGTTTTTAGTTTCACTTTTCTAGGATTCTCGCATAGCTGGATGAATTATTTTTTCTTGGAATTATGGACAATAACTCTATTCTTAACTATTAGCATATAAACTGTGAATTTCATGCCATATGATAAGTTCTGAGTTCAACTTACAGTATTTATGATCATATTCATACAATAATTCATAATCATATGATTACATATATTCATTTTGACTATACGGTCAAACTATACTTTGAAACCGTATATAATCATATTTGACGAAGATTTGCATTTCATATCTGTATTCTATTTCTTAAGGAATATATGATTATATCGTATTTGAATGCTTTAACCCACGTACTTTATGTATCTACAGAATCTATTCAAACCTCTACCTAATATCAAGAAATATATATAACCGTGTATGTTAAAGGACTGTATTCACTATTTTATGAACTATCATTTAAATCGTATTTGGATACTATAAATTATTTCATTTCCGAAATTACCTGTCCAATTCGGTGAGTCTGTCATAGTTTGTTTTTTTGAGTGTTTTTTTCCAAAAAGCTGTTTCATATATTTGTTCAAGAAGCAACATAATAATCTAAGACGGTAATAATCTTCTAAACTACTTATCTCTGCACCTCCCAATTTTTACTAATACGGACTTTCAGTTTATATATGTATCACATACCGTACTTTTTTTTATTGTTTGATACTAATTATCGACATTTCTAAATTACTTTACTATATAAGGCTATCTTTCGTGTCATATATGTTAAAATTTATACAACTTGCTCCTTTATATTCTATTTTGCCTCCACACAGATACTGACATAAATACTTCATCTCCAATACTATCTTCCTGCCATTGTCATCTTTTGTTTTTAACACCACTAATCCTCACGATACATTCACTCTTGGTTAAAACATAGATTTTGATTTTTAGACTAACTTGAGCCCTCGGAATTGATTTTTTCACCCCTATTTCCAACATTCTGTTCAAACCACTTGCTATACGTCAATTTATCATGTCACAAAAGAAAATGAAGACCCCTGCTCCTAGGCGTTCAGCCAAACGTAGGAAAACGACACAATTTAACACCTCTACCGATACGATTTCCAACAGTTTCAACGAGACGTGCCACTCCGTTCATCCGGAAGCAGACAGGCTTTTACCAGTTGTCTCCATTCCAGACATGTTGAAAACTCTGATGGTAAACAGTGATGATAATCGCAACTGCAACTGTATGGATGCTATAAAGAAGTTGCAAGTAGACATGAACATTCTCAATCCGCTTAAATATCTCATCAACTCCAACCTCACAGAGACTCCAGATCAAATGAATGACATAAATATTTTCCTAGATCGTGTTGCATCAGAGGTATTTGAAAGAATAAGACGATCTAGCAATGCAATTGTGTTTAATATACCGGATACACATGCCCTTAAAAATATCAAATCTAGTCTGCTTAGAGCCAGCAATATGACACACGTACCATGTGTATGCACAAGATTAAAAAGAAGTCATCCTGGTATGCACTCACCGATCTTGTTCAAATTCAACTCATCTGTAGACGCCAGTGAATTTTTAAATTCCTCCAATTCATTGAGACAAAAACAGATTTTCAAGGATATTAAGACTCTTCCGGATAAAACACCATGCCAGCGAAAAGCAGGAAGAGATAACTACAAACCATCAGCTTCAAACTCTCAAATGCATCATAATCCTAATGGTTGTAACGTTAAGTCCGATTCTAAGAGGACGTCTAGCTTAACAACTTTGCCGCCACCAAAAAACTCTTCTGAATCTCATAAAGTTCAAAACCCAGAAGAAAGTAATCCCGATGTAGGTGGTGTCCATCCTCTTAAGAATGTTGACTTAGATTCAACCCGAAGTAGTTGTGCTGATGAAGAATGGGATAACACAATCCAAACCCCTGTTAGTGCAACACCCAGTTACAGTAACTGTGCAACGGATAACAGGAAAACTAATCATAACATTCATATAACTGACCACGCACTTAACGTTGATATATTCGAACCTCGCAAACCATCGCAAGTATGTTTAACAGTACACAATCCTCTCCAACTTATGAAGAAGCCGAAATCAACCACAAACCTTGGAAATAAACGTCTTAAACACGTTACCCATACGTCAGGTATAAATAGTTATCTGAATTGTAATTGGCCACTTGGTCACAACCATAGACCTGATAGCCTTCTTGGTCCGGCTCCCAATATGTACAGTATCCCCTTATCACATGTTATATCCAATAGCAATGAAAAGAATTTTTTTGTAATTCCGCCGGCTTTCCTGCCGGCAACGGTAAACATATTTCACATGATGACAAAGTGGTTGAATCTATTTCCCCTCGCAACACGACTCTTACCTTAGCTAATCCTATGAGTATTCATGGAATTACCAATTGCGATTTATACTCTAACCTGCTTCACTATGATGACTCTGAGTTTCATATTCTTTCGTTCAATGCCCGCTCTCTGTCTAATAAAATTATTCATCTTAAAAATCTTTTATTCCTTGTTAATCCAACCATTGTACTTATTACGGAAACGTGGTGTAATTCATCTATATCCGATCATTCCTTGAATGTAGATAACTACGTTTTCTTTAGAACCGATAGATGTTATGGAATAGGAGGCGGTACAATTATCTATGTCCGTTCAGACATTCAAGCGTGCACATTTGAGGATAAATCCCTTGATGCTATAGACGACTCCACTTGGGTTACTGTAAACTGTGGATCCCAAAATTATTTACTTGTGGGATGCATATATAGACCACCTCATGCGGACACTAAGTTTGACAAATTACTAACAAACATACTTTCCATTGCTTCGCACCAACCGCATACTTTTAAAATCATCGGAGGCGATTTTAACCTGCCAAAAATTAAATGGGACTTGACTCCGGTACCAGGTCGATATAACAAGCTAGTTGAAACATTAGAAATTTGTGGATGGGTTCAACAGGTCCGAAAACCAACCAGGGGGAATAATACACTTGATTTAATGTTCACAATCGACATAGACTCTATCTCAGTACATACCAGTCATGAGTTTTTTATGAGTGACCATAGAGTTGTATTGGGTATTATTCACTCTTTAAACGCCATACAATTGAGCTCTAAAGCTTCATTGATGTACCAAAGCAGACACTTTGATCAACAAACATGGAAACGGACTGGAACTCTCATTCAATGTTTACCATGGGAAACTTATTTTACCACAAATAATGTTGACATTGCGCTTTCCAATCTATACCACAACCTGATATATTGTCTTGACTGCACTGCTCCAGTTATTGGCCGTGTGGCTTATAATGCTAATAGGGGCCAAAATACTTTTAAAAGAAAGCTGAGGAAATTAAAATGCCGCTACTACGAGCAGAATGATTTGTATGCACTTCAGAGTATACTTAAATTAATCAACAGAAATTCTTCATCTAAACGTAAGTATTTTATGAATATAGAAAATAAAGCTCTACGTAGTAAAAGCCCAGAATTATCAATACTTCGGCTTTTTAAATCCCGTGTAAAGTCAAACTCCCTTGACACGACTAAATTCTTCATAGTTAACGGAAGCATTGTTAACGACCCGAATACTATATGTGAACAATTCAGCAAGCACTTCTCGCAGTGCTACAAAACTGGAACTGAAAACTCCATCATTACATTTCCAATGCTGACATCCAGACATCTGTCGAAAATTGATTTTACACCCTCCAACATCAAGCAGGCCATAGCTGCCCTGAAAAAGTCTTATGATGGTGGACCTGACGGGATACCTTCATCATTTGTGAAATATGGAAGTAGGGAATTTCCACTATTTTGTTTGAAACTTTTCAATCTATCTATGGAATATGGGACCTATCCATCTGTATGGAAAACATCCCTTATCACCCCTAGATTCAAAACAGGACCACGTAGTGATATTATTAACTATAGGCCAATTAATTTGACATCCGTGCTCTCAAGAACCATGGAAAAAATCATCCACAAACAGCTACTATCATTTTTACTTTCGGCTAGTCTGATCAGCCCATCCCAACACGGGTTTATGACTAAACGCTCATGTTTCACGTCGCACCTGGAGTTTTTTTATCAAATTACCCAGAAAAGAGATGCTGGTCAGTCAGTGATAATTCTTTACTTCGATTTTAGTAAGGCTTTCGACTGTCTCACACAAACTTCTTCTTTTAAAACTCTCTTCATTTGGCATACAGAATCCCCTTTTATCGTGGCTCAAATCTTTTTTAGAAGAACGTAGCCAAATCGTTCGCTTTGGATCATGCTACTCTAAACCTGTGAATGTAACCAGCGGGGTTATACAAGGAAGTGTGGTTGGTCCATTACTCTTTCTCCTTTTTATCAATGATGTGTGTTCCATCTTTCAGTATGGTAAGCCTTTTCTTTTTGCTGATGACCTGAAAGTAGTTTATTCGTTCTCTTCTCCCATGAAAGAAAGCTATATTTCAGCGGTAATCCAAGAGGAAATAAACAAGTTGTACGAATGGACTATTTCGTGGAATATGCCACTTAATGTTGACAAAAGTGGATTTATTCACATTGGTCGCTGTCTTAACTTAAATCTGACTGTACAGACACATACACTCAAACCTCTTAACACTGTTTGTGACCTGGGTTTAAGATATAGCAACAGTCTGAACTTTTCTGAACACATTATATCTCAAGTATCCAAAGCTAGAAAGCTCATCGGATTGATAATGATAAACTTCAATAATATCGAATCGAGATTGTTACTATACAGAAAATGTATCTTACCCATTCTTGAATATGGTATTTTAGTTTACAGTAATTGTAGACATACTGATCTGATTAGAATTGAAGGTGTTCAAAGAAGGTTCACTTAAGCTGTTCTGCGGTATTCCGATAACAAAGACTATTACCAAAGATGTCAACAACTCAACTTAGAGCCTCTTTGGATCAGACGTATCAAATTAAATCTTGTCTTTATCTACCGGCTTATTAACGGTATTTCCTACTCTTCGGTATCCACCCCTTCATACCTTATGATATCATCCCACAATCTACGCAATAAGGAGAATATTCTAGCGATTCCAAGAGCCCACACAAACTTACGTCAGAATTTTTTCCTTATTCGCTACTCAACCATGTGGAACAGACTGCCAGTGAACCTCCGTTGCAGTGAAACTACAACCCGGTTCAAAAGCCTCCTTGACGATTTTCTTTCCGAAAGTGGATTATGTCACCTATTGAATATCAATGTATTCAATAATGATTTACACAAACAAGGTCCGTCATCCATTTAATTGCCTGAAAAGCAAAATGCAACCTTTAAATCTTTCCACATCTATTTTATTTTATTTCTATTTATCTTAATATATGAAATCTGATTATGTTCGTGTTTATCATTATTTCCGTTATTAATATCATTATTAGTTCCCTGACACATTAGATATTCTTTTTGTATCTTCTTATCCTTCTAAACATATTTAACTCCAGATTGTCCTTTAAAATCAATTTTGACTTTCGTAGCATCATTCTTAGTTATTATTGCACAAATATTTATACTAATATCCGGTTTCACTCTGTATACCATTACATAAATCTAAATGTATTCATCCGAGTGCATTAAATGATTTTTATTTTATTTTTCTCAATTGTTGGTTTCATTCTGAGGTAGCTATTCATCACACAATTATTATTCTTATCATGAATCAAAACTTTTCACTAGGTGTTCATTTCTTTTCACTCCATTCTTTCCCTCTAAATAAATATTATTCTTAAGATTACGAAGTTTGTAATTAAGACAATAACTTGTGTTACACTTAAATTAAATTCTCAGACCCGTTTTATCTTCACTATGCATATATGTCTCATACATAGTGATATTTCATTATCCTTTTCACTCAATTGAGACTTTCATCGCATCACTCCAAACTGTGACTGCACAAACATTTATTCTAGTGTCATATCTTGCTACAATAATAAGTTTTTTTTCTTAATTATTTTTTGTTACTAATTTGACGATATATACATAGTCGTTTATTCTTGTTCTGTGTTCGTAAACACGCCTATTAAACTGTTTGCGCATTTCACGTCTCCTTTATTTCTATTCCCTTATTTTCTCCATTTCCTTCTTTAAACTCAGTTCAATATTCTTCTCAATTACACAGACTCGATTTACTATTAATAATATTATACTATTATTACCCTAAATTCTTTTTTAATACGGCAAGTATAATGCTAACATTAGTGAAAATTGTGTATTATTGCATTTTTTGAAGAAACCCGAAATGGTTTCTTCACAACACTTATGTACCCATAAGATGTTTGTGAATAATAATAATAATAATAACTAAGCATGTGCCAAAACAGTGTAGTTCAAGTATTCATTCACTTCCTTATTTTGTATAGGCGATATATTTCCTATTATCTTATATTGAATGTTGAGAGGCTTCGTTTATCTGGAAAAATAATCCCACGCTCCACTGCGACTGCGCGAAGATCTAAATAAAGACCAATTCACTACTTGTCTGGTTTCTTCTATCAATAGCACTAGGGTTACCTAGATGCACGAAAGTTCCTTGAGAGTTTCATAAGGAAGAAAAATGGGCTTTTGTATTAAAGCTACAGTTTTAATGAGCTGCATGCTTCTTTTCCGATGAACCCAAGGAACTGTGTCACAATATTAACATCCTCAACATCTTCTCGGTCGTAGCCCAGATTTCGAACCTTCCTAAATATTCCTCAAAAGCATCAAAATCTGAATGTATGTTCAACCGTTCCATCGCGACGCCAATGAGGTAAATAGGAATATTTAGATTATGATACGAACTAAAAATCGCAGAAATGACTCAGTTGTATCAAGAAGCACTTGATAAGGACGAACGAATGTGCGGTAATTGAGATTCAAAATCAAGCATTCAACAAGTACAAACGAATCATTAGTTCGTTCGAAAACCACAGCTAGATAGAAATGAAGAAACGATATCGTTTCTCACCATGATTTTTCCTCTTTGATGGAGATTCCTAATCTAGCGGTACATTTTGAACAGTTAATGGATATTTGGTTGACAAGTTATTTAACTTCTAGTGCCTATTGAGACATGAATGCCACCAAAACTAGAGGAAGATGCCAAAAAGCCGCCGGATAATTGTATGCAAAACAAGACTGATTGACAGCAAATTTGCAGTACTTCGACAGATTATTGAATACAGGTCTCTGATAGAAAACAGCTATAGATCTTGTGACTCTTCTAACAACATAGCAGAACCTGTTCGCTTCCGACCTGCACCATTACTCATAGGGTAACGAAGAAAAGTTGAAGTGGTATACATGGTTTCAGAAAGGCTAGTTCAGAAATCGTATTCAGTGGAATCAATGAACGTTCGATCAATCAGTGTCTTCATATCGGTTAGATAGAACAGGGTTTTCATCAAAGACGAGCTGAAGGATAAGGAAGTGCACATGATAGGAACAGAGAAGGCACAAACATTTCAAAGATTCATGGATAACCTGCTTCGAGATATGTCATTTGCACAAGGGTATATAGACGACTTGTTAATTGCCAGCCCCGATTTACAATCACACGAACAGCATGTACGAGCAGTACTAAAAAGACTGGATGAACATGGAATGAACATACATCAAAGTAAGTGTGTTTTCAGTGTTCGAACTCTAGAATTTCTCGGTCACACAATAAGCCCAGAAGGGATTACACCGATCAAAGAAGAAGTGGACACCATTTAACAATACCTCATACCTAGTCCTCTAACACAACTGAGAAATTTTCTAGGTCTAGTTAACTTTTATCGCAGATTCATACTCGGTTGTGCACAATTAATGCAACCTTTGACGGATTCACTTAAAGGAAAACCAAAAGAATTCAAACTGTCTTTTGATGCCGTCGAAGCTATTAAACAGCCTAAAAATAAACTGGCTCAAGCAACTACGTTGATGTATCCGAATTCTCTTTCCCCACTTGCTTTGATGGTGGATGCTTCAGATAAAGCAGTAGGCGGCACCCTTAACCAACTGGTTAAAAACACCTGGAAACTAATTGCTTTCTTCTCAAAAAGATTCGCTCCAGCAGAGACAAGGTATTCTACCTTCGGGCGAGAACTTCTTGCAATCTGCCTGACCATTAAACACTTCCGACACATGTTAGAAGGCAGGGAATTTATAGTCTTTACGGATCACAAACCACTAACGAATGCATTAAAAGCGAGAGCCGATAAATACTCATCTCGAGAGGTCCGACACCTTGACTATATATCACAGTTCACAAGCGATATCCGACATGTCAAAGGTCAGGACAATCAGGCGGCAGATGCTTTATCTACACTAGAAATGAATGTGCTACAGCAGTTCACAGTAAACTTCGAGACGTTGAGACACGAACAAGAGCAGGATCTAGAATTACAAAACCTACTTAAAACAAACGATTCAAGTCTCAATTCAAAACAGTTACCATCACCTATCGATGGTATTCTAATTTACTGTGACACGACCAAGGCAATGCCGCGACCTTTCGTTCCCAAAAGTATGCGAAAGTTGATACATAATAACTTTCATTCTTTGTCTCATCCTGGCGCAAAAGCTTCAACTAAACTAATCAATGCCAGATATATATGGCCGAATTTACAGAAGGATGTACACAAGTGGGCTAGAGAGTGTTCAGCATGCCAACAATCAAAGTGCACAAAATAGGAATAAAGAAGTCGACACGTAATGCAATTTAAAAACAGATTATTAACAAGTTTACGAATATTCGTCAATATTAGGACGAACAGTTTGACAAAAATTAAGCACTGAGTACAGATAAGCCTGATAATGTCACAGGTATTCAGTGTTTGACAACGCTTCTACCAGTAACACCTTCTAATATATTTCGTTCCCACCAAGAGTAATCAAAAGACAGAGTCGAGGAGATCGGAAGGGTATATTTGGTGATGACCAATATATCGGAATCGTCTGATCTAATCTGACTAGCGATTGCGGTTGATGTTGAGCACGGCGTTACCACACGTGATCTGGTACGGATGCCTGACCGAGCGCCTTCAGCTAGATGAGTCCACTAAAACATATGGTCAGCATCCAATGTCGAAAACTTACAAGGTTATTTATTTTGGGGATTTATTTACCGCTACAGATCACTCCCCTGCTAGTGGGTTAGTGATGACCCTAAGACGTGGCCAGCCAGAAGTTTAAACCCAACGAGTTTGTCGTTGGCAAACAATCTGCTGATAGCTTACTATGTGTAGCAGCGTCAGGTCGTCTTTCCTTACTATATGGGACCGAGGTACAACATAGTAAAAAAAGAAAGAGTTACAACGAAAATTTCGTAAACTGCATCGTTCTTTTCCAGCCGTCCTGGAAAAGAAAAAAGAATATGTAAGTGCATGTCGAAATACACTCGTATGTGCGTAAAAACACAATGTCGGCGAAAAAAATGGACAATAAAGTCAAGCACACGTAATAGCGTCTGTAGTGATGGTTGAAGGGCAGCCGAAGTTTGCTGCCCATCGTTCGACGAAGGTGCGGGCCACTGTTTCAGCAGTGATGTCCTTGATAGGTACTGCTTCTGGCCATCGAGTGAAACGGTCTACGCAGGTTAAGAGATAAGAGTATCCATTTGAATCTGGTAAAGGTCCTACCAAATCCAGATGAACATGGTCGAAACGAGCATCGGGAGTTTTAAACGAGCCTAAAGGACATTTATTGTGTCTGATAACCTTAGATTTTTGGCAGCTTACACAGGAGCGTGCCCACTCCCTCACGTCTTTATTCATGCCAGGCCAGCAAAATCGTTCTGCTATAAGCTTGATGGTTGCACGAACACCTGGATGAGAAAGTTTGTGCAATGTATTGAAGACATTGCGTCGATAACTCTTCGGCACGATTGGGCGATCCCTACCTGTAGATGTGTCACAAAGTAAGGTTTCCTTACCTGTTCCCATCTGTTTGATGCGTAGTTTAAGGGTTGTGGACGATAACTCGTGCTGAAGATCAGTGCCTTCTTTTTGAAGCTCGGCGAGTTTAAGAAGGTCGATTCCTTGGAAACTGTTCAAGGAAGTTATGCGAGACAAGGCGTCTGCGACTACATTGTTTGCTCCAGAGATGTGTTGAATGTTCGAAGTAAACTGAGAAATGTAGTCCAGTTGTCCAGACTCACGGGGAGAGTACTTGTCTGAAGGAGAGCTTAACGAGAAAGTGAGTGGTTTATGGTCCGTGAAAACAGTGAATTCACGACCTTCGATATAGTGTTGGAAATGACGTACAGCACAATACATAGCTAGGAGTTCCCTACCGAATGTGCTGTACCTTGATTCGGTGTCTAGCAACCTTCTAGAGAAAAATGCCAAGGGTTGCCAAGAGTTGTTAACCTATTGTTGTAAGACTCCCCCGATTGCCGAGTCGGATGCTTCTACTGCGATACTAATGGGTGCTTCGGTGTCCTGATGTGCGAGCATTGTTGCTTTAGCGATCAGTTCCTTAACTGTGGAGAATGCTTTTCGTGCGGTGTCGTCCAAATTAATCGATTTCGCATTTCCACGAAGTTGGTCGGTTAGCGGTTTCATGAGTAAAGCGCATTTCGGTATGAAACGTCTATAGAAACTTACAAGGCCGTTAAACGTTCGTAATTGCTTGACGGTGGTCGGTTCTGGGTAATCCAGAATGGCCGCCACTTTGGTCCTAAGAGGTCGGATGCCTTGAGCATCGATAGTGTGTCCTAGGAAGTCTAACGAGTCGGTCCCGATTTGGCATTTCTGAACGTTTACAGTTACGCCATGTTTTTGTAATCGTTCGAAAACAAGATCCAGATGCTTGAGATGTGTTTCTCTGTCCGGACTTGCGATTAGACAGTCGTCAACATACGCGTGTACGAAGATGAGACCTCGAAAAACGTCGTCTATGAATCTTTGGAATGTTTAAGCAGCATTTCTTAGACCGAAAGGCATTCGCAAAAATTCATAGAGTCCGAAGGGAGTTATGATAGCTGTTTTCGGTATGTCGTCAGTAGCCATAGGGATTTGGTTATACGCTTTAACCAAGTCGATTTTCGAAAAGACAGTTGTACCTTTCAAGGTAGCTGTCAAATCGTGAATATGAGGCAACGGGTAACGATCGGGAATGGTTTTCGCGTTCAATCGCCGATAGTCGCCAGTTGGACGCCAATCGTTGCTGTCCTTTTTAGGGACCATGTGCAACGGAGATGCATATGGGCTACTTGACGGTCGTATGATTCCTAAGTCTATCATATGGTCGAACTCGTTTTTCGCCAACCTCAGCTTTTCAGGAGCTAGTCGGCGTGCTTTAGAGAATACAGGTGGTCCTGAAGTCGTGATGTGATTTGTAACGTTGCTGGTTACACATGGTAGTTTCGGTTGAGTTTGTTGTATCCCAGGGTACTTATCGAGTAGTGGTTGATAGAGTGGGTCTATCATATGCTTAACTGTGACTGGGGATACTCTGCAACCAGTAAAAGAAGTTACGCAAACGGATAAATTAGTGTTTCCGTCTACTAGCCTCCGTTTGCGAGTGTCGATGATCAGATTGTGGTGTTGTAGAAGGTCCATACCAATGATTGGCATAAATACACCTGCAACAACGAAAATCCAGTGGATGGGTTTGCGTAAACCCACGTTAAGGTCAACGTACCTTTTGCCATACGTAGCGATGGGTTTTCCGTTTGCCGCCTGTAAGTTTAGAGGCGATTCGTGAAGTCGGTCGTTAGGATTCGCTGGGAGAACGCTAACTTCTGCGCCAGTATCGACGAGGTAGCGAACTCTCGTTGTCACATCTGTGACGTATAACAGACGGCTTTGTTCGCCGGCTACGGTTGCCGTTAACGCGTGCCGGCTTGGAAGTTTCCCGAATTGTTTTTCGAATCAGTCGGTTTCGTGTTGGGAAAATTGCAGGGTTTTCTGCAATTGCTGGAAAACTTTCCATACTGGTTATGATACCAGCACCAGTCGGGGTTATCTGTATCTCGTGGTCTAGAGACAGATCGCTTACGAGAAATGCTTCTACGTGGTGTGCGCGATCTCTTACGGTCGGTACGAAGACTAAGATAACGCGTGAGTGTGTGACATAAGTCGGTTATATCATTCTGAGTCGTTTGAGGTTTTTCTTTGACTGAAAACACCTCGGTAGTAGGTTTCGTAATTTCTAGAATGCGGTCGGCAGATGCAGCTAGCTCGTCTAAGGCGTTGTTCTGGAACGAGACCAGAACTGCTTGCACCTGTTGGGGAAGTTTTGACAAGGAGAGTGGTTTGAATAGACCTTCGTCGAAAGTTCTTGGGCATATTACCTCTCTCATCCGTTGCAACATGTCCGTCGCAGAACCGTGTTGCAGGTCGATGTTATTGAAGAGTTGATCTAAACTATGTCGATCGGTTAGGTCTCCTCGTTTGAGAATCGAGCGTTTTAAGATTTCGTAAGGTTCGGAAACATCACTAGTAAACATACTAGGTGTTACGTACCTGTTGAATTCGCGCGGTAGTGCCTTGACTACTGCGAGGAATTGTGCACGTGTGTCGATCACGCCGTGCTCGGAGAAGTCGGCTTCTGCGTATCAAAACCAGGCTTCGATGTTGTCGGGCCAGAAAGGCATCAGTTGAAACGAGGGTGGGGACAAGGTCTTAAGCTTGAGTACTTTAGGTGTCTGTTCAGTCATGATGAAATATGAAGTACGATAATGAACGAGGGGAAAATATATATATATCCAAGAAAAAACACGAAAAAAATCACAATGTTTAAAAAAAATAAAAAATAAGGCAATGATATATAAAAATCTCAAAAAGGAACAGACTCACAGTTGCAATAAGGTGTACCAGATCACGACAGTCTCACCAATGATAATGTCACAGGTATTCAGTGTTTGACAACGCTTCTACCAGTAACACCTTCTAATATATTTCGTTCCCACCAAGAGTAATCAAAAGACAGAGTCGAGGAGATCGGAAGGGTATATTTGGTGATGACCAATATATCGGAATCGTCTGATCTAATCTGACTAGCGATTGCGGTTGATGTTGAGCACGGCGTTACCACACGTGATCTGGTACGGATGCCTGACCGAGCGCCTTCAGCTAGATGAGTCCACTAAAACATATGGTCAGCATCCAATGTCGAAAACTTACAAGGTTATTGATTTTGGGGATTTATTTACCGCTACAAGCCATTCTAGGTAAAAATTACAATAACAATCGATTATTTTGCTGAAAACGTCAAGCCAATTTTGTTGAACAAAAAGTTCGAATTACCTAAATTTCAGTCGCTGAGATTATTTCAAATATAATTTTCACGTTTCAACAAGTCGTTTTGTGTAGGGTTTGAGAGCATCAGAACTAAGGAGTGAACAGTTTTTTTAGTAGTAACCATCATTTAGTTCGTCTGTCGGCTGGGATGTTATCCTGGTTTCCCGAAAGGAGCACTTAATTTTCATAAGAATTCATACCCTGATTCTTTGGTTCTGACGTGTTGTTGCAGGGCGGTGGGATAACATTAGGTGATGCGGTCCCAAGGTAGCCAGTGAACAAGAATAAGTTTACACGGCCTTTGTCCCCATAGAACCCTAGGGTCCATTGCACTATTGGTTTCGAGTCATGGCTTGCCAACAATCTGGGTAGGAACCTCGGTGCATGCCGACTTGATTTAACTGTCCTCAACATTTCGTAAACAGCTCTCACACTGCTAGAAGGCAGTTGATAAAACTTTCCTTCCAGTGGTATATATGTAAGCTTCATTTTTGTATTCTCACATGCAAATACGAGCGAAATTTCTCCATGTCTTTCTTTCGCGTGACTGGGTCTCTGTATTTCTTTAGTATATACTGCCTCATTTGTTGTTGTCTACATTTTGTAGATCGATTTTCATTTTCAAGAGTCATTACTTTTATTATCATTAGATCGTCTATAAATTTTGAATCCTAACTCTTCCCCGGATATTCTTGGATCTTTGTATAATCATTATGTGATTGCTTTACTTAAAATGGTTTTTATGGCATTCACCATGGTGGATTGACATACTTTCGTTGACGCCTGGTGACCCGATAGCTTCTTTCTCGTGAGACCGACTGTTAAACACGTTTCCTGTTTCACCTGTGGAAGTTTGTGATTATACACGGGTCCTTAAATATATTTTTTGGCATAGACATTGTTTCCTAGATGATCGCTCATATTCTGAGTAAATTAAATTGACCTACACTTCTCTGAGTAGAATATTACTTCTTGACTGACGGTGGTATATTCCTATTATGACAGCCAAGTTTGATCAGATACCTGCACCACTATCTTCAATTGTAGTTACATTCGTTCCTGTAGTACCTCTTATGAGTATAGTCTAGATCATTTTGTACGTTTGTTGCATCATTTTAAAGAACTTATTGCTTTTGCCGTCTTCTGAATTATCAAATTCAGTATAGTATGGCTGAAATAACATTGACTCAGTCCAGTATGTGGGTCCAACATAAACACGTGGTCATATGAAAGTATTTTGAGTAGAATGGATTATCTCCAGCTCCGACCAAACCAGAAAGTTTGAAAGCATTGCTGTATTAATTCGGTAACTGCCCTTTTTCGGATTCGTGTCTTTAAAAGCTGTACAGAATCTCACTATTGAAGGCACCACAACACAATGTGCTGAAGAAATACAGAATGCTTACCTCAAAATCGGATATTGTTAAATGAGTGGTAAACGTAACAGTATTGTCGTATTGCAAACATGCCGGTGCATAAAACACAGGTAACTGGAAAACTTAGGTTTATATTTTTATTGAAAGCAAGTTTTGATATACGTTTTATTAATAATTCTGATCGACGATAAGAGACAACTTTCACGCGTACATCAATAAGAAAACTGATTTACCTAGGTGTTGAGGATTTGTTCACAATATTCTCGTATCTACTGTTCAAAAGCGGTTTCAAAGCAGTCCTCAAATCGGTCGGAAGTATGACGTTTATATATATACGAAAGTTTTGTGACACTTGTTCACAACGCCTACTGAGTTTGGAGACAATAAAAACGAGGAAACACACATTAGGATGTTTCTAACGTCCTTTATCAGGTTTGCATACGTCAATAGAATACTTAGTCATGAGAAAACCACGAACACGTGCTAGTCAAAACACGTTCAACGAAACAATTTGGAATACGGATTGTTAGCAATGAATTTCCTAGATACGAAAATGAGGCCGGTTTGACATGGACATTACTTTGCGTACATTTCAGCAACATAGCTGATATCGTCATGTGTTAAAAATTCTAATTCCAACCCCAAACCCTAACTATAAAAACCGAACCTTAATACTCGCACTAGTTCGTAACTATCTTTCTACCTTAATCCTTAGGTGAATTTTCTAATGGTCACTTTGGCATCGTTCATAAATAGTAGATTCACTGAAGTCCAAAACCTAGAACCCTTTGAATTATTTTTGGATGGAAACCTGAAAGCATTTTACTCAGAAACCTCACAGAATATTCAAAAACAAAAAAACATCCGAGTGAACAACTGTTTTCAGTATCTTTTTTTATCAATCTCTACAGTTAGAAGTTCATAATTACTGTGTTATTTTACAAAGGAAAAAATAAGGGGTGATGGTGAATTAAACAACGTCAGCTGCGAAAAGTAATGAAGTTTTACATTCCTTACGGCATAAATATCTCATGATTGTGTCATTCACAAATTAAAGAGGCTATTTACTATAGGGCAAACAGATTTTTTGTAACATAAAAAGATCTAATCAGTCACTATTATTAAAATAAATCATGGTAATAAAATACATCATGGAAATATTTTATTTCAATGGAGGTAACAATAATAATAACAACAGTAACAGCATGTGTAATATGGGAGGTGCTATCAAGGTGATTGTGATAGGAATTCATGTGGATTGGGAAAAATGAATGTATGGGCTAAGAAGCACATAAATAAAAAAGGAGACTCGATGATAAAGGGTTTATTATGTCCAGGCTGTTCTAGGTCGGTTGTATGTGGCGGAAACCTGGAGAACTACAAAAGCCATCATCCAGAAGATACAAGTGTTTATTAACAACTGTCTACGCTAAACACTTCGGATCCGTTAACCAGACACTATCAGCAACAACCTACTGTGGGAGAGAACAACCCAAATTCCAGAGGAGGGAGAAATCAGGAAGAAGTTCTGGAAGTGAATAGGACACACATTGAGGAAAGCACCCGACTGCTTCACGAGGCAAGCCCCCGCATGGAATCCTCAAGGCCAAAGGAAAAGAGGAAGAACAAACAACATATTACACCGAGAAATTGAGACAGACATGAGATGAATGAACAACAATTGGATAGAACTAGAAAGGAATGTGCGGGACAGAGTGGGTTGGAGAATGTAGGTCAGCGATTTATACTCCATTGGGATTGACAGGCGTAATTATGTAACCAAGTAATGTCCAGTTTGCTCATATGGTGATCTAGTCGTTGACCATGGTAAACGCAGGGACTGAACATACTTCTCTTGGATGGGTAAGTTAGGTTTTCTAGGGTTGATCTAGGTTACATCAGCTATGTACAGAAGTGTAGGTTGGGTAGATTGCTTGAAATGTGATCCAAACAGAGAAATCTTTGTTTTGATATAACGTTAGTTGTCTAAAGAGTGAGGTAGAACGGCGCCGTTAATGGAATTCGCGACCACTTTTTATGTAACTGGCTGTTGAATTTGTGTACAAAAAGAACGCAGTTGACTGGATTGATCTTTGTGTGCTTATGAACATGTACCGGAAGAGTATGCAAAAGAAGTCACAAAATTTAATAGCATAACCATTATTTCTCAATTGGTAGATAGTGGAAATCTGCTTGATTATGACTCAAATATCCTTTTTTTTTTGAAAATTCTGCTCCATGACTTCGACTTCTGGGAATTGGAGATTCTGAAGTGACTCAAGGTCACTTTGCCCCGCCAAAGCCCTGAGATGTCTGACGACTTGCGCGATTTCGAGGAGCAGATTAGACTTCAAAATTCTCAGACTGTTGATGTCGAAGTGAAAACGAGAGTCGATCCAGATGGGACTGTTATGGAATGGGATGAACAACGCAAAGGGTGGTTTCCTAAAGTAAGCTACTATTTTTGCATTTGTGTGATCGCAAAATAATGATTTATCTCTCCTACCAAGTTTTTTTGTCTACAATTATTAAACCAGTTTCCCAGCTCTGATATTTGGTCACCATACGAGGTTTTTTTAATCATCATGGCTTGGTGTTTCCCCATGACGAAAGTTAACCTGATAAGTGGATCCATTTAAATGGAATTAAATAGTAATTACTATTCAGCTACACACCTTACTATTTATTTTGAGGAATCGTGAACATTTTAATTGAGGAAGTGGTTAAATTCTTGCTTAATTGCTGGATTGGCATATGCGAGTGTCATGTGATTACTTATTTTGCTGTAACTGCTCATCCACCGTCTATTGGCCTCATTTCAGTGTTTATTGACTGAATACTGTTATTGTTAAATAGCATTAATGTACTTCTATCTACCAAATCAATGCATCGTTTTGACTGGTCACTCAACACAAGTGGAATAAGTACTGTTTCAGTTGTAAAGAAACAGGATGCGGTGAGACTATAATTTATGGACGACCTTTGAACGACGCTGAAGTGACCCTGAGGGTGGAAACCTACTGATTAGGACTAGATGAAGATTATAATGCAGTTATAATTCTCATTTACGGTTGATGGTTAGGGTTAAAAATTAGATTTTGGGTTTTCATCACGAACTGACATCAGCTATAATGCCAAAACTCTATTTAACCAAATGTACGAATGAATTTCGTGCCAAAAATTCGTGGCCCGTTATCTTATATCTGATTGGTGTGTCCATAAACTATAGTCTCGTCACAGGATGCATACTGATTTAATTCCCTAAAATTTACATGGAGATGGGCTGCAAATGTATTCGTTGATGTTCGCTGTAGAGTCCTATCACGTAAAGTACGAATACCAAGCCGAATCGACTCACAGATGTAATTCAGGTGTAATTATCATTACGTGTCATGCCAGTACTCAATTACACTGCAAGATGTGTCCTGTTGAACTGGTCAGGATAACAAGTGCTAGGGTTCGCATGATATATCTACGGAAAGAATTACAATAATGACGACTTTCAGTGATTGTTTCGCATATATATATATATATATATATATATATATATATATATATATTTGTTACTTGGAATTTTATCCCATGACTGTCCATTCATAAACTTGCAGATAGATGATGATTTTATTGCTCGTTATCAAATGAGTTACGGTGTTGCTACGAGTAATCAGCATGAGTCCTCTGTCGCTTCAGATACTGCGCCCAGTACTGTAGACTGGACACGCTTCAACACAGAGTTAGCCGAACTTAGAGCGACCAAAGGTGATAATTCTGTGGAGGTACAACAGCTTATGAAAGCTGCTAATGAGTCGTTGACAGCTTATTATAATTCTCCAGCCTATCGAGAATGGTACGAGAATTACTGCAAGCATAACGGATCCCAAAATACCCAGCCTATTGAACATAAGACTGAAATAAAGAAATCTAGCAACAAAGCAAAGCATGAACTAAAGCCCTCGGAACGTATGCTTAGTAGTTTCCTAGATGAAGGAGATGATCCGGATACTGCTTTGGCAAGAGTGGAAGCAGAATTATTATCTGGCGCACAACCTGCAAATTCTAACGACGTATTGGAAGACAACGTGTGTGTAGACCAATCACCTGCTGATGAAGCACAGGTTGCCGCAGACGATGCAAGTGATCATAATCCTCGTAAAAGAAAGCAGACAGCCCCCCTTCCTGCCTGGTATGAGGTGAGTTATCATCCCCCTATCATATTATTGACTGTTAATTAAGGAGTGTAATTGTTCTATAATCCGCAGAATTTCTTAGTTTATCTGAAGTTTTATAAACACATTCTTATTTTGCCTGAAGTGACAGAATATTTCGTATTATTTAAAACGTCATTAAATCCCTCCCTAATTAGCATGTTGTTGATTTTTTAGATGTTTTTACATAAAATAATTAAAAAGTTATGTAGCGTAGGGTATATTAAGTATACGTGTGCTGTACTAAGGAAGTTGACTACTTTGATTGTCCAATATTTGCTCAGATGTTTGAAATTTTGTCATGAGATATCTTATAAATAATAACAATTGAATCTACGTAAAAACTGATAAAACTGGACTAGTGACGATAGTTAAAATTACTATTGAATTGTATGAATAGCTCAAACAAAATAAAATTGAATATATAGAGATTATTCGTGGTGAACGCAAAAGTTGATACAGTATTGAGTGGGTTTTTCTTCTCTATTCTTTTAACGATACAGGATAAGAAAACAGAAAGCCACCAAGAAAGCTGAAAGAATGAGAGTATAAATAAGATCAGAATAAAATGTACCAGGTGACGATTGTCCGCAAGGTCAAACTTCTAGCCCCAAATACTTTGTCACGGCCATGGGGGGAGTCTTCTCTCATTGAAATACTTTCATGCGGCCATGTATTCGTAGACTCTGGCGCATAGGTCCTACCTACTACCTTTAAAAGTTAGTCGAACCTTGGGGGTGAAGATATTAGCATGAAAATATCTTGTGATTATTTATTTCAGTGGAGAAATGATTTATGAGTTGAGATATTTGGCTTTCGACTGTAGCGTATCAGGTTCAAAACGTGCTTTTCTTGTTTCAGTTTTGAACAAGCTTGTGTAATATAGCTTATCTCATGTCTAATAGTGAATTTAAGCTGAGTGTACAGATCTGTACTTAGTCACTAAGTCACACTAATTTAACTTAAATATCAGAAGGGGTCTTGTGGAGATTGTAGTAATTTCAATAGTTGAGATCATGAGTCAGTTGAAGGTAGACCACCATAGAAAACATGGAAGCACTGGACGGCCGTTTCGTTCTATTGTGGGACTCCTCGGCAGTGCTCATCCAATCTACCTTCTTAAATGGTTGTAAGTACCATTAAATAATTTCGTTTTCATCCTTATTTACTTATTTGTTTTCATTGTTTACGCAATGTTTACTTTGCTAAATTCAGATAGACGAGAGTAAAAATACACATGTGTATGTCAGTGGCCTACCCCCGACAATAACCGATGAGGAATTCTCAGCACTAATGTCAAAATGCGGTGTTATCATGAATGAACCCTTTACTAATATACCTCGTATAAAATTGTACAAGGATCAAGCTGGTATTCCTAAAGGTGATGGGCGTTGCTGTTATGTCAGAGTAAGTCATATTTTTTATAAGTGGGGCTGTTCGTTACAGTTTTATGTATTAATGTAGACTTTAACTGTAGTTATGTTGATTGAATTGGAATTGTTTTAATACATACCCATGCTGAAAACTCATTCCCAGTGCCAAATCTAATTTTTTAATTTGCTTTTATTGTCACGTATTCCATATATAAGACATTCTCAAATACTTATTCAGGTGATTGTTCAATTTTCTTCACACTATTCTTACTATAACTATGCTCATTCACGTGTATTTTATCGTCCATTACTGTTTGTAAAGTGGAAAAATGTTTTCGTATTAAATTTTCCAAGATTTTTGCAAAAGCGTACATTTTCAGTGTGTTCATAAAAAAATCCATTTATTCAGGAGACTACTAATAGACCTGACTTTCAAGTCATAGATCCTAATCCCACATGGACTACCGATATTTAGGGATACAAGTGAATATCATTAAATATTGTAGTAAAGTAGCCCGTAAATATTTGGTGAGGGAAGAAAGCAACAGCTTAATTGTTTAAGGTTTCAGCTTTCAACCAGTAGATCGGTCAGTCGCACGCAACACAAAACTTGGAACATAAGTGTATCGATCTGAGTTGCCACACCACATGAGTACGATGAAATCAACTAATAGGATAAGTTACGAAGTAGCAAAAGTATTTCCACCAATGGTAGTAAAAAAATGACTAGACATTAATTATGATTGACGAAGAATGAGCCTACAAAACAAAAGGTATAAGTCAATTTTGGAACCCAAGTTCTAAGGGACAGCAACAAGTGACTGCATGCGCATTATTGTGACTCATGTCACCAAACGTCTTCGATCACTCATCGTGGTTATCGCACGCATCTCAACTAAGTAGTCTACACCTAACAACATTGCTCAGAACAACAGTCAATAGCTTCATGGATTAATGCTACGTTTTGGCTTAAACACTCCTAGTTCCATTTTATCCTACTCTTATACCAGCTAATAACGCGCTTCAAGGTAGGCGATAATGACTGAGCATACGTGACACATGTCCCAATTACATCAGTTGATGACGACTCATAAGCTCATTCAGTTGCAACATTAGTACCTGGTACTTATGTACATCGGTCCAACTTACCATGCCCAAGTTTATTTATTTATTCTGAATTCTTCATGTAACTTTCTGTTTTTTCTCTTTCCAAATGTATTTCACTGGATTATACTCCTTGAATAACATCTCCAAGCCCTAATGTTTCCGATTACTGCTTATACTTTTACTACCTCTACCACTACGGAATTTGAGTTGACAACTGCATCTCTGAGCTAATGTGGTATGGCAACTCGAAGTGATGTACGTACGTACGTACGAAGTTCTATGTTGTTGCTGACTGATTTAAACTTCATGTTTCATTTTTTTTAAATTTGCAATTTGACATCATAGTTAGTCTATTACTATTTATGGTTGTATATTCTAAGAAATTCAACTTTAAGTCAGAGGAACACTTGTCCAATATCACTCGGTTTTCAGTGATATCAATTTGTAATAGAAATGATCTTTTTTTATTTAGGTATTATATGTTCATCTTTATTAAAATATTTATGGGGTTAATAATCGATCACACATGTGTTGTATATACATGCTTTTAAACACAAAATAACAATCCCCTAAGTATAATATACATCTCATCAAACAAACAACGACAATAGTATATGTATATCTATCTATGGAATACTGAATTCCATTTAAATTAATCAATCAGGTTGAATCAGTGGAGCTTGCATTAAAAATTCTCGATGGTATGTTATATACACCTGGTTATACTATTCATGTGGAACGTGCTAAATTTCAACCTAAAGGAGAATTTGATCCTAAGAAACGTCGACGTTTAACAGTTAAAGAAAAGAAAAAATTGAGAGAACAACAAGAAAAGTAAGATTTATATTAGAGCTTAGTGTCGTCATTTCTATCCTATATATTTTATATTTTCATCACGGTAATTTCGTCTCTTGTTATACTGCTTCGTCAAGTGTGACAATGGGAGTTAGTGAGTGTTTATTCTCCTAACTATTTTATGTTATTTATGTAACTCATTTACCAAGTACACCGATCCATATAATCATTACCTACCTCGATGGCCAATGCTAACTAGTGTAAGAGTAGATTGGAAAAAAAAGACAACTAAAGGCAACCAAACCAAAATATGGCATCAGTTCATGAAATCATCGATTATTGGTCTGAGTCGTGTTGGTAGAAGCAGACCAACTGATTAAAGTCTGAGCGATAAATGCGATCAGTGATTGTAGACGTTCAGTCAAATCATTCATAATTGTTTACAATGGCGAAGATGCATTCACTTTTTATATCACTTAAATGCTAACATTTGGCTCGTTGTTTTAATTAACTTCGTTGCGTTTAGTTGAGTTGAAAAAGCTGGATTATTCCATTATCTCTTTCATTCCAAAGTGTAACTCAGAGCTGACTTCACACTACCCGTGTATTTGTCTGTTGATTCTCATTATCAAATTTCTTAGTCTACTAAGTGTTGGTAATGTTCTGTGTTAATTAATACAATTAATGTTTGTCATTGATAACATGCACCTGCTACCCTTCTTAGAAGAGACTAGACCACCCACCACGATTCTCCATCTAACTTTGTCCTGGGAAATCCTTTTCAATTGTTTCGAGTTGCTATTCATCCTTTTTGGCAAGGTTGTTTTCTACTGGATGGGGTTGTTGATCCTATGCCGAACTCTCCTTTACCCGGGCTTGGGACTGGCAATAACCCTAGAAGAGCTACAGGAGGAGTCAATGATATAACAGAGGTAAACTTATATTTACTACTAGAAACCGTGAATCGCACATCGCAGATAAGAGCACAAAGATGATGAATGGGGACTTATCTGACACCGAAAATAAATCTAAATATTACGTGAATAAACTTTTTTTAAATATGTTTTATTTACATTGTTCAACAGTTGTGTAATACCTGATGATAATTACTCATTAACTTACTGTATGAACACAAATGTACGATATCATACAATTAAACGGCTATAACCAATAGATATTACTATTTTGCCATGTTTTAATATTGTACTTAAACATCTAACTACATGCACACATGACTGGAGAAAATGAATTTGGTAGTTTATTCACAATCTAATATGCTAATTCCTTGCTCATTATATCAATCAATAACGAATGAGAGTTGTGACATCTCAATCTTTATTTACGTAAAATAATTTCATTGGGATAACTTCTCCAATAATGAGGCGTTAGTGCTCACAATTGATAGATCACTTGGTGGTGATCAATTTCATGTTTGTCAAGTCCTTCTTAGTGCAAATCGAATGCTATCGGCCACGTCGCGGCCCGGATAACTTTGTGGTAACGTCTCTGATTGTGAAGATGGGTGACACGGGGTCGAATCCATCAGGGAGCACCAGTCCCCTCAAGATTACAGGTACATCTTTCTGACGAGTGCTAAGTAGCACGAAAGCCTGGTCCAGAGTTTCCTGTTGACCACCATCTAATGAGTTAATGCATATATCTCCATAGTTTTATGCCAGGACTCAATGAAAGTTGTATGCTACATGCTTACATTTCGCTTCATGTATATTCTCCTTGGAGAGGTAGTTTTGTGACCTAAGTGCCCTACAATTTTGCCCATGTTGGAAGTCCATTAGTAATAGTAGTTTTACTGTGGTGTATGTCACTTATGTTGACAGATATAAGTAGGATGTAACACCATTCAGAAGTGAAATGCCTGGCAGCAGAAGATTGAAATGAAGAGAAGATGAAGGGAAATAGAGAACAATTGTAATAACACCAGAACTGGAAGGACCATGAAGCTTGTAAAGGACAACTCAAGGAAAATGTGCAAATAATACATTTAATGTATGGTTTTCATATCTTAAGAAAACTAATTTTGCTTACTTACTTACGCCTGTTACTCCTAATGGAGTATAAACCGCTGACCTACATTCTCCAACCCACTCTGTCCCGCACATTCCTTTCTAGTTCTATCCAATTGTTGTTCATTCATCTCATGTCTGTCTCAATTTCTCGGTGTAATATGTTGTTTGTTCTTCCTCTTTTCCTTTGGCCTTGAGGATTCCATGCGAGGGCTTGCCTCGTGAAGCAGTTGGGTGCCTTCCTTAATGTGTGTCCTACCCACTTCCAGAACTTCTTCCTGATTTCTCCCTCCTCTGGAATTTGGTTTGTTCTCTCCCACAGTAGGTTGTTGCTGATAGTGTCTGGCCAACGGAACCGAAGTATTTTGTGTAGACAACTGTTAATAAACACCTGTATATTCTGGATGATGGCATTCGTAGTTCTCCAGGTTTCTGCCCCATATAGTAGAACTGTGTTGACATTTGTATTGAAAATCCTGACCTTGGTGTTGGTTGACAGATGCTTTGTGTTTCAGATGTTCCTCAGTTGTGAATATGCTGCTCTTGCTTTGCCGATTCGCACCTTCACATCTGCATCAGATCCATCGTGTTCATCAACTGTAATTTTCCATTCAACAACCGATAACGTCCAAATAAAGAATTATAACTGAAATTTAAGTTTACAAAATATGTACTTGACTATTGAAGTCCATTGAATTCAATCAATCTATGTGTTAATAAATTGAATTGAGTAATTTTTACTATTGTTCAAATTGTATATTTCTTCTGTAATTTCTTTCAATTTATCTTTATTAGTTTATTTCGATGGAGTATTGATACAAGTAAATTTATACGTGGTAAAAAAGAACGAGTTGTTATTCTTAAAAATGCATTTAATGAATTGGATTTTCAGGTAACTATGTTTTATTTCTATCTTTTTTTAAAAAGATTATTTAATCATAACAAGTTGTCATCTTTTATGGATAAATTTTGTCTATACAATGATTGTTCATACAAAATGGTCATTTGTAACGAAGTTAATGGTGTATTAACAAGTCACCTTTTATTTAGCAGCAGTTCATTCCATCCTATTTTATGACAGTGAAACATGACCGGTAAGAGTAGAGGGTATTCATAAGTTACTATTATTCGATCAGAGATGTCTTCGAAGCATTGCTCGTATATCCTGGGACCACCGAGTGAGTAATGCAGTTGTTAGGAAACGGGTACTAGGTAAGGATGGAAAATCAATTGATGAAGTAGTGAAACTTCATCAGTTGAGATGACTGGGACATGTGTTACGTATGCCCAACGACCGACTGCCTCGACGTGCTATGTTCAGTGGTATAGGAGTAGGTTGGAAGAAAGCTAGGGGCGGCCAGACCAAAACATGGCACAAATCCATGAAGTCACTGATAAGTGGACTCAGCCATGTTGGTAGGTGTAGACTACCTGGTTGGGATCCGCGAGATGATAGTAACCGATGGTTAGAGACCCTGAATGACATGACTTAAAATCGTTTGCAATGGCACAGGTGCATCCACTCTCTGTGTTCTCCCGAATTCTAATCTGAATTCTTCATGCACCTTTCTTTTTTCTCCCTCCAAATTTATTTCACTGGATTATACCCCTTGAATAACGTCTTCGGACCCTAATGTTTTACTACCTCTACCACTACGGGATTTGAGTCGACAATTGTATCTGTGTGTTAATGTGGTATGGCAACTCAAACTGATGTACGTACGTACGTACGAAGTTCTACTTTGTTACGGACTGACTGACAGATGTATTCCATTGATTCCGAAATGGAATAATCATCGTTGACTTGAATTTACAATATCAATTTTGTAGAGTCATAGATAAGTAACGTACTGTGACAGGTTTTCGAATTGACATAGATCATTCTTCAGTCGTTCAATTGCAACGTAGAACCTGCTACATTAAGAAATCAGTTCAAGTTGCCACGGCAAATCACAGAATAGTAAAGGATGTAACAGTATATTAATGGCAATAGAAAAGATTTGGCATGAACGTTATGATTCAAGAAAATATAAGTTAGCGAGACGAAAGAAAACTTGTAAGGTAATTTAGAAACCTAAGATCTATGTGATGATAAAAAGTGAATGCACCAGTGAGATTTTGAACGATTTGGAACCATGTCACTATTAGTTATGGTAGTTACGCGGACCACAACAGGTAGTCTTTATCTACTTATATGGCCAGTTCAATACTCACTGTCTTCACAGACTAATACCCATGTCTTGATTTGGAGATCCCTCGTTTTCTCTCAACTCACTCCTACACCATCCTTGCGGTTCCAGATTATCCTAACCATATAAGCCAAAAATGATTCACTACCTCTTCACTCGATTTGTCATACTCACCTAATACTTTCCGTCCAACCTCAAAATCGCTAATTGGATGGTCGCAAATTATCCGAGCAATGATTCAAAAACACGTAAGATCGGTTACTAGTACACTCTTGCATATAACTTACCGTTAAACTTTGATATTGGAGTATTTATTGTCGTGCTTAACTTTGCTTGGACTAGTACGTACATCCCCGGAATAATGTGACAATGATTTCAGTCTAATAAATTTCTTTTCTTTACACTGTAGCACATAAATTAATATTGGAGTATATGTTGTTTTACTGATCTTTTCTTATAACAGCATGATGTTACTTTAATTCCAATTGTAAGAGAACGTTTACATGTACAATGTGCCAAATGTGGTGTTATCAAAAAGATTGTGGTTCATGATGTAAGTTTTTACTGACAGTATGTGTTGTTTTTTTGTTTTGTTGTTGTTGTTGAAGAAGAAAACACTGCCTATTGTTTAGTACAAGTTGATCTTTGATTTTCAGCGTCTAGATTAGTGTTAGGAGTGAATTAGTTAAGCGTGCCGACCGCTTTACCTGTCTTGAAAGTCTAATCGGTTTAGGGGGTCCGGTTTTTGACGAGATCTCGGAACGGATTTAGAAGGTTCGACTAGCTTCTGTCAACTTGGTCACTTATAGCATAGAAGAGATATCTATCTTGCAACTGAAAGACTACTTTACTGCTCAACAATTTGCTTGGTAGATGTAAAGCATCATCATTAAGAGTAGAGGATATTCTCAGGTTATTAGTATTAAATCATAGACGTCTTCAAAGCGTTGTTCGTTTATTTTGAGACCACTGAGTAAGCAATGCCTGGGTTAGGAATAGGCTACTGAGTAAGGACGACAAATAGATTGATAAGATATTAACTGAGATAGTTAGGGCATGTATTACATGTGCCCAACCACCACCTACCTCCATGGGCGATGTTATCTAATATCAGAGTAGGCTGGAAGAAAGCTAGTGACAGTCGAACCAAAACATTGTATTAGTCTATCAAGTCATTAACAATTGGACTAAGCCATAATAATAGGTGTAGACTACTTGATAGGGGTCCACGTGATTATCGTGACCGATGGTTAGAGACTATGAATGACATGGCTCAAAGTCGTCTGCAATAGTGCAGGTGCATCCACTCTTTGTCTTCCCCCAAATTCTAAGCTTTAGAATTCCACATAATTTCCTTTATTTGGTTAGTGTTTAGATGTTTTAACGCATAATCTACGTCTGTTATAATGGAAACCCTTTGTAGTATGATCTGTTTCAATATAGTTAACATAATGAAGATAATCTTTGATATTGTAGGTGTAGGGGTTTTGTCGAGTCTGGTTTAACTTTTTAGTTGTATTCATCACCGATTGGTCTCAGTTGTAGCGCCATTAAAATTAGGAACCATTGAAGAGCTCTTTCGTTCTAGTGTGGGATTCATCAAAACCCATCAGGTGTCGTACCGTAGGAACCCCTTCAGGTCTCGTGGCAAGCTCCTAACCACCAGGTCGGTATCCGATTTCAGCTTTAGTCACTTTGCAATTAGTTACGAATGTTTCATTCCAAACAGTTCTGAGCTTCACCAACCACTTCTGGAATACATTGAACCAAATTACTAGTAAGCTAATTATTTTAGTTTAGTCGGGGGTAATAGGTCTTTTGGAGATTGGTTCAATTTTTAGATTGTATTTGTTTGTTTATTTAATATTCCTACTGTTCTTAGATGACAACAGTATCCCATAAATGTAGAATGATCACTGGTGATCATTTATTCTAAGTTATTGACTATCTGTACTCTTGGTATGATACAATTTTTGTCCACTGAATGAATTTTTTTATTTTCTTCTCTTGTTCTAAACAATTAGGCTCATCCAGAAGGCGTCGTCAGTGTAACATTTTCTACACCAGAAGAAGCAGATACAGGAATCAAATTTCTATCTAAGGCATTATTTGTTGATTATCCTGGTACTGGAGGAGCTAGACAATTAGAAGCGGAACGTTGGGATGGTAAAACTAATTATTCAGTATGTGAATCTAAAGATAAAGAAGCCAGTCGATTACAAAGTTGGGATGAATATCTTGGAGGTGATAGTTCTTCATCCGATGAAGAGACTAATACTCAAGCTAGCATTAGTAATAGTGACAATAATTATGCCTGTGATGATAATATTGAATCCAGTGGAGTGAATAGTACTTCACAAAAATCAGAATTAGCATTTGAAGTACCATCAGATTATTGGGAAAGATTAAGTGAAGAGAGTCAGTCCAGCTGTGTAGATACAGATGATGAAAATGGTGGGAGTGGAGCTGAAACATCATAGATTATCTTCACCATTATAGTTTCTTTTTGCATATTTCATTGTACAAATAATCTCTGTATATATATATATATATATATATATATATATATATATATATATATATATATATATATATATATATAAATAAATAGTCAAGCTTACTGAAATTTTCGGTCGTTATAGGTGAAGTTTTGTTCTCTGAGCTGGATGATTGGGTCGTGGAGATTTCATTGTTCTTCTGAACAACATCATCAGCACAAACTTCAGTTAGAAGCCTGTTATTATTTTCGTCACGGGAAACGCTTCGAGTACATTGTAACCCTACAGTCCACTACCATGTTATTCTGAGATTATTCAATTTTTATCCCTCACTGAATTACCACTGTCATTCTATACATGAGTCAACGACTTTAAAACTTTATTTACTAGCCAAACTGGTTTTTTTTATTCATCTCATCGATCTTCAGTAATTGCACACTGAATTTGTCTCTAGGCGAAGTTACTTTAGTTTTCTGGTTAAATGTATGCTAATGTTTCAAATAGTATAACTGCTCGATATATTCTATGACTGATATAAACAATCAACTTCCTATCACAGTATTATAAGTCGTGCTCAAGTCATTAGTCGATTCTGATTATGTCTTTCTATTATACTATTCTGTCTGTAACCTGGTCTCCTAGACGACCATTCATACGTCCGACCTACGCCGTTAACCTTAAGCCGACGCAAGCTAAGCTGTTATTGGTCCGCCATTCTCAAACTTTCCACCATCCCTTGAGTCGAAAGAGAAGTCAGCAACCAGCTTCCATTGTCCTCAATGCAATCATGACTCGAAGCACACAAAAATATATAGTAAAGTCTTGACTACATCAACGAAGCTAAGAGATTACAATAATAGCATAGCATAAACGGAAGAGGATTGAGTAATTGGTCCGTAGTATATTTGTAGTTAATTAAGAAAGATAAAACAATAGTTTATGCATCACAGAAAAGTGTATGCGCCTTCGTCACTGCAAGCAATTTCGAGCCATTTCATTTAATCTCAAACCAATACGAAAGTCGCGCGGACCACAACTAAGTAGTCTGCATCTACCAAGATAACTCAGTTCGACTGTTAGTGACTTCATAGACTAGTGCCACATGTAAGTCTGGCTGTCGGCTTTCTTTCAACCTACTCTCACACCACATCGCCCGTCAGATGTTAATTGAGCAAACGTAACACCTCACTTGATAGAGCTTCAGTACCTCGTCAACCAATCTGCCACTTCAGATATGGGAGTTTCGAAAGTTCAACTTTCCCAATACTCATTCCGTCCTGACAGCTCTATCGACTTCAGCGGCGATTTAGCAGCATCTAATTTTACATGTCTAATGTATAAGAACGTGTACTTGGTTGGCGAGTTACCGCTGTATGATGGATGGATAAGAGAAATTGTCATTGATAACCTGTGACCTAAAATTCTGTGGAAATCGCATTGCAGATTATCACAAGCTTTACCTCTAAAACTGTTGATCTGATCAATAAATTAGATTTGCTTTCTACGAACTATACTATCTAAATTCGGGTACTAAGCAGTCTAACTACAATGTAATTATGTCATTCTAAATTTTATAGAAACAATAATGCACATAAGATAATCACTGCCGGGAGAAGGTTTGCCTACATGTACTTCGAATGAAATCCGGATAATTAGACTCGGTTGTAAATTGTTCAGTGGTAACCAAAGCAATTAAATAGCCGACTACCAATAAAAAGCGTGCGTTCATCTTTCGGTAAGAGGTAGCTCATGTAGACCAGTCAGTCAGCTACAACGTAGGACCAGGCACATATATGCATCGGTCCAAGTTGCCATACCTCATTAACACAACAAGATGGACACCGGATTCATAAAAGTAGTTAATTCAGAGGTGGTAATATGTAGAAGAAAGATTGCAATAAGAATGTAGTACAGGAAGAAAGAATTAGTTCGTAGACCAGATACAAATTGAAAACTAGAAAGCTTTAGTCCTATGGAATTACAGTGGAGTATAGTCTAGCACATTTAAGATGACCAAAGTGGGACTTTATTAGTCCGACAGATGGGTCTTAGTTCTATTGGTGGGCACATGACCCCAATATTCTAAAATTAATGAAGTCATGTGGTGATTTACGTTAGTGATTCAGTCTTTTGACACAAAGGGAAAACCAAGGTCCTCAAATTCAAAGCGGAGAACAGCAATCCAATCACCCTTGATGGCGAAACTCTGGAAGATGTAGAATCCTTCACATATCTGGGAAGCATCGTCGATAGACATGGAGGTTCAGATGCAGACGTAAAGGCGAGGATTGGCAAAGCAAGGGCCGCATTCCTACAATTGAAGAACATATGGAACTCAAAACAACTTTCAACCAATATCAAAGTGAGAATCTTCAATACGAACGTCAAGGCAATTCTACTGTATGGAGCTGAAACTTGGAGAACTACAACAACCACAATCAAGAAAGTACAAGTATTTATAAATAGCTGTCTACGTAAGATACTCAACATCCATTGGCCGGATACCATCAGCAATAGCCTTGTGTGGGAGAGAACAAACCAACTTCCAGCTGAAGAGGAAATTAGGAAAAGACGATGGAAATGGATAGGACATACATTACGCAAATCGTCAAACTGCATCACGAGGCAAGCTCTAACTTGGAATCCTGAAGGGAAGCGGAAAAGAGGAAGGCCAAAGAACACATTACGTCGGATAATAGAAGCAGATATGAAAAGGATGAATTACAACTGGAAGGAGCTGGAAAGGATTGCCCAGGACAGGGTTGGATGGAGAATGCTGGTGAGCGACCTATGCTCCTTCACGAGGAGTAACAGGTGTAAGTAAGTAAGTAAGTATTGTAAATTTAGAACAACATATATAAGCGAACAATATTGT
This sequence comes from Schistosoma haematobium, assembly GCF_000699445.3. Lineage (NCBI taxonomy): Eukaryota > Metazoa > Platyhelminthes > Trematoda > Strigeidida > Schistosomatidae > Schistosoma > Schistosoma haematobium. Next base: position 20,021,795 of record NC_067200.1, read on the forward strand.
TTTCGATTAGATCCTCATCAGGCTTTACTTTAATATACAGTAATATTTATATGCATATACGAAATTATTAAACCAATCAAGGTAGTTTATAAGTCAATAATAACAATGGAAAAGATTATATAATAAGTAAAATGTGAAAAGTACAAATTGATGGTGTGACAACATGTGCATTAGTTTTTTATAAGCAATAATAATAAAGGTTCAAATCAATGTTACATAGTCGGAAATAGGTCAATGATTAGGAGAAAATATAGAAACTGAGATAACAATTATAAAATTATAAGATGACGTAATAAGAAATGTTCAGATAATTGGACCATGAAACGTATAGTTGAGAGAAACTTATTATATAATCTTTTCCATTGTTATTATTGACTTATAAACTACCTTGATTGGTTTAATAATTTCGTATATGCATATAAATATTACTGTATATTAAAGTAAAGCCTGATGAGGATCTAATCGGAAACAATATTGTTCGCTTATATATGTTGTTCTAAATATTATACGGTTCATTACCACCAACAGAAGTTTATTCACAATACAAGCAAACGCTTTCTCCATACCACTATAATTGTTCATTCCAAAAATTAGTACTAATGACATATCTGCATAAAGAAGGAACGAATTGAGCGAAGAAATTTCTTTTCAATTAGTTTTTCATCATGGCTCTACACTAATATATATACGTTTTACAATAATAATATAATACTCATCGAGTGGATACGTTACGTAATAATTACATAATGACATTTAAATTAACATTCAGTAATTAGAAGAAAGAGGATTATTAATATTCAAAGTAATCAAGAAGTTGCTATGTTGCGTAATATAAGAAACAAAGAAGGAATAGAATTTTACCGGATGGTCAATAGGATAGTAGTTACGTAAGAATCAAGAGATGAATGTTGAGAAATTATAAGGCTCAAAAGCGATAGAAACAAAATTACAAATTTTTTTTTTATTTATTTAAAATTAAAATAAAAATGGATAAAAATGACTACATAAACAAAATGAAAGCCCTTCTAAATGATAAAAGCAAATTTCAGAAACTGGCTGTGAAAAACGACATAGCAGACAAGATCGAAAAACAACTAACTGATTCACTGAAAGAAATTAAACAACGAGGTTTTATTTCAGAAAAGATGTTCGAAATGTTGAAACCTACAGGAACAATTACACCAAGACTATATGGCCTACCGAAAATACACAAAAGTGGCTTGCCCCTTAGACCAGTATTAGATATGAATAACTCAGCGTATCATAATTTAGCAAAATGGTTGGTACAAATTCTTCAACCATTACACAAAGAAATTGTCAGACATAGTGTCAAAGACTCCTTTGAATTTGTGGAGAACATAAAAAATCTATCAGTCAGAAATAAATTCATGATATCACTTGACGTATCATCATTATTCACTAATATTCCACTACTCGAAACGGTTGAATATATTTGCAATGAACTAACGGCGAGACCCTGGCCTTCAGTATAACATTTCCGTCAGAAGAACTATTTTTCATGCTTCTTCCATTTTTATTTTAATTTTAAATAAATAGAAAAAAAAATTTGTAATTTTGTTTCTATCGCTTTTGAGCCTTATAATTTCTCAACATTCATCTCTTGATTCTTACGTAACTACTATCCTATTGACCATCCGGTAAAATTCTATTCCTTCTTTGTTTCTTATATTACGCAACATAGCAACTTCTTGATTACTTTGAATATTAATAATCCTCTCTCTTCCAATTACTGAATGTTAATTTAAATGTCATTATGTAATTATTACGTAACGTATCCACTCGATGAGGATTATATTATTATTGTAAATCATACTTAGATATATTAGTGTAGAGCCATGATGAAAAACTAATTGAAAAGAAATTTCTTCGTTCAATTCGTTCCTTCTTTATTTACCAAATGGCAAAATGGGAATTTTCACTATATCTGCATAAACTATATCTTTCTTATGAAGACTTTATTACAAGAGATTAAACAGTTCATTTTGAAAAAATGTATCGATAGTATTGTCTATAAAGAAAATTAAAGCTTCACAACTAAACCATTCAGCGGTTGAGCTATAATTTATGGATAAACCAATAAGATAGTAACTTTAGAGTTCTTATGTAAAATTCATTTACTCACATGGTCATATAGCATCTTGACAATCATAAGTGACGTCAATTCATGATGAAAACCATAACTCTTAATCCGAATGCCTCATCCTAAGTCATAATCTTGTTTCTACCTAAAATATGATTGAAGGTAAATTTGAAATCATTCAAAGATTATTCATAAATGATAGTCTCACTATAATATTTACTAAAGTTCAGTAATCTTATAAACAAATATAAGACTAAGGAATTCAGAGTATAACTAAAATATGTTACATTTTGTGCTGTGACTAGCTGTTCATATGAATATTTTTAATCTCAGAGTAATATATTTCTTAATTTATTATCGATAAAATGAGTAAACTAAAACTTATTCAATAATGGTAAGAATTCGAATCAAAATAGATAATCCTAAAATTATATAACGGTTGATGATAAGTATAGTCATTAAGGTCATTGAAAGGCCTAACTCAAAAGTACATAAACCTTGTGAAGGCTCTTTACTCGAACACTACCAGTAGAGTCAGAACTTATGGCGAACTGTCATCTGCTTTTGAAACCTCAAGTAGTATCCGTCAAGGCTATCCACTTCCTCCATTTTTTTAAACTTCATCATAGATCTACTGATGGCAATAACGTTCTCGTCGACTGGATTCTCGGGTATTGATCTTTTTCCAGGAGGTCCACTTATCGACTTAGAATACGCTGATGACATAGTTCTGTTTGGTGAAGACGCTGATAAAATGCAGAGTCTTTTGATAGCACTGAGCAACAATGCCAGGATGTTTGGGATGCGTTTCCCCCCTCGAAATGCAAGTTGTTGCTTCAAGACTGGTCTGCGTCAACACCTGGACTAAGGATAGGGAATGAAGTAGTCGAACACGTTGACAACTTCACTTATCGTGGAAGTCTGATCAGCCCTAATAGGTTGGTGTCTGACGAAATCTCAGCATGGATTCGAAAAGCTCGTTTGGCTTTTACCAACTTACGTCACTTATGGCGAAAGCGAGATATCCGTCTATCAATAAAAGGACGAGTATACTGCGCGACAGTCCGTTCTGTTTTACTTTACGGCAGCGAAACATGGCCTTTTAGAGTAGAAGACAATCGTAAGCTACTAGTATTCGATCACAGATGTCTTACAAATATTGCTCGCATCTGACTGACCATTTATTCATAAGTTAATATATCCGAACAACTCCTTAAGGCCAAAGGAGGAGAGAAAGAACAAAGAACACATTACGTCGAGAGATGGAGAAGAATGAACAACAATTGGACAGAACTAGAAAAGAAGTCCCAGGATAGAGTGGGTTGGAGAATGCTGGTCAGCGGCCTATGCTCCATTAAGAGAAACAGGCGTAAGTAAGATATCGAACACTTAAAAACTTAACAATAATGATAACATCAAATACGGATTGATGTAAGTTGTGAAACAAAAGTTACCGGCTGAAAAATATTTTTCCTATCAAAAAATTTATTTCCCATAAAAAGAAGCTTTAAAACAAAATATCTTTTAATCATATCCCTTTACATATTCAGCAATAGACCAATCACATTTCAGGCGTAATGGGCCACTTATTTGTATTCCTTCTTTATTGACGACAGCCATTTGATACGTATCGAATGCACTGTTAATTTCCAAGAAAGAAACAAGAAAAACTAAACAGTGACACGATGGTCAGATTATATGTGAACAATATCAGACTTTTTACATAAGCAACGTAGAACCTGTTATGTATGACCATCAGTTTAGGTCGTAATACTACTACATTAGCACGGCAAAAACTCCCAGAATGGTAGAAGATGTAACAGTATCAGTAGAAACCGAAGAGATTATGATGAGTATGATGACAGAACGTCAGTTTCTAGTAGACGATAAAGAGTGAATGAGCCTGTGCTGCTTTTAACGCTTTTGAGCTAATTCATCCAAAGTCGCACAAATTTGGTTACAATAATCACGCGGACCCCAACCAGGTAGTCCATACTCATCAATATGGATGTCAGTCCAATTGTTAATGACTTCATGGACTGGTGTCACTTTTAATTACCGAAAGAAAAGGTGGTTAATGCCCCAGTATTAATTCTACTACTTTGTTAAGAGTAGAACAATCTTCAACTTGGGAGACTGTTTATTTGCTTATTTAAAACTGATATAATAGTACAAATAAACACCAAAAATGTGCACTGTGCAAACAAGAGAATGAGGTTGTGAGGAGATAAAGGAAAGAGGCTGAGTAAAATGCAACCCAAGCGAATCCTTTCAGTGAGAAAGTCCCAACTTCGAGTCATATCTGATAATGTTTCAAACCACTGAGTTGCGCCACTCCTCGGACCACAGAAAGAGTCATGAAGATCCGACAGATGTCAGTCCTGTACAGTGTTGTATTATACTATGGCACTATGTCATAAACTGATTACATTTTAGCTTTTCCCAACCAGTCCTAACGTTGGCAAATAATGCACCATGTGAAATTCATTGAAACGATATTCGTAGTTCATGTTCAGGTCACCGACGACGGTGCTTCAAGATGATGACACTAATTGAACCACCGTCAATGTGTCTGGACACAAGCTGCCGTACCTTTGCATTACTAACATGGTGTTGCCACTGAATGTCAGCAATTCATTGGAGACTAGTCTTTTTAAGCATCACAAATACTGTTAGTGATTCTACTATTTTGGGATTCGCCCTGGAAATTTCATCTCGTTGTTGTAACAGAGTATGGAAACTCGAACTAATGTAAAAGTGCTAGGTTCTATGTTGAGCATAACTGATTGACTAAGAGTGAGTGTGGGTACAACCTCCTTCCAGTCCTGTAAAAGCACTTCTTAGAGTCTAATCAGTTAAGTATGTTCATCGATACCCTAGTAAATGCCCAAAAGAAAGTGTAGTTTTTGTCACAATATTAAGAACCTGTGAATTGATGGTTGATTAGGAATCAGCTTCTAGCCACCATCTTGCACATTCAAAATTCTTTACTTACTAAATAATACATTCCAAAAATTAATTTGACTTAAATGAAATTGAAATAATCTGAAAAAAACTTGAGATATTTACCGGCAATCTCGAAAGTATAATTGCTTCATTGCACTTGTTATTGTTGAGATAGCATCTTCTTCCGTTATATTGTTTGGATCACCCCCTGCTTTTATTTCCAAACATTCTCTTAGAATAGGCATTGCAAGGTATGCACCGAAGCCAGTCGCAACATAATTTTCGGTGAATGCTATAAAGATGATAAGGGTTGACTAAAAAGGTAAGGTCTAGGAGACTGAGAATCAGAGTAATGAGAATGTTACTATAGGCTTGTGACGCAACTGTAAATAGTTGACCAATACAAACATTATGAGTCCAGTGAATTAAACGTGACAGGTCATTAGTATCAAATACTTGTTATACTAGGGACAAGATATAATTTTCGACAAGCTACAACTCTTGATAATTGTCGTTATAATATTATGTCTTTATGCTATTCACTTTGAAAGTTGTGACACAGTAAGTAACCCAAAAATGTCTGATATTCAGAACATAGACAATATTCGCTCTATATATGTGTAAAAAGTCCGGGAGCATATGCAAGAAGAGACCTACATGGACGCTATTAGGAGGCTCGTTTGCCCTGAACTGAGCATTGAAGACATACTTTACCACTGGTGTTATTAGGTGTGCAGAATAATAACATTACCAGGCTGCCTAGGACGTAGAACATTGTAAATTACTCAAGACCTAAGGCTGAAAAAGTTGGAGTTTAAGAGATATTTGAGTGACAACTGGGCTTACTCAAGTCATTTAAAAATGATGGTCTCGCTAAAGGTGAAATCAGATGTCTTTGAGATTATTCTATACTAGCCTCTCATTGATTGAACAAAAGGATAGCATGGTATGTCGGATGTCCTAAGACAGTGCCTTACCAGTTTTACATTTCTGATCAAATAGTATTACGGTCGGCCTTATTTACTATGGCAATTTGGTGGATGTGATGTCACATCCATTGTTGGAACAGGAAAGACAGATAGGGCGTTGGAGTGGAAAAAAATCGAGATGCTCAGATAGTTCAAAATTAAACTATGTTTATATGGAACGTGACTCACAAACACCAAGCATACTACAATACCCAATGAAGGGTTCGCCATTTGCTTCCAAACCTCCGACCAAATAGGTGTTCCACAGTGGCTGCAAACGACTTCGACGGTTATATAGGACACGTGTAATCCAGCTATGGAGAGCATGAGGGCTGAAAGTAAAAATAACCAAATTAGCCAAGATACAAACCTCAGCCTAAAGCCGTCGGAAAGTAGACTGTCTTGATGTGTCAGCTCTTCAATGTGATGTTTGAGAAATTGGAAGTCAGCCATATCACCACTACAGCACATAATTGTGCTCTGATTTACCTAGTGAAGTTAGTTTTGGAGAAGAAAACCTTGCTTACCTTAAACATGCGTTCGAAATCCATATATTTGGCTAGGGAGCCATATGAAACTAACATATCAGCAGCTAGAACAACTCCATCTCTATATTTAATCCCAATAACAGATGTCCCTGTGCAAATTGGGGTCATAGTATGGTTTCTACAATCCCCGTGCACATCTGTAAGATTGTTAGGAAATTGTACTTGGAGTGAATCCATACACTAAGTAACGTTGCGTGTATATCTGAATACACCGCGGGAAAGCACATCTTAGTACATTATCATTTAACGGAAGGCGACAAGATTTTAATATAAGATTTTAGTATAATTACAGATTTTTGGCGTAAGTAATTGTATTTTGAACAACAGGGGTTTTAGTGGTAGAGAGCGCGTATGAAACGTTAGGCTGTGTGCAATTTTGAACAAACGTTTTTCGGCTCCGGTCTTCACGTTGATGTTTTAGTGGTCATACTGCTGGCATGGATGGGATTTCTAATTTATAAACTGCATGGAGTCTAATAATATAAATGTGAAACCTGAACCATTGTTTAGTAATCTGTCCACTGGAGTCTTATATCCTCTTTCTGTTCACAATCCCGGTGATAATCAGTTGAGTCCTTCATGTACTGTTCTCCAAGATGATTCCTTTCCAAACTCAAACTCGATTCGTATACCTTCAGTTGGTTTTTCGCTCAATGACTCCGATAAATTGGATACTTCGACAACAGTATGTTTGTCATCCCAAACAAAAGCTGAATTTTATTCAGAATCAGATAAAAGCAATCACAATTCACTTTCTAGTTCTACGGACTCAAACACAAAGCCTTTGTCTATCCATTGTGCCGAGGAGTCATCAAATGTTTTTTCCGCGCAATCATCTCTACCCTCCCTCAATTCAGAATTTCAGGTCCCGAATCTCCCAAGCGAATGCTCACATAAGTTCCCTGTACATGCGGCTGCCAAGCCTAGCGAAGCATTGTTTGTTCGGGCCTTAATTGGACGCTGCAAGCGCATCGCTCCTTTGTGGTTTCGGGGTGTTTCGTCAATGCGTGAACGCAATCGGGAAGAAAACCGCCGCATGGCATGTAACAGCGGCCAGAGCCAAAGTGATTGGAGTCTCATAGCATTAAAAATCGGGGTGAGCGTTTGTTATCTGCACGTGTAGATGCTTTTTTTTTACCAACAGGTGATATGTGAGGTTCATTTACGTATTGTTTCTGAAATTATTAACGAGTCTTTGTTACATAATTAGGGGTTCTCTTTTATATTGTAGTCTACTTTTACTGCTGGGTCTGAAAGGCACCATTCTTATCGTCCCTATTCTTCTAGGATACATACATTTATGTACTCAACCCTGTAATAAATAGTTTAAATTTTTTTAGTCACAATTTTTTCTGTGTGCTGATCGTGATTTTTTTTATCATTCTTAAGTGGCTCACAATATTAGGCATTTCTTTTTTACCTCTTGGATGGGATTTGTTAGTGACCTCAATCCCGACTCTAAAATATGCTACTACTACTTTGAAATTACACTGAATCCTGTCAATCTGAAATAGAGCTTATTATTAAAGTTCGCGACCTATAATTTAGCTGTGATTAAGATAACTGATTTACGGATGTGTGCTTCAATTGATGAATACAACCTAACCATATCGATGGATGGTATTGTGGTATTTATCTTTAGTAAGCTGTTATCACCTTCTGCACTCAGTAGTTATTACCTAGCATAGTGTGTATGGTTTAGAAATTTCCAGCTTAGGAGAGGTCATTCTCTATGCAATATTTGATTTGGCATTGTTTGTGTTGATTGGGAATGCCATAAAAATGCCTTGTTGTAAGAACTAAAGTGTGTGGAAATTAGCTCCTCAAATTCCTATGGATCTGAGTGAAACGGCTGTTCATCATACAATGCGTTCTCTTGGCTTTCAGCCTCAAAAGTTTAATTGAGTTATTGTAGTAGGGTCTGGAATACTTTTTTTGTAGTCATGCCTATTTAAGTTTGCTACGAAAAACACTTTCACAATAAGTCTGTTTCCTGTCTGTCCTTTTACTAGCACTTAAATCACCTCTTACGAAACTTATGAATAATTCTTTCTTATGTACGTTATCTGCTGGTGAGTGTCCTATGCTCCTCCACGAGGGGTAACGTAAGTAATGTACTTTATCAATGAGTAAAGCTGATGGAGCCGGTTGATGAGGAAAATCTGGCTTCATAATACACTAGACACTTGTCGAAGACCTAATGATGCCTATATATAACTCTACAATGTGCTATGCTATGAATTATGTGATAGTAAACCAAAACTTATAAAAAAACGTTCTGATTGTTTCATTGAATAGTGGGTCAAAAGTTTATCTTCATTATCTATAAACAAAGGACCTTTTCTGGGTTGACTGGGTCATTCAAGTAGTATTTGAGTAATAACTTGGTAGTTAGTCCTATGGGAATGAACAATGCAGGGCCAGACTTAGACATTTAACATCCGGAGAGGGAAAATGTATTTAGAAAATTACGTAAATAATGGTTGGGGAACGTAACTACCATAAGCAAAGTTGAGCATTGTTTTGTCCTCTACATCTGTGAGTATATTATGTAAGCAATGCTGAATTGATATTATGTCATCATTGATGATTTTGACATGATTTTCAAAATCAGTCGTAGCTACTCAGATGACGCATTGGTTTCTGCCGTTCAAGCCATCCGCATAAATCTAAATAGCCTCTTTAGAACACAACACGAAAGATTTAAGAAAGTCTATTTAGTTGATTTGTTTTGACGTATCTCTGCTACTCGGGCATTCCGGAATCGTCCGTCCTACTGCTATCCAACTGACCTGTGTGGTTTGATAAGATCATGAAAAGTGATTGTTCCAGTCAAAACTCAGTCTGATTGGGACAATAGTTAAGTTCAAGCATTATATCATAGCAGCATTTGCATTCAGGAAAGAATGATATTTGGTTTAATGGATATTTTCCATTGATCACTGGAAGAATATTCGAAACATATAGCTTAACTTCCATTAATTGCACGCATTTTTTAGGAGATGAATGCTGGAAGTGAAACTGATGCTGTATCAAATCTGCTCAAGAAGTTGTATAAAGAGTTGCCCAGTGACTCAGTATTTTGGTTTCTTAAATGTTGGCTTGGAAGTGAGGATACTTTAAATGATCCGCATTCTTGTGTTATAAGCCGTGGTGATGCTAAAGGCCGTATGCGACGCATTGATGGTGGCAAAGGTTCTGATAAAGTAAGTTTTATATCATTCCTAAATGTCAATTTGTATGTAAACAGTGTCTTAGTGGCTAAGGTGTTCGACTTTCAGCCACTAAGTTTCGGATTCGAACCACACTCCACTTCGGTTTGCGCAACTAGGCAGTAGTATCTTTCACACAGTGTGACTAATGTCTAAGGGCCTGGAGAATGAGTTAATTTGCTTATTAATCATTTAAAGTCTCTATTCACTGGATGCAACTTAGTTTCTACTGTTTACTGGGATGATTTTATGCGTCTTGTTTTTCAATCATTGTAGAATTTGATTCATTTTTATCTCATGATTATCCCAAGGATGTTGGCGAAGTGATTTTATAGCAGAACATAACCACCAGACAACTGTTTCTTCCTGGTATAGAAATTCTCAGCAGTGCACGTCCGTGAAATCGGCACCGTGAGTCAAACTCAAGACTTCCGGTCTCGTGCGCGAACACTTAGCCTTGAGACCACTGAGCCGGTATTTGATGGTGTACAGGTCTAACTTTAATCTGTCCACGATATTGCACCATCATCTTCCATTGTCTTCTGTGGATACCTTCCTCAAACTCCACTAGTCAAGGCTTCTCCCTAGAACTTCAAAATTTCCTCTCGAAGATAGTTTCTGGGGAGCACATGATGATTATCAGCATGAGATCTCATTCTAGGAGGAAACTCATCTGGTGCTTCCAGGTTGCCAGTGGTTTGGTAATCTAGATAGATTAGCAATTTAAATTAAATTCACTTCTCTTCACAACGCCCGTGCATATATTATTTATGTTAAAAACAAATTGGTGTCAACTATTTTGCTTGGTAAAATTCTATTATCAAGAAGTTCACTTCTCAAAATTCCATGGTAGTGAAATGTCTTGCATTTGTGATGAACACCTTCGGTTAGTACACTAAAGAATTAGATTATAATGAAGAGTTTATTATTTCCAGAATGTCGGTTTGTGGAGATTGTAGTAAGGTTAAGCGTGACCGAAGGTCCTGGGTTCGAGTTCCGCGTGCAGGATCGTGGATGGGAACTGCTGAGGAGTCTCATACTAGCACAAAGTGACCATCCAGCGCTTCCAAATTTTCCATGGTGGTCTAGCTTTAGTTGACTTATGAATTCAAGTATTATTTATTTAAAAAATGAAGAATATTTCTAGAAGGATAGACGGTTCCATAAACCGAGATATATTTAGAAAGAGTACATGGACGGGTCAGTATACCCACTTTCAAAGCTTCACACCTTTTCAAAGACGCTCAAATATTCTTCATTTTTGAATATTCTATGGGGATTTGTAAACTACTATTTATTTATTTAAACACTAACATTGATACAAAAAAATACATGAATACATATGCGCTACGCAAAATTTGTGTGAGGGCTAGAATTCTGCACTTTTCCTCAAACCGAAACATAGTTTTCTTAGGGAACCACTCCCCGAGCCTTTGACCTAGACGTATAATCCACAAGACAGTGGAGCAATGTTAGATGCTGGACCATGGTGACTGGTACACAGGAGTAGGTTCATACACCATTTACTCCCTCAGGATCGTGGAGTGCATGTGCACCATTGATTTTGAATCAGTTTTCCAACTTCCATGGGTGGATCCTCCGTACCCACCTACCCAGTTTAGTCGTCGAATATTCTCTTTTCGTCCTCTTATGGAGTGAGTTGGACCTTCCTGTCAGTGGGTATATACACATGGTCATAATTAGAGCATTTGGAGAGCGACGGCGGACTCTCCTCATACTCGACGTTACCAGGGCATTTGAGGGCAATGAAGAGTGCATGGCGATACAGTGCTCACAAGATCTAAACACTGATTCAGGCCTCAAACGAACATATGATCTAAAGAAAGTACAATTATCTAACAAAAAGTTTCTTTACTAGTATGGGGTTGTGGAGACTATTAAGTTTTAATTGAGATCTTGAACCAATTGATGTTAGACCATCACAATTGAAAACCTGGAAGCACTGGACGGCCGTTTCTTTTTAACAAATTGACACATATGCCAAATACTAAACCTGAGAATAAACGTGATAAAGGGTCATTTAAATTTTAAGCAATTTTAGGGCAGAGTTTTGTAGGTCATCAATCGATAAAGTCACTGACTGACTGCTAGAATGAGCCGTGTCAAATTTTGTAAACTCCTTAAATGAGCTAGGTGTAGATGCCATCAAATGCCCTGGTACGGCCGAGTGTAAGGAAAGTCCGCTCTCCCTCTCGAAATTCTCTCACAAGGCCACGCGTATACAGACACTGCCAGGGAAGTCCTACTCATTGCTTTCTTGTGGCGGGGTGTTGTTTACGAACTCAAGAGGACGAGGAGCGAATGTCTGTCGCTTCAACTGGGTTGGAGGACACGGAGTCTATCTCGGAGAGTTGGAAAACCCTGATTCCAAGCTTGTGATGCACCTCGGCCCCAGTATCCTGAAGGAACAAATGGCGTATGAACCAATTATTGGTCATCGGCTAACATGGGATTGCATCTCCTGACGTTGTTCCACTGTCTTATGGATTAGACCTTTAGGTCGAAAGCTCTGGGTGTAGCCCCCTTAGAAAATTACCTGCTTCGGTTTTGGCATCCGAGCAGTTTCACAGCTCATGCAAATCAATTATAACTGCTACTGGCCTCATTGTTATTGTGTGGCGCACTTGTATTTGGTGCCCACGTGTAATAATATTTGTGTTTAGATAAATAAACTAGGGTCAGATAAAGTTGTCCAGAACAACCATGTAAACTATTCAATAAAAATATCGAGCTTAATAAAGCTCAACAACGCCAGAACTATCCACCTAAAATAAAATTCTTCTCTATCCTTTCAAAGTTATTTTTTTGTATTTTTAAGATTTCATATCAAATGACAGGAAATCATGTTTAATATCTGAACATGACTAAACAGTCCTTTTGTACATAGTTGTTGTGTGACGTTATTTATGTTTGATAACCTTTCATCCTGATTGTTTCCATAAAGAAAATCAAACTAAAGACTGGTAAAGGTAATATCGGTGTTGTTTAATTTCAGTTCTAAAGATTTGAGCATAAATATTACTTTCATGTTTTAATAAAAGTATTCATTTGTTAATAATGTGTTATTTATCTATGAACGTCAATAGATTGTATTTCTATTATTAGGTTTGGAGATTAGATACAATTGTTGGTATGCTATATCATGGTTTACCAATGTCCAGTACCGATACCAACATCATGGTTCATACATGTGATCATGAATTATGCGTTCGACCACAGCATATTCGATTCAGAGCTAGTTCAGTAGCGCTTGTTGTGGTTTTAAAGGCATTGGCTCAAGCAGGTTACACCATTATTCCACCGTCGATCGCTGCCAATCCTGAAGGAATTGCTCCTAACGGTTAGTAGTAGTTCTGTGTTTATTAACAGTTTGTGTTTATAGTTTACTAATTATCAGATATTGGAAATGATTTTTACTAAATTTTGTTGTGTTTTGATTCAAGATGTATAGTCTGATTATTTAAATTTTTCGATGGATTATATTTTACGATACAGTTTTCGTACATGATCCCGTAACAGGAAAATCAGTGGTTTACTGGTTGGTAGAGTACTTGGGTTTCACACTTGCCTTGGTCTAGTCAGCTGAGTAATATCTGTTTCAACACGAATGGGCTTATAGCTCGAAATATAAGCCTGTACTTCCTTAGTAAATTTAGATTATGACTTTGTTATAGTAAGAACTGCCGATATCTACATGGCTTCTCAAAAACTCATCAGAATTCATTGCATAAAGTAACGTTCATCAGTATCTGCTTCCTGCTGTTTTTATTTGGTCTTTGTCGTAAATATGGCCCTACATGTAAATGTTTCTTCGTCTATTTTTTTCAGAAATTGAACTGCTATTTAAAGGCTCTCACCAACCTCCAGAACTCATTCTAGTTAAGACTGACAATATTTTCTCATAAAACACAATGAAACCGATCTGTGACTATTTGGATTGTGTTTCTCTTCATTGAAACACAAAATGTCTGTTCAGATTACGGTCTAAAACTGTACCTAGATCGTTAGTAGTAACTTTTTATTCAGTGCATTGAGCAATCATCAGTTCTAGTGGGTTGATGATACAAATACATTTGTAAGAAACTATAAACTTTCTAACCGAAATAACCAATTCAACTGTGGAGAAATATTAGACAATATGACTGGGATTTAGTCTTGGGAGAGTAATTTTTTCCCCCAAGTGCCTTGGTGTTGTCGAGGGAGAGGGGTGTCTACTTGTCCCATCGAAATGTTTTCATACGGTTACGCGTTTATAGCCTTTCTGCCAGCGAAGACCTACCCACTACCTTCATATGCCAGGGTTTATTTTACTTGTATATTTTATTTCATTTAGCACACATACATTCCGCAATTGATTGATCATTGAATGGTGACCAATATAATGTGTGTTAAGTCCTTAATACAAATCGAATTATATACATCAAGTTGCAATGTAGCAACTACTCTAAGTAGTGACTCAATATCGCGTGCACTATGTTGAGACGAGATGGTGGTTGGAGGTAGTCGACAAGAGACCCTGGACGTTAGTTGACACAGTCGAATCCGTCAGGGAGCATCAGTTTTCTCAAGATTACAGGCACACTTTGCTTAACAAGTGCCATCAAGTTTAAAATCAGGTATATGAGTGTATATTACTACTGAATGCGAAACCCACAGATCGTCAGTTCGGTTTTATGGTACAACCGTGGGTACGCGCCTTTGCGGGGAAACGAATGTTTAATGCACTTCGTTTTCCAATACTTTTTTAAAACTAAAGTCTCTATATGATAAAATCTACATTGTAACTCGATAATTTGTTTAACATTGCTACAACGTGTAAATTATCTTTTTTTGTGATTACTTGTATGTTTCGATTTTGATCGTGTTGCTTTTCGTTGTTTAAAGTTTTTCACATTATCACTGGCAATACGACGGTAATTCCAACTCCTTCTCGGTATTCATGTTGTTTGAATTTATCTTATCGTACTGATATGGTGCAGGAACTTGGGATGATGCATATTTATTTCATGCTCTACGGTGATTATAACTGACTTGCTAAAGCAGAACTGTATATGTACTATTTATTAATATCCAACATGAGTTATTTGCCTGGTATATACTTCAATATTATTCAGGACTTTTGCTATGTATCCATATTTCTTTTACTATTGATGATCAGGTTGAGATGTTAATTGGTTGGAGGCAGTCTGTAGAAAATCATGGGTTTAAGTTTCGTGCTAGTTGACACTTGTCAGCAATTTGTACTTGCCATATCAGCGTAACCGATGCTTTATGTAGAATTCGGACCTCCCTAACCCTTCTTCGCAACCAGAGACGCTACCATCAAGCTATACAGGCCACAGATGGCCTCCTAGGTCCAGAGTTTCCTACCAACTACCTCCAACCGGTTAATGTCTTAACATAGTCTACACACTATCAAGTCACTTAGATTAGTGACCACATTACAAATCGATTGGTAGAATTCATTCAGCACTGAAAAGAACTCGGCAAGCATGTGATTGGCCATTACTCAGTAATTATTCAATTGTATTCAATTAAGTGTCCGTTATACAGTCTGCTTTATAATTTCTCATCCTATTCCACTTTTTATGTATTTCACCTTTTGTTTTAAATTTAATGTAGTACCGGATGAATATGTAGATGTATTTGGGCCTTTTTCTATAGAACAACTTCAACAATATAGAAGTGGTGAGTTTTGTGCTACTTTTGGTTATTTGTTTTTATATTATCAAAAGAGGTATACAATGAAGACACTTTAATCGGTTTACGGTGTATTTCGTGGAGTATCATAGATAACTTAGTGGTTTGATAAGTAACGAAATTCGAGATCGGATTTCACGAAGTTTAAACAAAAGACCTGGTGATACCACCCAGTCTTCCAAACCAAACTAGGTGGAGTAGAGCTCAAACTTGGAATTTAGTGTTCGAATGTCTAACATCTTAACTACTGAGCGACCGCTCCATGTTGCTCACCAAGATGACAAATGATTATAGTGGCTGTGCTTCGTTGACCAATCACCCTCGTAACTGTTACCATATAATCTTCAACGGTGTTTGAAATCAGAAGGCAAAGAGGAAGCAGCGACTACAGTTTTATTAGCAAATGACTCAGACCACAAAGCAATGATGCGAATGAGTGAGTCAGCGAACTGAGAGCGTAGATTGTTAAATGGATCATCTAATCAATTAAGCACTTAATAATAAAGCTAGCAGAATGAATATATGGGTAGGCGGTAAGCAAATGTTCAAGCATACATATCTCATACAAGCACAATAGTAAAGGTACAATAAGTTGTTATAGTACAGAAGACTTTGTCCGCTAAGTAAGTTAATAAAAGGGCTTAACTGAGTTAAATGAGAACACACTCAATTGCACGTGAGTTGCTATGTAATAATAAGTAAATCTGAGACTTGGTAGGCACATTCGATTCACATTCAGTGTGGTCAAATGATTTTGTACTGGTTACAAGACCTGAATGTTGTTTTTTTCAAGTTCGCTGAAAGTGATCTCTTCACAGCTTACATATATTCTTCTGAACACATTTGAGGTACGACTGTTCTTCAAACCATTGATCATCTGATTTTGAACTCAGATGTATCCACTTTTTCTTTCTAATATTTCACTAAATCTTAAAGTTTTTGCATCATTTCCATGTTATTGATTGTTCCTGATGTATCCATTCCTATAGGATGAGTTTAGGTATTTCCTGATTGAATTTGATGATCATATCTTTCTCCCTCTCTCTCTCTCTATATATATATATATATATATCTGAAAATAATGGTAGAAAATTTCCATAAATGATTCATCTATGTTACACAGATCTAAAGTAACGGTTGGAGGAAATCCTATAATTTGACAATAACAACACGTATTTCCTCATTATTGTAGTTTACTCAAGAAATCCTTTTGCATTTCGTTGTTGAAGCAACTTGTTGCTTGTGTATATAACCCTCTTTTTCCAAGTGTCTATTTGCTCTTCGATTGTCTTTAAAATGGTGTAATAAGAACAAGGCGAAAGGTTAAGTAATATGTATTATACATATATATCACGATGGTTAAAACCATGGGTTGTTTACATAGATGTGTCCTACTTTTTGGAGGTGAGGCAAGGAAACCCATATCCTGTGTGTGTGTATGTGTTCGCTTATGTTACATAAGCGATTTTCATGCGTAGAGGTGGCTTCAATCAGTTGTTTTTCTCTCGAATCAACTGATCATACTGTTACATCTTTCTGGTAAGATATTGAGTTTGACTGTTTGGTCTTTATGGTAAAGTCATATTTGAATGTGGTATTACTAGTTATTTCTCAAATTGTATGTATGTGTGTGTATGTGTGTGGAGACAGCGATTTCTTTACGCCATCTCCCCCCAATCCGGTCAATTTCTTTTTTCCGTATAGTACTTATTCAGTTACGTTTTGCTCTATTTGTTTTTAATTTTGTTTGTCGTAATTCTTAAATAAATAAATAAATAAATATTTATTTATTTTGATCATATGCATATGCATACCGTGACTGAATTATGGTCATGTCTAACATCTCAGATTTCCAATATTCCTCTCTCTCTCTCTCTCTCTCTCTCACACACACACACACACAACTTTAGTTCGGTCGCTGATGATGTTGGTATGATATAAAAAAGAGGTTGTATATATTTTGGACAGGACAGTTGTAATGTAACAAGTTTTGTTCTGTTCTCTTTCAAAATAAAATCATCCATTGTAAATGACTGTTAGTGTACATCGAATGCAATATGAGTGAAAGTTTTCAAACGAAATAACACATTGCATGGAATAAAACATGAAAATGACATTTACTTACTTACTTTGTTTACGTCTGTTATTTTTTGTGGAAGAGTACAGGCCACCCACCAGCACTCTCAATCCAACCCTGTCCTGAGCAATCCTTTCCAGCTCTTTCCAGTTGTTATTCATGCTTTTCATATCTGCTTCTATTTCCCGACGTAATGTGTTCTTTGGCCTTCCACTTTTTCGCTTTCCTTCATGATTCCAAGTTAGGGATTGCTTCGTGATGCAGTTTGATGATTTGCATAATGTATGTCGTATCCATTTCCATCATTTTTCCCTAATTTCCTCTTCAACTGGAAGCTGGTTTGTTCTCTCTCACAGTAGGCTGTTGCTGATGGTATCTGGCTAATGGATGTTGAGTATCTTGAAAATGACATTACTTGCGAACTATTAATTTATTTTATTGATATTAAAAATTGATCCAAGTTAATTCATCATTTAAAACCTAGACGCACTGAATGGCTGTTTCGCCCTAGTGTGGGACGCCTTATAAGTTCTCGTTCAAGGCTCTCAACCGGGAATCTAAGTTAATCTATTGACTGTTGGGTATTTATTTTATTATTTATTTGAACACATAAATATTGGTACAAAGAGTCACCAAATACATATGTGGGCTGTGATACTGCCCGGATGCCAAAACCTAAGCAGGTGATTTTCTAAGGGAACTACACCCCAAGCCTTCGACCTAAAGATCTAATCCACAAGACAGCGAAGCGACGTAGAGAGATGCAATCATATGGTAGCCGATGACCAATAATTGGTTCATACGCCATTTGTTCCTTCAGGATACTGGAGCCCATGTGCATCACAGGCTTGGAATCATGGTTTTCCAACTCTCCAAGATAGACTCCGTGTCCACCAACCCAGTTAAAGCGCCGGACATTCGCTTTTCATCCTCTCAAGAAGGTAGTGAGTAGGACTTCCCTGGCAGTGGCTGTTATTTATAACCGTGTCAATCCTAGTGTAGCCTATACAACCTACCTAGTTGGGGTCTGCACAATTATCCTTTTATTGATGGTTAAAGTTGTTATATAATGATGTATTGATCGTCTTATTCCTTATGTTATTTGAAATCATGAATTTCCTTCTTTCAGAATAAATTTTTTATACATTCATTAGTACAACTACTTATGTCGGCTCTTTTGTTAGTCATCTTAATAATGTCATTGCGCTGTACTACTGACCTAGTATGACAATTTAGACCACTGTATGTGTGTACCAGGTCGTCCGTTTAAAGGTATTGATTGTATTTACATTTACCAAATGGGAACTACCGACAAAGTTGGGTTTTAATGGCCCTATCAGCTTAGCAAAGTGATCATAAAGCCAAAATTTTTCTTCGAAGGCACGATAACCCACATTCATTATGTCGATGATTATTTTCCCTGTTAGTCTCAGTATGGAAAATTCATGACATCAAAATTTTACTACCACTTTGCTCATGAAAGAGCATCTTTGCTAAAATATTTAACGCTTTTTCTCAAACCCATGACTTGCTATTTTTAATCTTACTGCAATGCGACTCATCTTTCTAAGATAATAGGGTCTTATGAAACAAGTTTTCCAGCTAATATAATTCTACTGGATCTTCATCATAGTCAGTCTCGATCATCACTTCATTGTAGCATCCATCAACTAAAGTCTAGCCGTTGTATTCACTTGTTTTTCTGTCCTGAGTTGTATAGCTAGAGTCGATCCGCACCATCTCCCCTATGTTGAACATGTTAACTACTCCACCTAAGACGGAAGTCAGATTAGCCTTAGTAATTTGTTGTTTGACAAAATCTAGTCACGGATTCAGAAGTCACAGCCTATGTTTGCCGATTTGTGTCACTTGTGACATAGACAAGATATCCGTCTACAAACCGAAAGGCTCATATACTGTGCAGCAGTCCACCCTTTTCTAATTTGTGGTTGTGAAATGTGAAATGTTTTTGACCATAAGTCTTTTCGAAGCATTACTTGCGTATTTTTGAGTGAATAAGTGAGAAATATTGATTTTGGGCATAGATTACTAAGCAAAGGTTGCACTTTCTGTGATGAGTTCGTGAGTTTTCATCGACCAAAGTGGTCAGAGCAAATATTATGTTTGCCTAACAACCCCTACCTCGACACACGATGCCTACTAGCTTAGTAGTAGGTTGGAAAAATTAAGAGCAGCCAAGTGGAAATGTAGCCTCATTCCATGAAATCGTTAATCGCTGATGTGATACATTTTGATAGCTACAGACTATCTGTTTCATTTCTGAGCAATAACTGCGATCAATGTTTGCAGGTGTATTGTGTTATATGGATGAAAATCGACTGCAATGGCGTAAATGCATCTACCCATTATTATCCACTAGATCTTAGAAAAATGAAGCGTTGCATATTTTTGTCAGGTTCTACATTGTCTATAACTGAATGACTAACAATAATTTACAGTGAATTTCATATTTCCTTTTTCCTACTATTTTTGACTTTCTTTTCTTTTTCTTCAGAAAACTTAAATCCTGCCAATGAGTCTATATCTAAGCTTACTTTAAGTGCATCTGATCGTGACTTAATCGATCTGGTTCCAGTTATTAAAGATGCTTTACAGAAATCTGAAACTACAACGACAATGACAACAACAATAACAACGGGATCGATGAATTTGAACCGCGCCAATTCATTTGTAAGCCTTTCATGTATTACAAGCTGTTATATATATATTCAGTAGTTCAGTACTTACTGTTAATTTCTTATGATTACCAGCACTCAGTGATATATTTGTTATTCATCATTATTTTTTTTATTTCCTGTAATGTAAACTAGTAGAAGGATTTTGAAATACGATACACATATTCCTCATATCTCGTCGGAGTCGGTTAGCACGAAAACAGAAATAACCAGATTACGTTCTAGTCTGGCTTCTTCAGCGAAAAGCATGTAGATTGGTCTTGAATCCCACACATACCTTAATGGTGTAATAAGTTCCGACTAGCATGAAGTACGGCTCCTATTAACTTTTGAGATAGTTTACGATAAATTCGTTTGTAAAAGGTTGTAAGATCTTTCCAATATGAAGACAGGATATGTGCAAACTAGATCGACTGGACAGCTGATACGCAACACTTCAATGATAGTCTCCTACTCAAAGGATCATAGAGAAGTCAGACAAAGGCTTGATGTTCGAAGTCAAAATTTCCATAATACGTCTCTGTTTATATCGCGATAGTTATGAACTTGATAGAATCTGCGACCTAAAAGCTAAAACAACCGATTAGGTAGCAGTCAAGGCTAGTGGAATAAGCTGAAAAAACGCTCCAATTAAATTCCGTATGCATCAGAGTTATCGTTTATTGATCAAAACGAAAAGGGCTACATAATTTCAGATCTTTTTAGTAAATCCATAGCTCTCTGTCGATTGCCTCCAACCATCTAACATCATGGAATATTACACTCGATGCCAAATCACCTAGACTATTAGCGCAAAGTAGTTATAGATAAACGTAGAATTCAGCGGTCGGTCACTGTAATTAGTGTTACTTAACCCTGCGACCATATCCATGACAACCTCTGTCGCTTATTTTGTTACGGTACACATTCCAAAGGGTTAAACACTAATCAGGTATACTGAAAATCCTCAATATAGTCTAATCAATATACTGTAAGGATTCATAATTTTGTTTATTTTAATGATTTCTCTGCTGAGTTTGTATCTCAGTAGATGTCAAACTAAGTAATTTCGAGTGCTATTAGAGGTATGAGAGCAATTATTGCTCACAGACTGCTTGCACTATGGAAAGATTCTTCCTCGTGATACCTGGAAAGGATAATGGATTACAGGTGATCTTGACGACCTAGGAGCGTGGTCACAAAGTTCGAGACAACTTTTTAAGGTTGATCACATATGGTTGTGGTCTGCGTGACTATCGTAACCAATGGTTGGAGACTCTGGATGACATGGCTCAGAATCGATCACAATGGCGTAGGTGTATACACTCTTTGTCTTCTCTTAAACCGTGAGATTAAACTTGCTTCCTGTATTATATCTTTATACACAGTCTTTCTTTTATATATTACACCATTGAAGTAACTACTTCTATGAATTTGGCGTTCATCTTGTTGTTCTAATGAGGTATGAAAACTTAGACCGATACATATGTGTATATATATGCTTGGTTCTACGTTGTAGCTGGCTGACATGTGGTCTTTTTGTGAGTATTGTCAAATATGTAAGTGTCGTACATCAAAAGTTCTTACAATCGGAGACGGAAATCCGTGAAGTAAGATGTGGCATGCTTTTTCAACTCTTCCTTTACGTTATGGGATGGCAGGATCTCTTTAAATAACGGCTAACTAAAAGAAAAACCTTACTACAATCATGCTTCTATACAATTAGTGGTACGAATTCAACTAAGAGACATTTCTTCCGGTCAATATAGTTATTCTTATATACATTATGTGCTTTTGTTTTGTTTATTGCATGAATGATCAAAATAGATTTACACATCATTCTCCCTTTTAGTTAATATACACTCTCATCTGGGATCATCGAGTAAGTAATAGCGAGGTTAGACGGAAGGGTATTAGGGAATGATGGTAAATCAGTTGATGAGGTTGTGAATCTTCATCGACTGAGATGGTTGGGCCACGTGTTACGTATGCCTGAACACTGGTTACCACGACGCGCAATGTTGACTAGTGTAGGGGATGGTTGGAAGAAAGTTAGAGGCGACCAAACCAAAAACGTGGCATCAGTGCTTGAAGTTGCTGACTTCTAATCTGAGCCATGTTAGTAGATGTAGACTAATTGGTTAAGGTGACATGGCTCAGAATCTACCACAATAGTGTAGGTGTGTACACTCTTTGTCTTCCCTTAAACTTTGAGATTAAGATCGCTTCAAATCTTTCTACGTACTAATTCTTTCTTCCTGTACTATATCCTTATATGCGATCTTTCCTTTATATATTACACCATTGAGTTAACTGCTTCTATGAATCCGGTTTTCGTCTTACTGTGCTAATTGAGATGTGGCAACTTGGACCGATGCATATATGTGCCTGGTCCTACATTGTAACTGACTGATCGACTGACTGAATTTACACTACTGGTTTATCAAAGGTCTTAAAACACACACACACACATATGTATATGTATACGTGTAATTTATTATAAAACACATTGTTGTTAGTAAGAATATAATAATAATAATCAAAAAAAGCTGATCATATTTCTACATTTTACTATTAGCTAGTATTAATTAACAGATTGACTATGTATTCATTTCAACTATGTATCATATTAGAATAAGTTCAAGGTTCTTGTCTGGAATTTCTACTTCTTGTTTTTCTCTTTCTCTCTCTTCTTCTTTTTCTCCTAGAAACAAACAAAACAAAACAAAAAAAATATTTTGTTTGTTTTTTCTGCCTTGTAAATTATTCATTATTATTTTCTTATTAAACAATAATGTGATAAATAGGTATCATTGAATATCACTTTCTAATATGATAGTTTATTGTTTGTGATTCCATCACTTATGATCATTTTTCATTATGTAATCAACAATAGTTCATATTATATAGAATAAGATTAAAAATTCTCATGTTGTCAATTAATACAACGCATTCTACGATGTTGAGACCAATTCTTAGTTATATTACTTAATGTTTTCAACTACTAATCATGGTAGATAGTTTGGACCCCCAAATGCCCTGATATGACAGAGGGTGGGGAGAGTCAACCCCTCTCTCTCTCTCGCGAAATCCTCTCACATGGCCACATGCATACAAACACTGTCAGAGATGTCCTACTTATTGCTTTCTCGTGGCATTACTGTTATGTACGAAATTGACCGGACGAAAAGAGAATGTTCGTCGCTTTAACCAGGTTGGTGAACATGAAGAGTCCACATAGCGGAGTTGAGAAATACTGATTCCAAACCAATGGTGTACATAAACTCCAGGATCCTCAAGGAACAAATGACGTATGAAATTATTGTTAGTCACCGGCCACCATGGGACTGCATCTCCCTGACGTTGCTCCACTGCCTTGTGGATTAGACCTTTAGGTCCAAGGCTCTGGGTGTGGCCCGCTAAAAGAATCACCTGCTTCGGTTTGGGCGTACTGGCAGTATCCCAGGCCTCATGCAAATCGAATGATTTATCTGGCGCATATCTATTTGATGACTCCTTCTACCAATGTTTATGTGTTTAATCAAATAAATATACAAGATAGACACACAGGCCGTCAATAATTACATAGACTGACGCTATATTTTGGTTTTATAATTTCTAACTTTCTTCAAACCTACTTTTACATCATCAGTGAACATTGCATATTGATGTAGGCGATAATAAGACATATGTAATGCACCACATCAATCAGTGAAGTTTTACTGCCTCACCAATCCATTCATCATAATAAAGCAATAGCTGACCTTAAAAGACATTCCACTACTGATGTTATTTCTTATCCATAAGAAATGAAAATATAATTGTTAGTTGTAACAAATTTAAGTGAAACAGTTATCTAATTCTTGTTATAGTGTTTAATGGTTAATTCTTCATCGTTTTTCCCTCATTAATTGTGTTACTATGTGTTCAGAAATTTTATATATATATATTATTGTTTGAGTTTGGAGCCATAATTGAATTGAGTTTAATAGAAGAGGTGATATGTTTTTTATCTTAGTTTTTTGATTGTTCACTTGGTTAGAAGGAGCTTGAGGAGTGGTAAACATTAACGTTTTGATTGATCAATCTATCATTTGGTAAATAGTAGCTCACCAATCCTACTAGGAATATAAATGAACTAATCGATAATCCACCTAAAAAAAGGAAACATATACCATACAACTGGTTTACTGTCATCACGACCTTATCACACAGAATTCGATACAGTACATTACAAGAAAACAATATATTGTTTTCTTCCGACATAACACATATCTTCACTTGATGTTGTTAACGTGTATCTTTCCACTGTTATTTCGAACTGAATATGGCATATTGCCTTAAGTTACAAGCTTTATAAGCAAAGATGGATAGTGGCCAGCAGTGGGATTTAAGATGTACGTTACGTCCTATTTGGGACTCGTCATCTAAATGTACCTGCAACTCAGAGTTGATATTCACTCTGGGACTCGAACCCAGTAAGTACTGTTCGCTTCCTCCACTTATCTACTGAGCCCTAATTAGTAGCCACCTATAATTTATTGCTTAAAAGTCAGGTGACATGTTACCATTAATGAAGGTGCCGCGAACAAGAACACGAGTGGGAGCAGTCGAATGTATTTGAGCGCAAAATTACAAAATATCATTAAAATCTGAGAACCACATGGTAAATAGTTAATTTGCAAAATATCAATCCATTGTCTCAAACTTGACTGTTTCTTTTTTGTAAATATCAGTCCATTGTCTCAGATTTCATTTTTCATGCATTTTCATACAAATTGCGTTCCATTCCCGTTCTTTCCTTATTGATCTTCTACTAAAATACTATTTTCCTGACCATCGTTATATACTACTTATGCGGATATAAGTAACCCATATCACAAAGGTATTCAGTCAATACTTTGATCTTAATATTATCATATTGAATAACTAAAATTTGATCTCATTTTCTAAATTAACATTTTACATGAAATTTATTATCATTATTATTATTATTACTGTTTATTTTTCTCATTCTATAATAGCCAAATTCATATCTATCCTATGGTGGTTATCATAAATCTCATAAATTAGATCCATTACATGAATCATTAACCATAACAACTACAATGAATAATTTTTCATTGAATACAATTAATTATACTAAACAACCATCACCTATATATCAACATTCAATAAATGATTTCAATCATTCAACATTAATATGCTCTACAAATAGAAATCATTCAATTCAATCTAATAATCATAATAATAATAATGACTCAATGATCTATTCAAAAGATCATAATGGAATTCTATTAAAATCGGAACGTTATAGTTTAAAACGACCAAGACCAGTATCACCTAGTTCATTTCCATCATCACCAGCAAAAAATTCATATCATTTACATTCTTCATCAAGTCCACCTTTACTTATATCTGGAATACCATTTAGTAATAATAGTAATAGTAGTAATAATAATGCTAATACTACTACTACTAATAATAATAATACTCGAATTTCACAAATTCATCCACAAATTCGTCGACCATCAGATTCAACATTATTAACCAATGGGAATATTTCATCATTGATCTCAAATAATCCTGTTAGTTCGACATGTGCCAATAATAATAATACTTCAAGTGCATTTTATACTTTTTCTATGCATGATAATACTTCTGCCTTATCTAGATCACTTCAATGTGCTAATATTATTAATACTCCTACTAATGCTACTATTACTAGTAATACTACTGCTACGACTTCTATGGTTATCTCTACTTCGAATAGTCTATTACCTCATTCTTCTCCTAACTCTCTTGTATCACGATCTATTAAGAATGATCAAGATCAGTCAATGCTTCATCATCATCATCATTTCCATTCTGACCAATCATTATTCCAACGACAACATCAAGAAGGCGAAGAAGAAGAGAACGATGATGATGGCGATGACGATCATTCATCATCACCATTTCTACTTCAATCGTGCACTACCATGCAACAACAACAACGTCATTGTAATTTAAATAAAGATGGCACATTCCTTTGTTCACAACCGTATCTTGGGTTAATAGTCAACAGTGGTTCAGTGAATGGCTTACATATATATCCATCTTCTGTTAACAATACATTAAATACAACTACTAATAACAATAATATTAATACAACAATATCTTGGATGAGTAGTTCCAATTACTCATCTAGTGGGAAGTCAACACCTCGGCAACCGGCGAAAAAACGTCCTGAAGCTAGAACACCAACTATAGATGGTTCATTAGATGAAAACCTACTGTCATATCCTCTATCAAATTCATTAACTAGCAACACCTCAATGTTGACAACAACGACAGCAACCGGATTATGCAATTTTGATGATTCACATTCACATTTATCAACAACACCTGTAACATCATCGACAGAATCGACAACGAATACCTTTATGGTACATCATAAATCACCATTCGGTAAGTCATTGGTTTATTTTATGTAAATGAAAATAAATTTATAGTTAGTTAACAATTTCTCTACCTCTCTCTGTGTGTGTGTGTGTTTATGTTCGTTATTTGTAGTTGTGAACGATTTATTGTATAATTCCGTACGTGAATAACGTATCAGAGCAAGAACATTTTCTTCACGATCCATCTGCACATTTTATTTTCTAGCCACTTGCTACTTACTGAAATAACGTCGGACAATGTTTGGTTACCAGTCATGGAATATTGATTTGAGCTGTATAGGTAGATAAGTGAAAATATCGTTCTTACTGTCTCAGTATTCATCAACTTTCTATAAAATGGCCCAAAAAGTCATTTCAATCTTCTTGTCAAAAATTCATTTATTTTTCCTCATTTTTCATCTTTTTACTAAACACTACTTCACTTTTCCTACTGTCGTTACTGATTTCTCTTTTCTATGTTGACGTCAAGTGTGAGAAACGTACTTTTGTGAAGGAGCATAGGTCACCTACTAGCATTCTCCATCCAACCCTGGCCTGGGCAATCTTTTCCAGTTGTCTTCAGTTGCTATTCATCCTTTTCATGTCTGATTCTAATTTTCGACGTAGCGTGTTATTTGGCTTTCCTCTTTTCCGTCCCCCTTCAGGATTCCAGGCAAGCGCTTACCTCACGATTCAGTTTGGTGATTTCCACAATGTGTGTCCTATTCACTTTCATCGTTTTTTTTCTGGATTTCCTCCTCAGTTGGAAAAACTGATTTGTTCTCTCCTACAGTAGTATGTTTCTGATGGTTTCCAGCTAACGGACATTGAGCATCTTGTGTAGAAAATTGTTTAGAAGTACTTGCACCTTTCTGATGATAGTTGTAGTACTCGTAGTTTCAGCTCCATACAGTAGGACTGTCTTGAAGTTTGTATTGGAGATTGTGACTTCGATGTTGGTTAACAGTTGTTTTGAGTTGCATATTTTCTTCAACTTTAGGAATGCAACTTTTACTTGGCAAATCCTCTCCTTTACGCCTGCATCAGATCCTCCTTGTTCACCGATGATGCTGCCCAGACACGTGAAAGATTACAGAGCTTCTCCATCAAGTGCGATTGGGTTGATGTTCTCTATGTTGTATTTGAGGATCTTGCTTTCTCCCTTTTGGTTGTGAAGGCTTACTGTTGCAGAGACTTCTGCTACACTGGTTGTCTTCATCTGCATTTTTTCATATGTATGGGATAGAAGGATCAGGTGATCTACGGAGTTCAAATCGTCTAGATGGTTTCGAACTGTCCATTGTTTTCTGTGCTTCCCCTCAGATGTGGAGGTCCTAATAATCCAGCCAATCACCAGAAGAAGAGAAAGAGGAGTGTAAGCATCCCTGTCTGACTTCGGCCCCCACTTGGAATGCATCTGTGAGCTGTCCTCCACGCACGACTTTGCAGTGTAGTCCGTCGTATGAATTCCGGATGATATTGACAATTTTCTCAGGTACACCATAGTGTCGAAGAAGTTTCCATAATTTCTTCCCATCCACACTGTAGAATGCTTTCTCATAGTCAAGGAAGTAAATGTATTGTCGAGTTCGATTCAGTTAATTGTTCGACGATGATCTGTAGTGTTGCAATTTGGTCTGTGCACGATCGATCCTCACGGAATCCAACCTGTTGATCTCAAAAATTGACGTCTACTGCATCTTTCATCCGGTTCAACGACACTTTGTTGTAATCTTTTCCTGGTACCTATAGTAGTGTGATTCCTCTGTAGTTCTCACATTTGTTCGGATCTCCTTTCGTATATTAATGAGGTGTCCTTTGTTCTAGTCTGTCGGCGCTTGTTCTTCCTGAATAGAACGTGAAACATCTTACCAGTTACTTCTGTGTTTGACTACAGTGCTTCATCTGGTATATTATTGGGTTCTGCTGCTTTCCCACTCTTGACTTGTCTGATGGCCATCCTGATTTCTTCGATCGTTGGTGGAGTGACAGCTATTGGAAGTTCTGTGTGTTATGCTTCGATGTTCGATTGGTTCAGTGGGGTTGGCCTATTTAACAGTTCTTTAAACTGTTCTACCCACCTGTTTCACTATTCTTACATCTCAGGCATTGGTTTGCCTTCTTTGTCCTTGACCGGTCTGTCTGATTTACCATATTTACCTGCCAGTTTCTTCGTTGTATCATATAATTGTTTCATACTTCCTTCCCTTGAATTTTTTTACGCTATCGTTGCTAGATCTTTCACGTATTTCTGCTTGTCAGCTCTAATACTTCTATGTATTCAGCTTGTGCCTTGACTTTCTCTGTTCTTGTTCGGCTGTTGTTAATTGCTGTATTCTTGTTCTTCCTTTCTCGAATCTCGTCTAGAGTTTCGATAGAGATCCATTCCTTATGATGATACTTCTTGCAACCCAGCACCTCCCTACTCGTTGAAATTAGTGCTTCTTTTATCCCTTTCCAGTTATCCCCCATAGTAGTTTCTTCTTTCAGTAGATCTGGAAAGGCTTGTAACCTGTTGATGAGAGTTATCTTGAATTCGTTGAGTTTGTCAGTATGTCGTCGGAAGGCTGAATTGAACCTTTGTAATGTTGTTTGTCCAGTTGTCCAATGCTTCTTTAGCCTCAGTTTCATCTTGGAAACAACCAGATGATTGTTGGCCCACCAACAATTGAAGAAATCAGCATGGCCATCAGACAAATCAAGAGTGGCAAAGCAGCAGGACCAGACAACATTCCAGCAGAGGCACTGAAAGCAGACGTAGCGGCAACTGCAAGGATACTCCACATTCTCTTCAATAAGATTTGGGATGAGGAACAAGTACCAACAGACTGGAAAGAAGGACTTCCGATCAAAATACCAAAGAAAGTCGATCTCAGCAACTGTGATAACTACAGGGGCATCACTCTTCTCTCAATACCGGGAAAAGTCTTCAACAGGGTATTGTTAGTCAGACTGAAGGGCTCCGTAGACGCCCAACTTCGAGACCAACAGGCAGGATTCCGTAAGGATAGATCGTGTACAGACCAAATGGCATCTCTACGGATCATTGTGGAACAATTAATTGAATGGAATTCATCACTCTACATCAACTTCATTGACTACAATAGCGTGGACAGAACAACACTATGGAAGCTTCTTCGATACTACGGCGTGTCTGAGAAGATAGTCAATATCATACGAAATTCCTATGATGGATTACACTGCAAAATTGTGCATGGAGGACAATTGACAAAGTCGTTCGAAGTGAAGGCCGGTGTTAGGTAAGGTTGCTTACTCTCACCCTTTCTCTTTCTCCTGGTGATCTACTGGATCATGGAGACGTCAACATCTGAAGGGAAACACGGGATACAATGGACATCTAGGATGCAATTGGACGATCTTGACTTCACAGATGACCTAGCCCTCCTATCGCAATCGCAACAACAAATGCAGGAGAAAACGACCAGTGTAGCAGCAGCCTCAGCAGCAGTAGGTCTCAATATACACAAAGGGAAAAGCGAGATTCTTTGATACAACACATCTGATGGAGATGTGGAGGCACGAATCGGCAAAGCAAGAGCAGCATATTTACAATTGAAGAACATCTGAAACTCAAAACAACTGTCAACCAACATCGAAGTCAGAATTTTCAATACAAATGTCAAGACAGTTCTACTGTATGGGATGGAAACCTGGAGAAATACGAAAGCAATCTTCCAGAAGAAACAAGTTTTTATTAACATTTTTTACGTTAAATCTATTGGTCAAACACTATCAGCAACGACCTACTGTGGGAGAGAACAAATCAAATTCCAGTGGAGGAAGAAATCAGGAAGAAGTGCTGGAAGTGGGTAAGACACACATTGAGGAAAGCACCCAACTGCTTCACAAGACAAGCCCTCACATGGAATCCTCAAAGCCAAAGGAAAAGAGGAAGATCAAACAACACATTACGCCGAGAAATTGAGACAGACATGAGTTGAATGAACAAAAATTGGATAGAACTAGAAAGGAAGGTGCAGGACAGAGTGGGTTGGAGAATGCTGGTCAAGGGCTCATACTCCGTTAGGAGTAACAGGCGTAATTAAGTAAGTAAGTAACAACCAGATGATGATCTGAGGCTATATCAGCTCCTTTTCTTGTTCTCATGTCTTCCATTAACTTTCCGAATTTTTTTGCTGAAGCAAATACAATCTATCTGGTTCTCCGTGGTGTGATGCGGTGAGACACACTTTGCTTTGTGTATGCGTTTGCGGGGGAATATTGTGCTGTCTATAACCATTTTGTTGAATGCACATAAATTCGAAAATCTTTCATCACTCGTTCCTTTCTCCCAGTCACTCCATGCTGTCCCATGACATCTTCATACCCAGTTTTGTCCATTCCGACTTTGGTGTTTAGGTTTCCCATTAGGATTGTCGGATGCTTTCGTGGTCACTTCTCTATGATCGATTGCAGCCTCTCGTAAAACTGATTTTTATCGTCATCGTTGTTATCATTGGTGAGTGCATAACATTGGATAACATTCACTGTGATTCCCATTTTTGTTTCAAATGATGCTTTGGTGATCCTGGATTCATGAGATTCTCACCCTAAGTACAGCAGTATCTCTCCGGAATCTATCCTTTGCTGTCCAGCTTGGTTCAATGGGTTTCACTGATTCCGAGCACTCAATTTTTATCTCATTTCCGTTGCTATTTGACTGGTCCTTAAAGTCTCCCACATTGGTTGGACGGTCCATGTGCCTACATAAGTTTTTGCTCTCGTTGTTAGAAGGGGCATCGGTCTCGTGACTTCCTTTGTCACGAGACGTCATAATTCTTCCTTCAACTCCTAGGGCAGAGTTTGAATGGTTTAATTTTTTTATTCTCTTTTTTTCAGTAAGATTTTAACATATGGTAAGTCGTTTAATGAGATAGGGAATCTTCACTGATTGGGTTGGTTTGGGACATGTTTCATGCACGGTCAACCACTGCCTACCTCAACATGCAATATTGACTGATATAGGAGTAGGTTGGAAAAAAGTTAGGGGCAACCGGACCAAGATGTGGCATCAGTTCCTGAAGTCATTAACTGTTGCACTGATCTATATTGGTAAGTGCAGACCATGTGATTGTGATCAGTGGATTTATCTTGTAACCAACCAATAGTTAAAAGCATTGGATGAGATGTTAGATCAGAATAAGTCACAATTACGCAGATGTATTCATTCTTTCTTTGTCTACCTCCCTAGATTTTGATTCTTAAGATTATCTTGTACTCTTTACTCCACGGTGTAATGCTCTCATCTTATTGTCTATGGTTAGTGTTTTGTTCTACCACTGATACTGTTACTACATCGATTACTCTGTCAGTTGTCTTGATAATTGCATTTCAGTGTGAAAACCTGAATCAATGTGCGTATATACTCATTCTAAAGATAGCTTATGACTAACAAGCATTGTCCCACCTCGACTGGCTATAGAATGAAAAGTCCGAAACTACTGTTCTTCATCTTATTCGTTTATGTCCATATCCGTAGAACTTATCATTTTTTGCCTCTATTAATTGTGCTACAATTTCATTACTGATGTCTACACATTATTTCATTCTTTGTGTGTTTATTTCTTGTTCTCTGTACATTAATAGTCCCAGTGCATAGTAGAGTTGGTCGTCCCAGTTCAACAGAACTAACTCCTACTAGTTTAAATTATATAAATGATGATCCCGGTTCACATTGTCTTTCATCATTTACTACAACTATGACAGTCAATAATTCACCAAAAAAACAAATTTCAGAAAAATACCAATTAATAACCAATGCTACAAATGTCAATTTCTCATCGACACATCATAATACCAGTGATCGTAATGTCGACGAAGATGATGATAATAATAATGATGATGATGATGAAGGTGAAATGGATCAAGAATTAGTTGATATTATGGTTGCACGTAATACTGCTTCAACTGTATCAAATTTTTCATCATATTCTTCATCGAATTTACATAATTCATTTAAATCACAAATTAGCCACAATCAAATCCATCCGCTTCTGTTAAATTATAACAACAATAATCGTAGTATTACTACTACTACTAATAATAATAATAGTAATATTAATAATCGACCAGATTTACTAAATTCTGATGAGATTGGTAATGCTAGTCCAAATGGAAGACGTGTGATAGCTGCAATTGTTGCTGCTTTAGCGAATGTCAGTGAATCACCATTAATGATGGAGAGGTAAGTTCTATAAGCAGAAAAAATGACAAGCGATTGATTGTTTCCCTCCGTCTACTTTTATTGTAGAAAAAAAGTAGATTTATTTCATTAAGTGACTATAGTTTGATGACTAATGAAAATAAGAAAGCATTAACCAGTTGTTACGTTGAAGTATTAGATACCTTAATGATGGTTCATATCCACGACCCACCCCATCACCAACGATTAAAAACCAGGATATTCAGGCTTTGTGGTGAACATTGAAGATTCAAACAATAGTTTACGTTATCATTTATTTGGAATGTTGAGATTTATCTGAATCCTGAAACAATTGAATTTTACTGGACCTCTCTCCTCACTAGGTTTCCAAGAATAGATTTTGTTCATCAGTAAACGTATAATCGTGTGTATGGTTGTGATTATTGGCTAGTTTTGTTGGAATATTTTTAATCGTGATAGATCTAATACTACGTTTTACTATTTAAACTTGAACGTACTTTAATTCACAGTCTGAGACGGAGAGGTATTCAAGGTGTAATTAGCATTCTGTAGGACTTTAGATATTTACATATCTTTTAACGTATCAAGTTAGCTAATTAAATTATATGTCACTGATTAAACCATTTGATGAACAATCTGTCAGTCTTAGGTCCAAGTTCTATTCCATCCACCTTGATTTTAATGGATTCAGTGTCCTCGCGCTCACTTCACTATAATGCTTCTCATTTGTTTAATACATTATATTCACAGAAAGAGTATTAACACACTGTTAGAATGATGAATATTTTTGTTATTTTGTGTCGGTTCATAAATTATATTGCTTTATTTTGAAATCTGAGTGTTGCCCAACTGAAAATGATTGGGATTTCACCGGTGGATTGGGGTTATTTATTGATCAAGATTATTATTATTATTAGGTAAAAGTATATGCTGCGGCGACGTTGGGTGGTAGCCTATCAGCCAATTCGAAGACCGTTTAGTTACTAAACGCCTAATAGTGGAATAATGACAGCTTTGATTTAAATAATTAACACTTTTACGTCAAATTATCCTTCGTAGTAAGAAAAAAGGTCAAGTTTACATACGTGTGTACATACTTATTACTAGTCAGATTACTATTGTAAGTTAAGGTTGTCACCCTATAAAGTTTTGGTCACGAATTTGAGTTAGGTTTACAAATTTAGGTCAGGATTTTCATCATGAACTGAAATCCACTATAAATCCATGCTTTGTCATTTTTCTTCTGTTTACAAATTTGTGAAACTTAAGGTTTCAGATGTAGAATAAGAGTTAGAAAAGGGAGAATATGATCTAGCTTCATCAAAACACCTAATTATTCAGTAAACCACATCAAGTACTTTAACAGAGTATATCTGCCTTAGTAGTAGGCATGTTATGTTTCAATCAGTCAGTCAGCTACAACGTGGGACCAGGCACATGTATGCATCGGTTCAAGTTGCCATACCTCATTGACACAACAAGATGAACACCGGATGCGTGTTTATGTTTAGGATCTATTATTCACTTTATTGGTAGCATAATAGATATTTTTATTGATTTAAAACATCTCAAGCACCAATTTTCATTTGGTTAATAATAAAGTACATATTATCTATCAGTGTACCTTAAATTTCGCGCAAAACACCTAAAGTGTTATCTTAATTCTGATTGATCAACTAAAGGTCGTCAGTATATCATACTTTGACCTATTTTAATTTTAAATAAAGTGAGAAGAACAAAATTTACAGAATAACATGGATTCAATGTATTTTCAAGCTTCTCATCAATTTCAATTCATATTAGTAGTATGATTATAAAAATGCTTTATTATAAACCTTAGTCTGAACCATTTTGGTAGATCCAAACTACTTGGTTGGGGTCCACGTGACTATCGTAACCAATGGTTGGAGACTCTTGGTGACATGGTAGAGAATCGATCACAATGGTGTAGGTATACACACTATTATTGAAATAAGTGATTCTATGAATTTGGTGTTCATCTTGTTCTGGTAATGGTGTGTGGTAACTTGGACCGATGCATGTATGTACCTGGTCTCCTACATTGTAGATGATTGACTGAATTAAAGAAGTTCAGTTCGAAACGACATAATAGTTAAGATAGTTTATATAACTATCTTTCCATGGTAATGAATGAGGTTTATTGTACATTCTTTCTTCATAATAAGGTCTTGATGGTAATATTCACTTTGTGTTCATTATCAATTAAATGTCTTGTGGTCACACTTATGAATGCTTCATTTTCTTTCAAACACAACTTTCGAGGAATATGTTCAGAAAACTTTGTATAGATAGATACCTTTCTGTCAGTCCCCCTTATGTTCTTGTTTTCAAAAGTACATATAGATTCATAATTACATTTAGAGATATCCTTAAACGGTTATTAATCCACTTTCGATTGATTTAAAGTCAGTCAGTCAGTTACAATGTAGGACCAGGCACATATATGCATCGATCCAAGTTGCCATACCGCTTAAGCACATTAAGACGAACACCGGATTCATAGAAGTAGTTAATTCAATTGTGTAATATATAAATGAAAGATTGCATATAAGGATATAGTACAGAAAGAAAGAATTAGTTGGTAGAAAGAAAGATCTGAAGCGATTTTAATCTCATAGTTTAGGGGAATACAAAGAGTGTATACACCTACACAATTGAACTGTAAAGATACTATTTTTTTTTTAGTTCTTTAATCCTTTTATCGATCCCACTCGAAATCTCTTCATTTTTAAATATAAGATGAATGAAGATGGGTACTTTTTTCTTTCAAAAGGTTGTTTCTCTGGGACTTTCTGTAAACATTTTCCCATGGTTCATTATTATTATTATTATTATTATTATTATTATTATTATTATTATTATTATTATTATTATTGGGCACCAATTGAATGAACTATAATCAAAGTATTTCTGTTACGGTTTATCACAGTATTTGTATATACACTTTTTTTCTTGCAAATTGTATTTTTAGCACAATGAAATGTTAATTATCTGTAGTCTGTTGATAAACCATATCCAGTGGTATTATTATGATTATTAGTGGTAGTGGGCATATTATTCTATTCTGTTTACTTTCTTGTTTGTTTTTCTTCAAGGTCATTTTAACACACAATACCATTGTTGTTTATTAATTATAGGAAACATAACAGAATACTACAATATATCTATGTGATATAGAATTTTGTTATACCATACTTCAATGTTTTATTTCATTAATGAGCTCCGAATTCTATGACATTATTATCAACATGGAGTCTGAGCCCAAGTTATTGTACCTAGTTAGTACAACGATATGAAAATAACAAAAAAAAACAAAGATCGAAATATTGTAACAGTAAAGATAAAAAGAAAGACTAAACCTTTAGGAATATAGTTTGAAAAGATAGAATGAGAAGGTATACATGAAGGAATACTGGAACTCAAGAATGACACAAAGATAAGAAGTGGATACATTGGTGAGACTATAATTTATGGACGACCTTTGAGCGACGCTAAAGTGATCTTGAGAGTGTTCATCTAATAACTAGGAACAAATGAGGGTTATAAATCAGTGTAAGAAATTAGAATTATGATTTATAGTTGATTGTTAAGGTTAGGACTTTGATTTAATGTTTTCATCACATCAGCTTAAATGTTAAAACTCTATTAAATGAAATGGATGAGTGAATTTCGCGCCAAAATTCGGAACCTGTTATCTTATAGTCTCGCCGATACATCTGTGACATTGTGAACAATTCTGAACTATATCACTGATGATGCAGACCCTCTAACGAGGCAGTTTTCAATTACTAACATGACACAGATCAACATTTAATGACTTCATGAACTACTGTCAAGTTTTGATTTGTCCACAAACATTCTGGATTTAATTTCATGAAACCAAATAGTTTGTTGCTGTTTTGAAGGCAAAAACAACAAACAGATCTAGGCTCAATACAATTGTACGACAGTACTAGGTTAAACTGGACAATACAACTGGGCACACTGGACCATGATACTCACTACTGAAAACTAAGATCCAGATTATAGGTAAGGTTATAGTCTCGTTAACACAAGTAGAAGCAATGCACACAGTAAAACCCAGAGAAGAGATCAATAATGAAATGTAATTCATAATGTTAAATAGTATCTCATAGATTTATCAGAGTTGGGTGTCTGTTTGAAGCGATTTTAATCTCATAGTTTAAGGGAAGACAAAGAATGTACACACCTACACTATTGTGATAGATTCTGAGCCATGTCACCTTAACCAATTAGTCTACATCTACTAACATAGCTCAGACTAGAAGTCAGCGACTTCTAGCACTGATGCCACGTTTTTGGTTTGGTCGCTCCTAACTTTCTACCAACCATCCCCTACACTAGTCAACATTGCGCGTCGTGGTAACCAGTGTTCAGGCATACGTAACACGTGGCCCAACCATCTCAGTCGATGAAGATTCATAACCTCATCAACTGATTTACCATCATTGCCTAATACCCTGTCGTCTAATCTCACTATTACTTACCCGGTGGTTCTAACAGATGCGAGCAATAATTCTAAGGTATTAGGTTTTATCAATTTACCTAGATGAGTTCTTTTTACGTAGCAACTCAATTTAATCGTCGAATATTCAGTTTTTACCCTCTGAATTTTGTAAACAATCTTTGATTAACGAGTCAGTGAGTATAAGTATATATATATATATATATATATATATATATAGTCAATTATGACAATCGAATTAAATAAAACAAACCTTCCTAATTTATGAAATATCGATATAATTATAAATTTTAATTATATCTAGGTTATAGTTTAACCACTAATAGCTACCATTATGCTTTATTACTACTGTTACACTAAAGTATTATACACATTTGAATTTATCTAAATGCTTTGATCTTTTTTCTTCCTCTAATACTTTTTATGCATTTTCTGTGTAAATGGAATAAGATAGAATGTATTAATAATAATATTATTATCATTACTATTAATATTATTATTATATTTACTCATGTGTATCCCTTATTACTCTTCCATTAGGGATGGTAGATTGTTAGTCTAATTCTTAATTGAAATGAATTATCATAGATCCTAACTATTTTTGAATTATCCCTATTGTGATTTGTGTCTTTCTTCTCTTCCCCCCCGTTCCTCCACTCCAAGTAATTGAACACTTTACTGATATCATTATGAATCTATTGATTCGGTATTTCCCCCCTCCTCTTTCTCTTTTTTTTTCTGCATCGAATGGTCAAACTATTTCCTTACATCAACCCACACAGGAAATTAGTTATATTTTTTTCTTTCTATTTATGTACAGATTTCTACATATAATTGAAAAAAAAATTTTTTTTAACAAGCTATTTAGTTAATTTAATTAGTTGTATCTATGATATAAAGTTCAGGTATGCTTGGTTGTTTTTATGTACATACGTGTTTATACTTCCCTCTTCATGACCTTTAAATTCATTATTGTATATTATGAGTTGATATCTAAATTTCAATAGTTGAGATTATGAGTCAATTGAAGATAGACCATCATGGAAAATCTGGTGGAAGCATTGGATAGCTGTTTCATCCTGTTGTGTAAGACTCTTCAGCGGTGTGCATCTACAATCCCACCTCACGAGGTTCGAACACTATTCGGACACTTTTAATGACTTTAGTTGATACGGAGGATCTACTTAGGAGAGTTGGAAAATACTGTTGTGGCGTGTGACTGCAGATTAGATGGGCAGCGTATTTATCGACCGGATCAATGACACGTAAAACACACACGAACGACCTAGAGTCCCGATTGGCCCTGCTTCGCTGTCTAGCCCAGCCAGTTGAGTCCAGAACACAAGTCTCAGCCTCTGAGATATGAATCGTTATATTTCAAACATACTATGTTTATATACCAATCAACCAGACCACATCGTACCATAAAATAGAAAACAACATTTGCACAATATTTAACAAGTGAAATAAATACTGACCAATGGGGGAATGTCTATTTAGAGTCCAAGGACATTATTAGACTTAACATGATAATTATTAGTATATTTTTCCGAATATCCTAACAAATACTGACTCCAAACCAGTGATATGCATCGTCTCCAGGACCTAAGAAAACAACTGCTATATGAACCAATTGTTGGTCACCGGCTACCAATGAGCTACATATATTTACGTTTCTCCACTGTCTTGTGGATTAGATCTTTAGGTTGAGGACTCCGGGCGTGGCTCCATAAGAAAACCACCCGCTTCGGTTTGGGCATCCAGGCAGTATGCTGGCTTTCACATACTTATTTGGTGCCTCCTTGTACCAATGCTTATGTGTTTAAATAAAATAAATAGATAAAAAGGACTTCAGTAGTTAAACATTTGCCGTAAAATCTGAAGTTATTGGATTCTGTTCCCGGTTGAGTTATCGGCGAGGACTGTCATTAATTTCTCAACTAAGATCAGTTGTTCACATATTCAACTTATAATCCTAATTTTACTTAAATTCATATTAATGGTTCGTGAATTTCAATATCCTTTACTCAAAACAGTAACTATTATTATAAATAAAAATCATACATTTGTAAATATCACAATGAGTAGAAGAAAAATTAGATTTTCTAATGTTTCGTCACTCAGTATAAGTCACTTCTTCAAACAATAAATAATCAATATATATAATACATTATATTCTTCAATTTAGTTATTTATTCTTTGAAGAATTGACTTACATTGAGTGACGAAACATCAGAACATCTAATTTTTTTTCCTACTCATTGAACTATTTACAAATGTATGATTTTTATTTATAACATTCAATTCAATACTTAGTTTATTTAAAATTATCAAGTTAAACCTTGGTAACAATACTTAGCAACTGTTATTATTATTCACTTGATATTGTTTTACTTGAATCTTCCCATTGATGGTTTAGGACTGAAATTGATCAGTCTCTTATTGGCATATGTGCATACTGTGCGTATGCCTCGATATTGCCTTAATTTACAAGCATTATAAGCAAAGATGGATTCAAGTAAAACAATATCAAGTGAATTAAACTTCACCCCACTGCACAAGCAAGTGGCTATCAGGACTCAGTAGCTAAGTGGATAACGCGATGGCGTTTGAAGCGAACGGTACTGAGTTCGAGTCCCAGAGTGAACATCAACTCTGAGATGCAGGTACATCCAGCTGACGAGTCCCCAAACAGGACGAAACGCGCGTCCTGGATCCCACTGCTAGCCACTATCCATCTTTGCTTATATTATTATTATTATTATTATTATTATTATTATTATTTGTTTGTTTGTTTGTTTGTTTACAATTCAGTTCAACTCCAGTTAATAATTCACGACGAAGTGTATCAGCTTGTAGTCTTCCACATATAGATGTTAATGCATTAAATGAAGATTCAGTGGATTTATTTTCACATCATCATAATCATAATCATCAAAATAATCATATTACTGGTAATTTTATAACGAATATACATCAAAATCATATTGGTCAATCTAATAAAAATAATTCATTAAATGGTAATAGTGAATGGAATTATTCAAATAAATCGATAACTAGGAAATCATTAAGAATGGGGATTGGTGATGAACAACCATTGACTCCACCACCGCCTAAATTAATGTCATCATCATCGTCAAGAAAACTTTTGACACCTTTATCAGGACCAATGGTAAGAACAACAACATCAACAGTTTCATTACGGAAT
Source organism: Schistosoma haematobium (assembly GCF_000699445.3). Taxonomy (NCBI): domain Eukaryota; kingdom Metazoa; phylum Platyhelminthes; class Trematoda; order Strigeidida; family Schistosomatidae; genus Schistosoma; species Schistosoma haematobium. The sequence goes on from NC_067200.1 coordinate 20,062,364, forward strand.
GAAATCAATTCATTTACTGATGATCATGCAACATTAGACATTATTCCTAAATTATCACCTAATGTTAATTGTACTATGAATGATGATGATAATAATAGTATTAATAACAACATTGGTGAATACAGTTTGAGCAGGAAAGATTCATCTCCTCAAGAATCATCAATGCATGAATTGGCTACTCTACTTCGTAATTCACCGGCTTCAGGAGTAAGTTACATTTATTTATTGTATTAGGAATGGTTAGTGTTGTTGTTATTATTGTTGTTGTTGTTGATACATGACTTACATAATTTTCATCATAGACTGGTTTTGGTTACACTATTATCGAAAACCATCAAGAAGTATTGGACAGCTATTTTGTTTTAATATGGGACTTCCGGTAAATTTATAGATTCACATTATTGCGGAATTCATATTTATTTAAACACATAAACATAGATACAAGAAGGCACCAAACAGATATGCGCCACACAAATCGAATGATTTGTGTGAGGGCTGTGACACTGTCCGGGTGCCCAAACCGAAACAGGTGGTTTTCTTAGGGGTCTACACCCGGAGCCTTCGACCTAAAGGCCTAATCCACAAGGCAGTGGAGCAACGTCAGGAGACGCAGTCTCGTGTTAGCCGGTCACCAATTATACGTTTATAAGCCATTTGTTCCCTTATTATCCTTATGTCCATGTGCACCATTGGTTTGGAATTAGGCTTTTCCAACTCCACTAGGTGGAGAGTCCGTGTCCACCAACCCTGTTGAAGCGCCGGACATTCGCTTTCGTCCTCTCAATTTCGTAAACAACAGTAATGCCACGAGAAGGCAGTGAGTGGACTCCCCTAGCAGTCGTTGAATGCACGTGGCCATGTGAGAACATTTGGAGAGGAAGAGTTGATTGTCTCCACTTTCGGTCGTTCAGGGCATTTGGAAGCAAGTTGTTTAACAAAAATGAAGCTGTAATATGAACTGTGAAATTTAATTGTAAGATGAACTATCCTATTTTCAACGTGCAATAAAAATGGAATATCTAGCATTCCCAAGCATTTTTCCCGTTCATTAAGTTAGTGAATGTTGCGTATAGTGTGTAATTTTCACTAAACATTTGATTCTAATTATCTAGAATTATCTAGGTATGTCTTCGATGAACACCCTACACCACTGTAACAGATTCCAACTTTTTGAATGAAAAGAAAAAAAATATACACAACTTAAATGAAAGTTAGAACTTGAAATGTTCGGTGAAAATCATGGTGTTATATTTGTACGCGGCACTTTGATAATAAATAAACAGGTAATTTCACAGATTGAAATCATGAGTCAATTGAAGCTGCACTACCATGGAAAATCTGGAAGCACTGGACGGCCGTTTCGTCTTAGTATGGGACTCCTCAGCAGTGCGCATCCACGATGCCGGCTCAGTGGTCTAATTGGCTAAGCGCTTGGCGCGAGACTGTTAGGCCTTTGGTTCGAATCTCGCGGGGTGCGGGATCGTGGTTGCGCACTTCTGAGGAGTCCCATACTAGGACGAGACGGCCGTCCAGTGCTTTCAGGTTTTCCATGGTGATCTAGCTTCAATCGACTCATGATTTCAATCTGTGAAATTTTTAAAATCTCCACAAATTTTTGAAAACAGGGAATTGCCAGAAAATACTCAATACTGGATTCAAGTTGAATATTACAAAAAACTGATGATCCACAAATTCACTGACATGTATCTTAAATCATAGCAACTCTGTTACAATTAATTTTGTTTATGGTCAAATCCTTCAATTAACTTATTTAACTGACAGCGTTATTCGGATAGTAACAATGTTTCTATTTATTTGTATTATTTTATGATCACTATCGTGTTTGTATAAACGTGTTTTCTTAATCACATGTGACAGCCTACGCACATATCCTTCAACCTACCTTAAATGTTAAATTGCTTCAATATCTCTTGATGAATCATTCTCTTTCCCATATAAATATATGTACTGAATTGTTAATAATTGCCTTTGCCTTATCTAGCTGCACCTTGATTCGATTTGACTCTGAATTCGTCTCTGTGTTCGCTTGCTCGCGGGCATTAGTCTCTTTGCTCAAAAAACACAAAGTATAAATGAAAGCCTTAAGTATTATGTGAACTCAAGTGGTTGGTTATCATAGAAACATTCTTAGTTATATTGATTGACGAACATATGTGTTGATTGTATTTAGGTTACTTCAAATTCTGTCATCTGTTTTATATCAACAGATCATAGTAATTTTACGGTTTAACCTAGTACTGTTTTTTTTTTGTACTTTATGAAAGCAAATCAATGATTTCGAATGATAGTACTTGTATAAGTGTTACTGTAAAACATCATTCACTTGAACATATTGGGCTAATTAAAATAGTTCATTGATATAGGATATTCATTTTGTCATAGTATAGGATTCTTCAACAATGCACATCCACAACCACTTCATTGAGAATCAGACTATGGATCTTTGGTTTCGTTAACGAATCTTTAATCTCTAGAATATTGAAGTTCAATCCTATTATATATGCGGAATGTACTCATGGAATACAATGGTAGATGGTCTCATAATATTCCGGATCTATTGAACTTGGGTTTAGGCATTCGCATCAAACATTGAATGTCATAGGTTCTGTTCTAGGTTGAAGGAATTTGTAAGGAGAATGAAATGGATGTATAACACTTCCAGATTTGCCATAATTATTCAGCTTTGATCTTTGCATCATCTCATTGAAGTTCGTTTGATTGTTCATTGTCTAACGTCCAAATATCTTACAACGAAATAATCACTTAATAATATTCTTCATGTTCAAGAATTTCTATTCATTTGATTACTTAATGAAATGTATTAAACCAGTAAAAGAAAATTCCGATGTAATTGAATATAATTTTTTTTTTAAAAACAACAACTTTTTTTTGTCAATTTTCAGATTAGTCAAGAGTTGATTGATATGCTTGCTAACATGGCTCAACAATATGGAATGCAACAATCACGTACAGGTAGTCGTGCTAGTCGTAAGTGAATATTATATAATTATTTTTTTCATTGTATATCATAAATATTAACATTAGGTTATAATTTTTGTAACAAATAAACTAGAACATGTCATGTGAATGTGTATATAAATGGTGCGAATGGTCCACTAGAGTGCTTGATACCTGTGTGGTTGCACCACAGGATTGAGTTGTACTATTCAGATTGTAGCATTAAAGCATATATGATGTCTGGTTCTCCTGTGAATCACGATTGAGCCGTACTATTCGGGCTACAAATTTTAAGCCTGTGTAGTGTCTGGCTCTCCTGTTAAACTATATTGTCTAGGTTGTCACGTGAAAGTCTGGATGGGGAGAGTCCACTCTCCCTCTCGAAATGCTCTCACATGGCCATGCGTATATAGCCTCTACCAGGGAAGTCCTACTCACTGCCTTCTCGTGGCGGGGGTGTCGTTTACGAAATTGATAGGACGAAAAGCGAATGTCCGGCGCTTTAACCGGGTTGGTGGATACGGAGAGTCCACCTAAAGGAGTTGGAAAACCCTGATTCCGAACTAATGGTTCATATGGACTCCCGTATCCTGAAAGAACAAATGGCGCATGAACCAATCGTTGGTCACCGGCTACCATGGGACTGCGTCCCCTGACGTTGCTCCACTGCCTTGTGTATCAGACCTTTAGGTCGAAGGCTCTGGGTGTGGCCCCCCAAGAAATCCATCTGCTTAAGTCTGGGCACCCGGGCAGTATCACAGCCCTCACACAAATCAAATGAGATTTATATGACTCGTATGTATTATCTGGTGCCCCCTTGCTCTGTTCTGGTTGTCACGTGAAAGTCTGGATAGTGCCCGGTTCTCCTGAAAACCAATGTAAAATTACCCCAGCCTACAAGGGTGTATTATATAACTGTATAGTTTATGTAGTTGGGAAGGGTTGGACAATCCACGTGTTTATTGTAACAAATGGTTGGAGATGTTGATAAAGACGTGTTCACGACACTTAGTCTTTCTCCTTCAATTTTCAGTTTTAAAATTATTTCTAACCCAGGACCTTCGGTCTCGCACGCAAACGCTTAACTTCTTGACCACTGAACCGGCATCCATTGGTGTTAATGTCTTATTTCAATCAATCCACGTAATTACGCGACCATCTTCCATTGTACTGAGATCGATACCTGTCTCTACCTGACACGGATTAGCTCCACTGGTCAGGGCTTCTCTGTAATGACAATCCTGTGATGATTTCATCTCATTTATGTTTCTGTATAACAATTACTGTTCTCTGATTGGTTATCATAATCAGCTTTCTAGCTTTCGTATATTTCCCAAGGTCATGTTTTGTTTTACTCTATACAAATTTGTTTTCATTCCAATTTAATCTTTGCTGAATATCATAATCTTCTTCTTCTTCTTCTTCTTCTTTTCTCTCTCTCTCTCTCTCTCTCTCTCTCTCTCTCTCTCTCTCTCTCTCTCTCTCTCTGCATTCTAATCTCTTCTCTTGGTGTCTTCATTGTTTGGAGACTATTGTTATTGGGTTTTGTTTTTCTCTGAAAAAAAAATCACATTAGTTCATTCGTAATTGGTAAATTACTTTAATTATTAACAGCATTAAAGTATCATACGAAGTTTTCAACAACAGAAAAAAATTTAACAGATGAGAGAAAAAAAAGAAACAACTAGATTAGTATGATTGATTGGTGCACACATATATATTTGTGTATATAAGTTTGTGTATGTATGTGTGTGGGTGGTTGTGATTGGAGGGAGAGTTCACATAGACACAGGAACACAAAGGCACCTAAGTTTGTTTTTTTCCTAAAAAAAATAACATTCAAATAATAAGTTACTATGACAACAATGAGTTAGTCTACATCTTTTTTTCATTAGTAATCACACCATTAATCGATAAACATTTCATGACAGAGAGAGAGAGAGAGGGTTCACCTCTAGTAGGGGTGGTGATATAATATTATTGAATTTATCATAATTATATATACACATATTATAACATTACATGTATAAACATGTGAGTAGAAAATCTTATAAGAATCCATTTATTTACTGCTATATGATTGATATATGAATGTAATGTAGAAAGAAAGAAAGCAAAAAAATCAGTATGTGTTCTGAAGGTAGGCAGGTAGGTAGGTAGATGGAATGGAAACAGCAGACAAAAATACATCCATATATAACACATAGAAACTCATAAAACTATGCGTAAGATGAATAAACTAAATATGCAATGTAAATTGTATAAGTCATATGGAATGTAATTTTGAGTCATGCCTTAAGATTATAGATATGGAGAGAGAGATATATATATTACATGATAATTGTTATTATAAACTAATCACTAAGATTTCTATCTCTTTTCATGATAAAATATTATTCATTAATGAAGTAGTAGTAGAGTTGGACGGACTTCAATTTTCCCATGATTGTTATGTCTACATTCTGAATGGATCGATTCGATATTTACCATTTACACTTATAACCTACCTGAATTCGATAGTGTTTAGTAATGGAATCAACGAATTGTGTTTTGTTTTATTTTTAAGACTAAAATATCTAGATGTTACTGCAACTTAATAGTGTTGATATTCAAATCGGAACTCGAACTTAGTATCTTTCGATTCAAATGACCACTGTGTTGTTTATTGACTTTTTGAGTTTAGTTAGACAAGTCACTGGCATTTGCAACAACGATGTACTATAATTCAGTTGTAAGTGTTTCAATCTCTCCGTTGTCGATGCAGGGTAAAAGGTGCGTCCCGGATTGCACTGATAGCCACTATCTAACTCTGTGTAATTATTAGCTATTACTTTTATGTTGTATAGTTGAGGTAGTGTGTTATGATGATGTAATCAGGCTATATTATCTGAGATACTTGTTCGAGGAATCCAGGTTGAATGACAATTAGACTAAAAGATTCAAATTCAAGGTTTAAGGGATGACATCGTATTGTTGAGTATATTAAGCGTATGATTGTCCCTCACCTGATACTGCCATCCCATAACGTAAGGAACGGAGGTCTAGAAAAAGTAGGTTGTAAAAATAATATATCTCACATTGTTCACTTCGTTGCTGGTAGGAAGGCCTCATAGGTATGTATATCGAGTCAATAAATTAAGAACTACCTCGAAAAGGCTATGTGCAACCAATCTCAAGTAGTTGTCTCTTCTCCTGGATTACAGAATCATACTACCAGATTGATGATGGGCACATGTCCACTTTTTTTCTACTATCTATGCTTCATATTTATATAGTTCTGTAGTTTAACAATTTAGTTACACTTGTGTTTTTTAATGCTTTTTTTCTTCAAGGTCCATCAAGTCAAGTTGCTCAACGTTTTTATCGAAGCCTAGTTAATGGTTCTGTATGTGGTTCACCATTTCCAATAACTCCTGTTGGTAGTTCTACTTCATCAACATTTAACTTTCTTCATACACCTAACAGTTGTGGCGGAGTCAGTGGAGTAGTAAGTGGTGTCTCTGTAGGAGGTATTGTCAGTTGCGAACAAAACAATAATATAGCACCATTGAGCTATTGTCATCAAACAAATGGATTAACTACTACCATTACTGATAATAATAGCAGTAGTTATTCCACGTTGCCAACTAATCATTTGCATAGTTTTAGTTTCACTCCATTGTCTGTTGATGATTTAGACTCATCGACTAGTTTACAAATTCTACCAACTTGTACAAATCATGAATTATTATCGACAAATAATCGTAATTGTATAAATCAATGCGCAATATTGAATCATCATCATCATCATCATCATTGTTCCTCATCACCGTCTTCATCTCAATTTATTTCCTCCTCTTCTTGTTCGTCATCGTCTTCTTCTTCCTCTACCATATCATCGTTTCATAGTCATACGATCAATAATAATACTGTACCGATGTCGTCGACAGCATCTGCTTTCTCGTTACACAACTAGAAGTGTTTGTTTGTTCGTTTATATATATGTGTGAGAGAGAGTGCTTCGAGTGCCCCCTTCCTTTCTTCGTGTGATGATGTACACAAATGTGTGTATATGTTTATAATATACATATATGTTGCTTATTTGCTTTTTCACAGGGATTTTTTTCTCTTTGTCAGTTGTTTGAGTATACAAAATTGTTTTTTTATAATTGTTCTTATATTTTCAGAGAAAACCATATTCTTAAGATCAACAATTATCTAGTTATTTTATGCATTCAATTCTAACGATTTGGTGACTTTATTTTGCCTATTTACTATTTATTGTTTGTTATATGAACCGATCATGATTGCATTTTACACTGTGTATGTGTGTGTGTTTATCAATGTCTGTGCGGCTTCATGTTTTCTTTTACTTTGGTGTTTATTTCATAGTTTCTTTTGAATTATCGTTATTCTTATTTGTTTACTTTCTTGTTTCATCATTTTTCTTTTCTTTCAATACTCTGACATATAATTGAATATGCCTATTTTTACAATTGAACAATATATGCTTTTGTTCTATCGGTGAATGTGCTCATCACCCAACTACCGTGAACCTTTGCAGAAAAGTTGGCTGGGGGGAGAGTTGGTGCAGTTTTTTTTCGCAGTTGCTCTTTTTTTTCAAACTCTCAAATAAATCGACATCGACTTAACTGATACCGCTATTATTACAATTTTGTCATTGTGGTTCTAGGAACGTCATTGGATTCCTATAGTTTACAGTGTCTTATCTGTTTACGATTGTGTGTGCAGTGAAAAATATCAGGTGTAAAATGTATATTTCCATTATCTCCCGTTTATTCTCACTTGGACTATGTATAGCATCCTTTAATGCATATATGTATGTATGTATGTTTGTGGACAGAAACAACATCATTACGTCGGCGATGGTGCTGAACAGGAATTGTAAGAATTGTGCTATCTTATGTGTAGTCTCTTAACCTCTCTCTGTTTATTTACTTTCTTCTACATGTTTGTATATGTATTTCGAAGCCTTTCTCATTAAAAATTTCTATTCATTCTTTATTGTACACAATTATATCTGGTATTTTTGCAAATATATACACATGTACTACTCCTACTTATATCCATGTAAGCGTCATATTACCCGGTTGCTACAATTGATTGATACATTCATTCATTCATTCATTGAAGGTATACATATAATTCACATTCTATAAATACTGTGAATGCTTATTTTATGATAGATTTTTTACCGGTTGTTTTTCATTGTATGTATATGTGTTCATCATCACATTTCATCTATCTATCTATGTATTATTGTTCAACATGATTATAAATCATGGTGACTAATAGTACACCAGTGTTATTTTGTCAATTCTGCTTTTATGCAATACCTTTTCTCATTTTATTCTATACATAATAATTATTTATTTGGTCATTTTTTATATTACAGCGCCAAAAGATATTATGTAAACATTTATTTATTTATTTATTTACTTATTATTATATCCTCGATTACATACTACTGGTACCCGTCTACCTAATGCGTCCATCTCCCCACTCTGTCTCTCTCCCACACCCCCCCTACATACACACACACACACACACACAGAAAGTAGAAACTTCGTCTGTATAATGACTTAATTTACTCGTATATAGTAATGTATATCATTCATTCTGTGGTTGATTGATTGGCTTTCATTGTTTCTGTTCTCCTCCTCCCTGTGTTTTCATTTCTCTTTTTTATTGTTTCTTCTCATCATGATATACCGTATAGATATATATATTTGTTTGCCACTCTCCTCCTTATCTCTTATTTGTAATAATATAAATAAATAAATATTTTTCTATATGCTCAAGAGATGAAAAAGATTGTGAAACATCAAATAATAGTCAATATTATTCTATATGCCTTGTATTTATTTATTTATTTGTTCGTGGTTCTTTTTTCCTGTTTATCATGAATAGTTACTATCTGAACTTGTAGATATATGATAATGACAATGTGCCTGTGTGTGTGTGTGCACATTATTCTAAAGCGGAGAAAAAATGTCACAATACAAAGATATGAATAAATAGAGGGGGGGGGGTCAGAGTATATAAAACAACACACATTTATTTAGTGATATGTATTATTATATTCTGCAAAAAGAGGAATCTAATCACAATACCCATACCATACAACATACTACTGATGATGATGATAACATGGGAAAATTTTCTTTCATTGGACAATGAGAGAGAGAGAGAGAAGAAAAAGAAAACAAATAAAATTTATTTATTTATTTATAATATTTGATGATTTTAGGCTTTTATTTTATATATTTTTATGTATCCCTATCCCATCGTTTCCACCCCCTCCTATCCCTCAATGTCTTTTATATAACATATATTCAGTGATTTCATGTTGTATAATTTTTTTTCGGGGGGGGGGCGGGGGACAATGTATTGGTAAATAAATTTTAAATTACAAAATTTGTAATTCCAATGTATTTCTCAATATGAAGAAAAAAGTGGTATGTATGTGTAAGTATGTAGTTGAGTATATCCTACTATTGTATATGTATGTGTAGATAGATACACCATTCGCAATTATATATATATATATATATATATATATGAAGTAATTGTTCCTGTTCTTATTCTGGCGTTCTCCGTGCATCATTCTATTCTTCTGTAAGTTTTTCTTCCTTAAAATTCTGCAAATCTATCTGTATTCTCTTTTTTTTCTGTACAGATTAATTGAATTGTTGTGATGAAGGAAGAGATGTTTTCATTTCACATTAGAAAAACTTGTTCAATATTATAAGAACAGTGAATTTTGTATTGATTAAGGCACAACTTATCGATCCGTTGAATAGATCTCCTAATTGAATTGAATTTCAACGAATAGGTAGTGATAGTTAAGATGTATATATTCATACTAGTTTATATTACAAACATTTGAGCTCAAAATCAACTGTGTATTTATCGTTCATTAATTATAATGAGAATGTATGGAAAGTGAATACAAAGAGAGAGAAAGAGAGAGAAGAGGGTTGGGAAAAGGATAAACAATATTGGTTTTCTTGGGTTTTTCTTTTCATTTCGAAACTTTGTATAATGCAAATGCTTGTGCGTATGTGTGTGTATGTATGTATGTATGTGTGTGTGTGTGTTACCCATGTACCCATCTCCTACCTTTAAAATTTAATTTACATAAAATTTACCATATATAATTGTAATTCATTACCGGTTAATAGAAATAATACATTATGAATTGCTATGCTTACAATGTTTGTTTGTTTGTTTGTCCCCCCCGCTAAATTAGCCTTTTGATCATAGTAATCATATATATATATATATATATATATATATATTGTTTTTTTTCTAAAAAAAAGAAAAACAAAATCACCTATTGCCTTCATTGTATGTGCATGTGTTATTTGTGATTTGAGTAAAGGTTTCTGATAATATGATTATTATAAAATAATAATCACTATAATATATATAGACATAGTTACTGTGACTGTTTTTCTTTTCTCTTTTTTTGTTTTGTTTTTCCCCCCCTCCCTACTTTTTTTCTCTTTCTTTGTTCTGTTCATTTATTCATTTATTTTTCTTCGATTTATTAAAAAAGAAGCATAGATTAACTAAATTGATATATGGACGTGTATGTATGTATGTATAGTGCTGTTGTAATTATTCGATTTAATTATTGCTAAGATGATCCAGTTTCTTTGGTAGTAAACATTGTGAACATATATATATATATCAATAAGGTGTTGTCTTTTCAATATTTGATCATTTCAAAGATTGTGTAATGAATAAGAACACAAATGGGGACAATTGAATGTTCAGTAAAGGAGTTGTAGAGATTATTAAGTTCTTGATTGAGATGATGAACTGGTTGATGTTAGACCACCGTTGGTTAAGAGTTCGCGTGCGAGACTGAAGGCCACGGGTTCGAATCCGCGAGCGGGATCGTAGGTGCATACTGCTGAGAAGTCCCGAAATACGATGAAAAGGCCGTACAGTGCTTCCATGTTTCCAACGGTGGTCTAACATCAATCGGTTCATGATCTCAAACAATTGAATGTATTTTGAATACAAAATTACAGAACAACTTGGCGAGATTTGAAAACTGTACAGTAAATACTTCATTTGTAAAATATTCATTAATTGTCCCAAACTTTGTTGCTCCTTCATTTTTACATTAATCATTCTCTTTTCTTTGATCTTCATAACCTTCTGCAACCAAACATTTCACTTACGATTGATGATACATATCATAGTGAACGAGATTACAGGCGCGGATAATCAAATGTATTTGAATACACAATTACAGGATCTCTTAGTAAAATCTGAGAACCATATAGTAAATAGTTCATTTGTAATATCTGAATCAATCGTCTCAGACTTCACTTTTCCTTCATTTCCACATTAATCATCCTCTTTTTTATCTTCTTAACTTTCTGCCTGTAAGCATTTCACTTTCGATTGTTCATGTATCTATACTCGTGATATCATTTGGTCGATCAAGTCAAAGGAATTAGTAAAGGAATAAGTTTGAAGTCAGTCTTACATTGTGTTTGAAAGTGAGACGATGTAATGATTATGTTTCATATCTATTTATGATGAACAGATTGTATGGAACACAATCTGGGACATTTGTTGATCTGCCTAGGTTGGCAAATCATATTAGCACTGCGAAACGAACTTATGGAGACAAATACCAATGTTAGTAGGAATGATTAGGTATCGAAGAAAATATTGGAAGGTTCCTAATTCCTGATCTAAGCGAAGACAAAAAGTAACTACCTGATTCATTGCTTACAATATTGAGTCATATCGCACTAACTATTGATCATGATATTCATGCGGACTCCACCAAGGTAGTTTACGCAAATTTACATAGCTCAGTCCAATTATTAGTTGGTTTACAGACTGGTGTTACATGTTGGTTTGGTTATCCACTAGCTTTAATTCTACATAAGACAGCATTCTACGTCGAGGCACTAGGTGTCGTCTTTGTTGAGTCCCTTGCATCTAACATCATTATTGTCCGATTGGTGGATCCAATACACGAGCAATGATTCGAATGAATTTTTGACCGAACAGTTGGTTCATCCTTTGTTCGGTATACTGGCATTTTGTCGCATCACTAGTGATGTAAGTTGGCAAACACCAACCGAGTTTTCTGGAACTGTGCTGAGATTTTGTTAGACACTTGGCCATCAGGTCTAATGATATTTTCAAGCTAAATATATTATTGGAGATGGATTTTCACAAATTGATTTACTAAACGAGACCCTGCATGATGATTTAAAGGGCAATACAAATAAATCAATAGCATACTTTTTTAACAAATGGTCAATTCGGCCACACCCCATCTCGTGAATCTTCGTTCAAAATCCTCCACAAATTAAAAAGAAAAGTCTCAAAGAGGTTTGGATGAGGAGTTTGTGTATAGTTGAGGTTATAATGATTTACTATATCAAATGCGAACTCTGTTCAGGAAATTCATGTTCAGTCCTTTATTCTCCCATGGTCTTAAAAATTATGAGTACTAATTATTCCCTTCTCCTCCACTTAGTAGGTAGTTATCTTTATTTTTTTTATTATATAGATTAGTACTCTATTACATAATGTAAGCTCTTGTTGAGGTTTGGTTTTCTGGTTAGCGTTTTTTTCTTAGCGAGTTCGTTTTCTACGGGATAGAGTCGATAACCCCATGCCCAACTCTTCTCATTTATCCGGGCTTGGGACTGGTAGTAGCCCCAGGGGGGCAATAGGCGGAATTGAAGTTTGGTTACTTTTAACTAAATTGTTTAGACATTTATAATAAACTGAACAGTTAAGTTTTAATTCTACATTAAGTCTTCGTTTCAGCTGGAGACTATTTGAGTCACCTCTAAATGGTAAGTAAATAAAGACTCGTTTTTTTAAGGCACCAAAAATGCTCTGTGCTACAATAAAATTCATACATATTAGACGATCTAGGGGCTATCTGAATAAGTTGGTATTTGAAATGAAAGGTTTTAGATTCAAATCTTAACGTGATCATCAAGATGCAGATAAATTCAATTGACTAATCCCAAATAAAACGCAACTTACGGTCTATATTCCATTGAACTGGTGCATTCAACTTGGTCTTAGCAATGTTGATAGATGCAAACTACTTTGTTGGGGTCCACGTGACTATCGTAACCAATGGTTGGAGACTGGATGACATGGCTCAGAACCGATCACAATGGCGTCGATGTATATACTCTCTGTCTTACTTTAAACTATGACATTAAAATCGCTCCATATCTTGCTTTCTGTGAACTAATTCTTTCTTCCTGTACTATATCCTTATATGCAATCTTTCTTTTATATATTACACCATTGAAGTAACTACCTCTATGAATTTGGTGTTCATCTTGTTGTGCTAATGAGGTGTGGCAACTTGTACCGATGCATGTATGTGCCTGGTCCTAGGTATGGTTCTCTTAATCAGTTAGAGCAAATCAACAACAATATGTTTATAGAATTTATCATTTTTTCAACTTTAAAGATTAATTATAATCAGGTGTTTGTAAACAAAATTTTAAAGTTGCATGGAATAATAGTGTTTTTACCTACTCCTGTTACTCCTTGTGGAGGAGCATCGAAAGCATAGGAATAATACTGGCAGGATCAACCAGTTTATTCATGGTTATATAATATACCCTTGTAGGCTAGGGTTATTTTACATTGGCTTTCAGGAGAACCGGACACCATGCAGTCTTTCACGTGACAGCCCAAGCAGCCAAATCAATCGCGTTTAACAGGACAGCCAGATATCGCCCAGGCTTAACCCGAGCAGTACAGCTTAATCCCGTTTTACAGGAGAACCAGACACCGTATAGGCTTTAATGCTACAATCTGAATAGTACAGCTCAATCCTGTGGCGCAACCACGCAGGTATGAAGCACGCTGGTGGACCATTCATATACACATTCACGTCACACATATAGTCATTCTGATCAATGATCGCGTGAATAATAATAATGATGATTAAAATTTTAAAAAGTCTGACAAATTTCGGTTAATGAGATTTATATGAATGTTTGATATGTAATGCAAAATGATGATAACATACTAATTCTGATTCGTTTGTATCTATCAATGCCGTCAGGTGAACAACAACATGTCTGTAATACAGTACTTCCATCAAACTACCATCTAGAGTAATACTATATGCTTACAACGAAAGGAAGGTGTCGTTCACCCATTATAAGTGCCTATAAGCCCGGAAATAACACATCGGGAACTACACTCCAGAAAGCTCCATATAATTGGCTTTGGACAGTTGTCCTTTAGTCTTGTTCTATAGTCATACTTACAGGCATTCTAGACTACACCTAATCCATTTTCTTATTTAAATACTTCAAAGGGAAGTATATTTCTTCGGTGCAGGCAATTGAGGATTTACAATTTCCCGCATACATCTAAGGGAACTTGAGACTTATTGATTGATGCCTGGAAGAAGAGAAGGTTTCCACAACGATAATCATTGAGCACCTACATAGATAGTGAACATAATATTGAATATCTTTTAAGCATTCAGAATAATTATTAAGAAGTGGATAACACTCTTGTCATTCTTTGCTAAGGTTTTTAGCATCAAAAATTTTCAATCCAACGTTGTAAGTCACTGTATGTTATATCGAAGTCGTGATCAGTAGAGTCTAATTTGTGTCGGCTGGAGACAAGTATCTACCTCAGATAATGAATCAATCGTTGCGCAAGATCATGGATCGATTGAAGCTAAAGTTTATTAATTTTTTTGGATAGCAATCAACAGTGGAATTCAAAGCACGCGTTTCGTCCCATTAAAGATTCGTCACCTGTATGTGTAATGTATTTCATTTATATCTGTCGACATAAGTAGTATGTAACACTAATGAGAAGTGGAATGTCTGGCAACATAAAATTTGGAAGATCGAATCAAAGAGAACGAAAATAGAGAGTATTTGTGATAGCGATAAAGGAACGATGACGTTTGAGACAATTGATGAAGGATTTGCAAAGGATGTATTTAATTCACATTTTATGGAACAACTGTGTAATTAGGTGTTAAGAAACAAATTGGTTGTCTCCATCTAAGTTCTCGTTCACTGTAAATCCACCTGCATCTTATTATTGATGGTCAATTCAGAAATCAATCTTATTACCCTTCTACTTCATGCACCAATGCGTAATCTAATTAGTTACTGTGGTCAGGTAATATTGAGGTGACGAGTTTCAAATGGCAAGGAGAGGGCATTCTGGATTCCACTGCTAGCCATCACCCAGCTCTTTTGAAAAATGCTTGTGACTGATGACAATATAGATGCAATCCTTTTTGGACAGAGATATACCGAAAGAGGCTAATCAGCCGAATCCCCTAACACTAACAGTTGGAAGATTGAACAATTACAACTGAATTATGGAGTATAATAAGATTTTATTCTTAATTTATATCACTCACTTCCATTTTAAACCATTTACAACTCTCTGATAATGAATTCCATTTCATCCCACAAATATCATATCACTTGCATTTTGTTCGTTATTTGTTTTGTTGATCTTCAAGTTGGAAATAATCAGTTCCTGTTAGCTAATGAGTTTTACATGTAGATCAATTGTCTATTGTAGTATTGTAGTGTGTGTTGCTGAAATCGACAGATATAAGTAGTGTATGTCACTAATGGGTGGAATGCCTCAGAGGCAGAAGGTTGAAAAGATTAAAGAGAAAAGAACGAGAACAGAAAGGGATTTCAAGATCATGGAACCAATTTCAATACCTGATGCTCACGTCTCGCTTAATTAATTAACATCTTTCACTTTATAAGAAAAACAAAAAAACACTGCTGAGGAGTCCCATACTAGGACGAAACGGCCGTCCAGTGCTTCCAGGTTTCAAACGGTGGTCTAACATCAATTGATTCATGATCTCAACCAAAAAACACAGAAGACAAATAGTTTGTTCCATACTATTGAAAAATCACTTTTATATCAATTTCAGTTGTTCATTTAAGTAATCACGCTATATTTATTTGTACTAATAGTTGAATTCATGAGTCGATTGAAGTTAGACCACCATGGAAAACTTAAAAGCACTGGATGGCCGTTTCGTCTTAGTATGGGACTCATCAGCAGTGCATATCCACGATCCCACCTCGCAATATCCGAACCCAGGATCTATCAGTGTTGCGCGCGTGAGAACGCTTCACCTGTAGACCACTGAATCGGTTGGCATCCAATGGTGTTAACGTCTAACTTCAATTAATCCACGAAATTGAGTGCCACATTCACCATTGTCATCAGTGAGTTACTATCTCACAACAAACCTGGTTGAAATCCACTGGTCACGGCTTCTTACTAGAACTCCAGGAAATACCTCTTGAAAACCGTCACTAATAAGCATATGATGATTATAATCACATAGATATCTTGTGGATATTATAGTAATTTATTTGTTGAAGCTAGACAACCATGGAAAGCCTGAAAGCATTGGACGGCCGTTTCGTCCTACTATAGGACTCCTCACCAGTGAGCATCCATTATCCCGCTTCGTGAGATTCGAACCCAGGACCTATCATTCAATGATGATCTAACTTCAATTGACTGATGAATTACACTAATAAAACTACTATAATATCAACAAAAACCTTCTCAATGTGAAAGGATCAGTATTTTGTTAGTTATCAGAAGTTATAGAAATTGTTGTTGAATTCATAGTTGTATTACATATCATGAGTTAAGTTTAGTATGATTACCTTTGAGAATCAAGACGGTGTTACATCTTATAACCCATCAATTATTATGTAATAAAATCGCTAGTCAGAATATCGATTTGTATAACCTTGTTCATGTGATAAACCATTGATGCGTTAAACAGCACTCATAGCCTTTAGTCAACTCTGATCCCTTATCGGTCTTTTGTATAGTAACTTTTTACTTAGACAAATTCGTTCAGTTCAGAACACATAAATTAACCTCTTTTGTATGAATCTGCTATGTTTGGATAGATTGAGAGTTCATCTAATCTGAGAACGGAACGAATACTCTGTGAAATAATAACCAATAAGCTAGCTATTCCGACACATTCCATACTCGCTAACTAGAGAGAAGTTCAAGTTCAGAAGAGGGAAGTATATTCCACAAGCAGCCAGAGGCACGAACAGCAACAATAAACATAAATCAAGCATATCCATATATATACAACATAAAAATGTCCTTGATAAACGGTACAAAATAGCATACTAAAAAAGATAACGAACCAATAGCATTTAAGTTCCTCTCATGTGGGAAATACGACATGAAGGTGAAAATGAGCGCTTTTGGCGCGAAAAAAAAGAAATTCAAAATTTCAAAATAGAATTAGAAAAATAAAACATTCTAGGGATCTAACATACCCAACAGAATCGTGTATTTTAGACATACTCAGTTTATATACAAGCGGATGAAATCATATCACACCATGAATGAAGAATAACAATCATGAAACACCAAACCAAAAATGGCTGTGAATATAAGAGACTGTAACTAATAGATTGAGAATAACTTAGGTATGATAACTCGTATAATAGTAGTTAATTAGTCGAATGAAAGCTTATGATAAAAGGAATATATATGATCTAGTTATTCAATAATATTCCTGAATTGAATGTATTCAGTAATATTCTATAAATAATACATGGAAATTACCATTTAGGTTAGACATTAATACCATTGGGTGCCTGCTCATTGGTCCAGAAGGTTAAGCGTCCGCGCGCGAGACTGATAAATTCTGGGTTCGAATCTCGCGAGTCATGATCGTGGATGCGCACTGCTGAGGAGTCCCACAATAGGACGAAACAGCCGTCCAGTGCTTCCAGGTTTTCAATGGTGGTCTAACATCAATCGGTTCATGATCTCAATCAAAAAATTTTATCTATTATTCGTTCGGATATAACATAACTTCGTGGATTGATTGAAGTTAGACATTAACACCGTTGGATGCCGACTAGCTCAGTGATGTAGAGGTTAAGCGTTCATTCGCGAGACTGGTAAATCTTGGGTTCGAATCTCGCGAGGCGGGATCATGGTTACGCATTGTTGACGAGCTCCATAATAGGGCGAGACGACCGTCCAGTGTTTCCAGATTTTCCATGGTGATCTAGCTTCAATTGACTCATGAATGGAACCAGTGAAATAATTCTAAGTATTTTTCATATATGTGATTTCATCCTGATTAATAATCAAAATGGGTCTACGAATCAATATATAAATGACTGTGTTTTTCTACTAGGGTCGTCGTTGTCATGGTTGTCGTCGTGTTTTTGGGGTTTAATAAATCTTCACTGATACCAGTCTTTGTGTTTTTACTTGCAAGTCGTGGGAATTGGAGAAGTTACTCGTTCCAAGTAAGCGTTTCCGATACAAAAATCAGCGACGACGATATAAAAAATAGCATTCAAACGACAAGAC
The DNA here is from genome assembly GCF_000699445.3 of Schistosoma haematobium. Lineage (NCBI taxonomy): Eukaryota > Metazoa > Platyhelminthes > Trematoda > Strigeidida > Schistosomatidae > Schistosoma > Schistosoma haematobium. The sequence continues at coordinate 20,080,745 of NC_067200.1, forward strand.
ATATTAGTAGCGACGGGGATTTCGGAAAAAAATCGAAAAGACATATCACAATCTTAAATCAACCTAGAAAAAAGTCTAGGATTTCTTACTGACTATCTCTAATTACTTCATTTTCAAATAGATTCGTTTGTTAAATTATACTCTAGTCTATGTGATTATTAACACTGTTAGATTCCAGTAGACCCAGTGGTCTAGAGATTAAGCGTTTGTGCGTGAGATCAAAGGTCGTAGGTTTTAATCTCATGCGTGGGATCATGGGTGCGCACTAGTGAGTAATCCCATACTAATATGAAACAACCGTCCAGTGTTTCCACGTTTTTATTGACTGTCTAATATCAATCTTCTCATGATCTCAATCAAAAACAACTTAACATTCTCCACAACGTCGCACTGATATCAACCAATTTTTTATTATTAACACTGTTGGATGTCAGTCAACTCAGTGGTCTAGAGATTAAGCGTTTGTGTTCGAGATCAAAGGTTCTGGGTTCGAATCCCACACGCGGGATCGTGAATACGCACTACTGAGGAGTTCCATACTCAGATGAAACGACCGTCTACTGCTTCCAGTTTTTCAATAATAATCTACTATCAGTCAATTCATGATCTCAATCAAAACTCAACAATCTCCACAACCCTATACTCATTATATTATTAATGATGATAATCATTTCTTATGTGTAATTCAATAATCACCGGTTTAATTCTAAAAAAAGAAACGCAATTATAACCAATTTAATTAGTTCTATTCTTTTGAAGTCAATCATTTCAATTTGTTAGTGATAGAACTTGAGAATGAATAATTTCACATTTGAATTTGGCGCCAAACTATTTGTTCATTTCCAGGTATATTTTCATTGAATTGACAGTAGAGAATGTGATTCTTCTTCTTCTTCTTCTACTTCTTCTTTTTTGTTGTCGTCGCGAAACCCAATTAGGTGTTGTATTGGCGGCATGCTCAACTATACATATGTATATATATACATAGAGATATACACATATATAAGTTGCCTATTATCTGTAATAAGAAGATATTGTGATTTAGTGCTTATAATACGTATTATGATGATGATGATTAACTCATGGTATTTCAAAAAAGAAAGAAAAAACTTTTCAAAACTTTTTTGTTGTTGTAATGGTAACTCCTACAAAAAACCTATAAAGTTTAGTTACCATAGTGATTAAAATATGTTTTTGGCTATCATGATATTAGTATAATGTTGATATGATGTATATTACTTATATTGATAGTTATAAGTAGTATGTCATATTGATTGAAAGTAAAATGCTCTAATGGTTGATAGTTAAGTAGATTGAAGTAAAGAGAATGATTGATGTGGAAATGAAAGAATAATGAAGTCTAACATGAAGAATTAGGATTTCACAAATGAATTACTAAGAGATTCTGTAATTGTGTATTCAAATATATTTGATTATTCTAGCCTGTGATCTCGTTCATTTACTTTACTTACTTACTTACTTACGTCTGTTACTCCCAATGGAGCATAGACTACCGACCAGAATTCTCCAACTCACTCTGTCCTGGACCTTCATTTCTAGTTCTATCCAATTTTTGTTCATTCTTCTCATGTCTATCTCCATTTCTCGGCGTAATGTGTTCTTTGTTCTTCCTCTCCTCCTTTGGCCTTGAGGATTCCATGTGAGAGCTTGGCTTGTGACGCAGTTGGGTGCTTTCTTCAATGTGTATCCTATCCACTTCCAGTACTTCTTTCTGGTTTCTTCCTCCACTGGGATCTGGTTTGTTCTTTCCCATAGTGGGTTGTTGCCGATAGTTCACTATGATTGTTTTTATACGAAGGTAAATGAACCATACTAATACACATTGTTCATGAGATTGCAATGAATAATACCAAAACGAAATCTCTTACTATTACTGTGTTGTGTGCTACTGCAGTCAACAGATATAAGTAGTATGTATCATCAATCATTGAAATGTCTGGTCACAGAAGGTTAAGAAGATTGAAAAGAAGAGAATGATTAGTATGGAAATGAATGAACAATGAAGTGTGAGACGATTGATTGACAGTTTGTAAATGAAGTATTTACTGTATGATTCTCAGATGTCATTTTGTATTCAAACACAATCGCTTGTTCCCATTTTGTTTTCTCGTTCACATAATCACCTAAATGGACAGTATGTTAAAATGTGGATTTAAAATCTTTCTATGGAATACAATTTTAGCAAATAAAATTAATTATAAATACGATTGTACAGCTGAATGTTTCTTCGCTGAATCATCATCTTCTTCTTCAGTTAATGTAATTTCACTCCTACATCCATCGAGTTATTGTTGTAGTGTGTGTGCTATTGATGTCAACAGATATAAGTAGTATGTATCATCATCTACTGTTTGGCAGTAGAGGGTAAGGTAGATTGAGAAGAAGAGAGTGATTGGTGTGGAAACGAAGGAACGGTCAAGTCTGAGTCGATTGATTAACATTTCGCAAATGAAATATTTAATGTATGGATACTGGATTTTATCAAGATATTCTATAATATTGGGTTAAAAACCATTTGGTTGTCATCATCTGTGTTCTCATTCACTACATTGGAACAAACTTTATTGATTCATTAAATAATGATAGCCACTTTTTAGTTAACTTACAAAGAATTTGTATAAATCATGGTATTTCTCACTGAACTGAATAATGAAATCCATCAGTTGAATACATTTTAGGCCCTGGCTTCGTATCGCGCGAGCGAGATCGTGTATGCACACTACTGAACAATCCCACAATAGGAAAAAATGGTTGTTTAATCCTTCCAGTTCTTCAATGATGGTCTCACACCAATCAATTCATGATCTAAATCAATAAATTGACAGTTTACACAACCTCATACTGATAACAATCTATTAGTTTTGATTAAGATCATCAACTGATTGATGTTAAACGACCATTGAAAGTCTAGAAGCACTGGACCGCCATTTCGTCCCATTTTGGGACTCCTAAGCAGTGCTCATCTACGATCCCACTGGCAGGATTCGAATCCAGAGCCTTCAGTCTTGCGCGTGAACGCTTAACCTCTAGACTAGTTAGCCGGTCGGCATACAATAGTGTTATTGTCCAACTTCAACCAATCCACGTAATTGAGCAATCATCTTCCATTGTACTAATGTAAATACCTGTCTCTACTTTACACGGATTAGATCCACTGATCACGACTTCTCACTAGAACTCTGAGAATTCCCTCACGAATCTAGTCACTGGTGAGCACGCATTGCTAAGGAGTCCCAAAATAGAACGAAACGGTTGTCTAATGCTTCTTGGTTTTCTATGGTAGTCTAACATTATTCAGTTCATGATCTCAAACAGAAACTTAATAATCTCCACAACCCCCATACTGATAATTACCGTGACTAGTGACTAGATTCGTGAGGGAATTCTCGGAATTCTAGTGAGAAGCCGTGACCAGTGGAGTTAATCCATGTCGGGTAGAGACAGGTATCTACCACAGTATAATGGAAGATGGTCGCGCAACTTCGTGGATTGGTTGAGGTTAGAAATTAACACCGTTGGACGCCGGCTCAGTGGTCCAGTAGGTTAAGCGTTCGCGTGCGAGGCTGAAGACCCTGGGTTTGAACCCCGCCATCGGAATCATGGGTGTGCGCTGGTGAGGAGTCCTGCAATGGGACGAATCGGCCGTCCAGTACTCCCAGGTTTTCAATGGTGGTCTAACATCAACCGGTTCATGATTTCAATCAAAAGCTTAATAATCTCTACAACCCTTTACTGATTATTAGTTTCTCAATATTCATATTGTAGAAGCATTATTGTATAACACTAATAATTTCAGCTCAAATTTACTATGATGACAAGAAGTATATGTGTAGTAAACACGAACACCAGCGGGGGCAATCGAATGTATTTAAGACAGCATTACAGGACTTGTTAATAAAATCTAACAATCATAAAGTAAATGCTTAATTTGCAAAATCACTAATTGTCGCCAAATGACTTAGACTTCATTGTTCTTGCATTTTCATACAAATTGCATTCTATTTCCATTCTTTACTGTTTGATCCTCTTGTCTGTCTGCTGCCAGACCTTCTGTTCACGATTAACATCATATACTACTTATGTCAATATATGTAGCACACACCACATATGAATTACTATATGAGCTAGGAATCGCCAAAAATAACACAATTAAGTTTAAACAGAATTAAGTATACATAACCACATTTACTCAGCATGAAGATTATTTTTTGGGATAGTTCACATGGTTACTGATTTTCTAGAGTTAAGGTAATGAGATTGTTAAAGAACTATCAGTGCCCCCATATTAATATATATATGCTATGAGTACTGCTAGAACGCTCAGTTTTCCACATTTACATGAGTGGGACATTAATTTGCCTTAGACGAATATCTACAATAGATACCCTACCAGTATCTATTCTACAGGACTTCAACACAACTCAGATCAAGAACGC